>NW_021604719.1:8789454-8886791 GCF_004785775.1 Grammomys surdaster | reverse complement strand
TCTCTCTCTCTCTCTCTCTCTCTCTCTCTCTCTCTCTCTCTCTCTCTGTGTGTGTGTGTGTGTGTGTGTGTGTGCATGTGTGCATGTTTGTGTGTGTGTGTGTGTATGTGTGTATGTATATATATTAGATAGATGGGTAGATAGGATAATTGCTGATTTGTACATAAATACAGTTGTAGATATTTGTATTTAGTTTCTGAGATATAATGAATATCATACACCAAATTAACTTGCAGATTTATCTGTGAATAGTATTTACTTGTAAAAGTGGTTCATGAAAATAAAGTTATCCATTTTATACACACAAGGTTAATATTATCTGTTTTATGCCCTATTGATAAATTCTAAACTCTCAATACAAAAGTAAAATATGTGACTAGAAATGTTTATTACTTTCCCTTAATTGGCAATGTGATACAATAAAAGGTGTTTGCTTTACTGTGGCATTGAACTTTTGATAACTGATTCGAAGCATCACAAAATTTCCTGAAGCCACAGACTTGTAAATATTCTTTATTCACCACCAATTCTAATATTACATAATCTACAACTGAAAACTACTTCTCTAAAAGGAAACTGACATGTTTTACTTGATTATAGAATTTACGAGGTACTGTTTATCCTTAAAAGAGTCCTGAATGTCTAAGGTGTGATCTTGACAGGTGCTTCTGTAGTGAATTGATGTTATCAGCATCTAACCTAACTCTCCTATCTTCCTAAAAATATTATTCCTTTTTATTATACCCTGAAAGTGAGTCTTGCTAGTTTAAAGACATTGGATCACATGAAATATAGGCACAAGCCTGAACAAATCCCCCACATATCTTGTAGATACATTTATCCAGAACTACTGTATTCATCACTCATCCATCCCATTAAAACAGCCTTTACTAACATGTGGCTTCGCTCCATACACTACCATTAACTTCACCAGATGGAGCTTTAACAAGATTTATTATAAATTAAATATAATTTTCCATTTAAAGTTTAAGGAAGTCCTGAAATCTTCAAAGCATTTCTTTCAATATACAAACTTATCAGGTTTGTCTGTTCTATGGAATCTGAAAATGCCAATTCTCCAGCCCATGCTATTTTACTTCTGAACCCAAACAGCTTTCCCAGTGGGACACAACAAACTAATGCACTGACATATATATTGGCTGGTGTAATGCTAGATCCTTTATGCCATTGTATCATGACTCTTTGTTAAAAATATAAGAACATCATGAGTTTTCTATTTTATATTACAGAAGAAGAAAGCAAAGCTCACAGAACTCACTCAATATACACTCGCCTATTTTGGACTCATTTTTCTAATCCTGGGTATTCATTTTCACTCTGCTGTGCAACATAGACTTCATTTTTAGATCTAACTTATAAAATATTGAAGACCATGTCAAGTGGAATGTGTTAAATGTCAGGCAAATGCTTAAGACCTGATGGCTCCTTTTGAAACATGAACCAGCAATGAAGAAAGAGTTAAAGCTAGCATGGGTATGTCAGGTAGTACTTAGCTCCTGGCCTTAAAGTGAACTTTTTGATACATCATAGGCTCATTCCCAGGGATGAATGGTTTGTAGTTGTTTAGTTATGGTTAATAGAGCACTTTTTAACAGGAAGGGATTAAAAACCAAAATGATATCTTCTTATGAGCTGTAACTGGACCACCATTGTTCAATCATGAAGCAATTTTTGAATGATGTGCATATCAGTCATTACTAGGTACTGAGGCTCCATATATTAATTTGATGCTATGCATATTTGGTACTGGTGAAAAGGTTCAGCCAATCATTCTTATCATCATGATAGGATAACACTGAAAAATGGGAGTGAAAACAAACTGCAAGCCCATGGTAGGTCTTATATATAATAAAAGTGTGAAGTGGGCAAAGCTAGAATGCAACCGGAAATGCATTACTAGGGCCAGTAGTCACCCTATGGTCACCAGATTCTGAGCACTGATCTATATTTTTGGGAATTTCAATAATAGAATCCATTAACTGAGATACATATGCTCAGACTTTTGAATTACCTTTTCCATTAGCTTATAAAATAACAGGCTTCATTGTATAGTTTTGTTAACATGTACCCAATAGCATTTCTATTTTCCCTATCATTGCTTTGGATTGCAAATTATTTGAAAATCTCAAATTAAAGAAAAAGATGCATAATACTTTGCTTTTTAAAGTAATCTTTTTGATTTTCATAGATTATAATAAACTGTGTCATTTTCTCCTTCCACTTTCTCTCTCTAAACTGTCCCTTATGCCCCCTACTTTTTTACCAAACAAGCATGTTAATGTCTGTGTTGCTGGAGTTATAATTGCCCTAATAGTCTTTACTTTATCTTTTTTTTTCTCTCTCTCTCTTTCTTTCCTACGTTCTTTCTTTCTTTCTTCCTTTCTATCTTTCTTCTTTTCTATCTTTCTTCCTTTCTATCTTTCTTTCTTCCTCTCTCTCTCTCTCTCTCTCTCTCTCTCTCTCTCTCTCTCTTTCTTTCTTCTATACCCCAATCACAGCTTCCCCTCCCACTTCTCCTCCTAGTCCCTCCCTTTCACCTTTCTCCTCTATCCCTTTCTCTTTCTCCACAGAGAATGGGAGGTCCCCCATGAATAGTAACCTTCCTTGGCATGTCAAGTTTCAGCAGGACTAGGCACATTATATCCTATTGAGCCTATACAAGGTAGCCCAGTTAGGGGGATGGATCCAAAGGCAGGCAACAGAGTCAAAGACAGTCCCTGCTCAGGTCATAGGGGTCCCACATAATGATCAAACTGCATACCTGTTACATATGTGTAAGGGGCAGAAGTTCATCCTATGCATGATTTTTGGTTGATACTTAAGTCTCTGTGAGATCCTATAGGTCCAGGTTAGTTGGTTCTGTAGGTTTTCTTGTAGTGTTCTTGACCTCTCTGGCTCCTTTAATTCTCCCTCCAGGATAATCATTCTGCAATCCATAGACCCAAAGAAGTTAAGTAATAAGAAGGACCTAAGGAAGGATGCTTGAATTCCACCAAGAAGGAGAAATAAACTAGACATTTTGGTGGATGGAGAGAGGGAACTGAGTGGTAAAGGGGTGAGAAAGAGAAGAAAAGGCATCAAGGATGCAGAGGATGGAAGGAGAACTTGGAGAGAGAACTGGAATTGGTAAGAGGGACATCTCAGGGATAAATTAAAAATGTAGTACAAGGGAAACTCCCAGGTACATATAAGAGTAACCCTATCAAATAGTCCTAGTAATAGAAGATATGAAACCTGAAATGACTACCTCATGTAATCAGGCAAGACTTCCAATGGAGGGATGGGGACATCAACCCACCCACAAAACCTTTGACCCACAATTTGTCCTGCCTGCAAGATGTACAGGTATAAAGATGAAGCAAAATTTGAAGAAATGGCCAACCAATCAATGAGTGGCCTAAGTTGAGACCTGTGCCCTGAAAGAGGGTTCACCCCTGACATCATTAATGATGTTCTCCTATACTTGCAGATAAGAGCCAAGCATAACTATCTTCTGAGAGGTTTCACCCAGCGCTGGTGGAAACAAATGCAGAGACTCATAGTCAAACATGTGGAGGAGCTAGAGGAGCCATATGCCCTTTGTTGTTATTTTTCAATTGTATGGTCCCTCAATACATAAGTACAACTGGCTAAATATGCATAGTATTATTTGTTTGTGTGTTTACAGGGGTGAGCATTTGGTATTGAATAGTCAGTCAATTTCTGTTCTCTTCTCTTGGGAAAACTATTTCAGTATCTCTCAGCATTTCTGAATTTCCTGAAATTCCTAATGACTCCTTCTTATGATATTTTCATAAGTTTTCACCTACTTTATTGTCATTGTACATGTCATTGTCCATGTCATTATAATGTATAATAAATACTACAGTGTTTCATTCTGCATTTAACTATGTCACCATTAATACCAAGTTGATACCAAATCAAACATAGTAACATTATTATAGTAAGGTTTTTAATTTGATCTATTATATTGATGGAGAAAAGCAACTATTTCATTTTAACTATTTTGAGTTTCACATTTCAAATGATCCTAATGTCCAAATAATGATTGATTAACAATATGTGATTAATCTCTTAAACAAAAATCATATTATTTGTTTTTTAAATATAAACATGTACAGTTATGTATGAATTTGAAATGATTGTGAATAGACCAATGAATGGATAATGGATAATGTATTTTAATGCATGCCCATGCCTTTTGTGTTGTCTATGTATCCACCAAATTACCACCCAGATAGAATATCCACTCAGTCATTCATTACCTATCAAGTAATAGATATTTTTCTCCAGTAAGATTTTTTTCCATTATAATCCAGTTCTTCTGCTTCTTATGCATACAGATCACACCATAGATCTCATGTTGTTCTTTTCAAAATTTATTTTGTATGTGTTTGAGCATGTATGTTTGTATGGATGTGTGTGCGAATGTGCGTGTGAATGTGTGTGTGAGAGAGATGGAAGAAAAAACATTTGCATATTCGGGATTTAAACCCAATCCCCTTGCCTTCATAGCAAATATTCTTACCCAATGCGCTACCTTCCAACCACAATAACCAAACATTTTGTAAGAAGTTCAGATAATAAGCTTATTAGATTGTGTAACATGGAGTAAATGTCATAACTACTATGTTTTGTGACTAAGTACTCTTAAACACTAATTAAATTAGTGCACCTGTGCTCTAATCAAACTATATTTACTTATCCGTATGACAAGATGCCCTATTAATGTGTAGTGGCTTGCTAATCTTTGATTTCACATTTTCTAAAAGAATACAACAGTCTATTACCAACCAAAACTATAAATATAGAATATTTTTAGCAGACCTCAAAGATTGAACTCAACATGCAATTAACTACTCTATCCCTATAAAGTGACAATGATAATTTGATTAATAACAATTAATATTGACTCTTAAGTAATAAATTATAATTAAAACATCCATACCTTCTCTTCTATTTCCCATCATAATCCAATATCTCATACTCATCTAATGCAAAGTAGAAAAATATCTTTCTACTTAACATGCAAGCAAATCTTTAAAAAACAGAAATCTGTGGATTCATTGCTTTTCTTTATATAGTAAGCTAATCACAGTCAATAACCAGAGATAATATCTATGAAGAAACATAGTAACTTCATTTCCTGCATAAATAAAACATAATATACAGACTACTGAATTCTGTCTTCATGTAACCATTAGAAAGCAATTGGTCACAGAGAGCTATCTCTTAAAGCACTTGGCTCATAGAACCTGTAATATATGTATATATAAAAAAACCATATCTCTATGTCTGCTCTATACATTTCTAAATAATTAAAATCGCACAGAGAATCTTAGCCATTCTGAGTGGTGTGAGAAGGAATCTCAGGGTTGTTTTGATTTGCATTTCCCTGATGACTAAGGATACTGAAAATTTCTTTAGGTGGGTGATAGTAGATGCTGGAGAGGGTGTGGAGAAAGAGGAACACTACTTCATTGTTGGTGGGATTGCAAGATGGGGCAACCACTTTAAAAATCAGTCTGGCTGTTCCTCAGAAAATTGGACATAGCATTACCTGAGGATCCAGGTATACCACTCCTGGGCATATACCCAGAAGATGATCTAACATATAACAAGGACATATGCTCAACTATGTTCATAGCAGCCTTATTTATAATAGCCAGAAGCTGGAAAGAACCCAGATGTCCTTTAACTGAGGAATGGATAAAAAAATATGATACATTTACACAATGGAGTATTACTGAGCTATTAAAATCAATGAATTTGAGAAATTCTTAGGTAAATGGATGGAACTAGAAAATATCATTCTGAGTGAGGTAAGCCAATCACAAAAGAAAACACATGGTATTCACTCACTGATTATTGGATATTAGCCCAGAACCTTGAAATACCCAAGATTCAACTCATAGACCACATGAGGCTTATGAAGAAGGAAGACCAAGTAGGGGTGTTTCGGTCCTTCTTAGAAGGAGCAACAAAATACTCAAGGGACCAAAAATAGAGACAAAGTGTGGAAGAGAAACTGAAGGAGGGACAATCTGGAGACCATTCCACCAGGGTATCCATCCCATGTACAGTCACCAAAGGTAGATGCTGATGTGGAAGTCAGGAAGTGCATGCTGACAAGTGCCTCCTTAGAGGTCTGCAAGAGTCTGACATATTCAGAGGCAGATGCTCACAGCTAGCCATCGAACTGATCATGGGGTTCCCAATGGAGGAGTTAGAGTGAAGACTGTAGGAGCTGAAAGGGTTTGCTGCCCCATGAGGAGAGCAACAATACCAACCAACTAGAGCTCCCAGGGTCTAAACCACCAGAGCCCTGTTGGGCACAGGTGGGAGAAGAGATCCTTGGTCTCATGAAGGCTGGATGCCCCAGTGTGTAGGAATTTGAGGGTGGGGAGGTGGGAGTGGGGGAGTAGGTAAGAGCACATCCATAGAGTCGCAGGAGGAGGGGTGATGGGATAGGGGGTTCCTGGGGGGGGGGAATGAAGTAAGGGAATAACATATGAAATGCAAATAAATCATCCAATAAAAAAATCCACAGAGAAAAACTAATCTGTAAGAAACAGGATGCAGTTATCATTTTCTTGTAAAGAAAATTCTTTACAATTTCTTGTAAAGTAAATAGAAATTCTATTTTACTGCTCAAAAGCATTCCATAAAGTTCTACAGATTTCCGGGAATAGCATAAGCACAGGCATATATCATAGGTACTTGACTACACCTAGGAATATCAACCTCCAGGTTATTGAGTGAAAATTACACTGGAGAATGTCTTGGGACATGTACCATTAATGTTATTGAAGGAAGAATAACCACTAGTTCTTGGGGAAGTGGTCATAACAAAATGACTTGGATTAAACTGAATACTTCTGCCAAAGAGTTATACATGCATCTCATATGACTGTTAATTTGCAAAATTTTGATTTACCAACAGAAGATAGATGCGAAGATGCCATTTTTCTATAATGTTTGTTAAACTACAGCTCTGGTAACAGCTAAAAGCTATTAAGTGTCTATCATAGTTGTTAATAACTTCTTCCTTTAAAAAAATGTCAGAAATATAGCCCCAGCCTATTGTGGTGGAATGGGAGAGGCTGCATTTAAATTGACTTGAAATAAAGCAGTTTTGCTATTTTGTGAACCTTTATTTAACTGACTGATATAGACTATGAATCATAAAGAAAGTCATTGCCCCTTCATGCAATCATTAAAAGCTGTGAAAAGAAAAAAGTTTTGTTCATAATGCCTAAAAACAAAAAAAAAATCATTTTTATATTCAATTCACAAAATAAAATTTTAAACTGCAGAAAGATGTTCAATTTACCCAGAAGATTCAAATAATGACAATATAACTTAAGTTATAACATGAAAAGTTAGGTCTCTAGCCATTCTGGCAAGTTCTACTGTGTGATCTAAAAATTAAATATGGGTATCAACTCATGACAATGACTCATAGTGTATCTAAACTCTAGTGTGTTCCTTCAAGAAGAGGAGGAAATAGTGATTGTATGTTTGTTATATACATTTACCACAAACTCTAGAATACCCATGATTGAATTTTCAAAAACCATTTGCATGCACCATCTCACCTTCAGTAAGACAAGGAGCAATTTTTGGATCTTGATGAGTATGAACAGGTATTGAATTCCAAAATATAATATTCACTTGAACACCAGGTAGAAAAATGTTGAGCATATTAAAACATATTATTTAGTCATTCTAAGCTAAGTTACAATGAAATCTTTCCAATCACACTGGAATCATTTAATCCACATAAAGAAATTTAAATAATGTGACTATTAAATACATTTTATCACAAATTTTCTTTGCTTACCAACACTTCTTTCACAACATTACTACTCCTAAATACTGCAATTCATTGCACTTGAAACATGACATTCTAATTACAAATTGCATGATTTTGTGACATTTTTCCATTAGTTAAGTAAATAATTTTTACATAAAATGGTATTCTGAAGCATCTGGAAAAACAAGTATATTATAACATCAGAGTTAGATGGAAATACAGCAATGTCTTATTTTCCAACATTGTTACATACTGTATGAGGCCCATAATAAGAATCAATATAATGGAGTTACTTGAGCACAGATATAAAATGGTGACTAGAGTATCAGTATAGAGCAGTAACATATTGAGTGATAGATCACTGCCTTCTGAATATTTGGCAGAAGCATGTAGATAAACAAAAACAAACAAATATAAAAACATTTTAACAATAAATGCATGTGTTTTTATGATATACAATCATAATAATAACCTAGTAGATATCAAGCCATTGCATACATGTTTTATTGTGATAGAAGTAACAATGGAAATAAGAGATTTCAATGATAGAAAAAGATATCAGTTCATTTCTTTTTTCTTTTCTGTTTTTTTTTTTTTGAATACAGAAAGCACAATTTCTAAGGCAGTCATATTGTTCGAATAGAGACAAACTAAGCTGAAATGCTTAAGAAGTAAGTCAACTAGAAGCAAGCTTGTAACAGCAGAATAGTTTGGAGATATGGAAACTGAGGTTTGCTCAATAAATGATGATAATGATATCTGATCACAGAAGAATTTTCTGAAACCTTACATAGGGAGTAATAGCACAAGATAGTACCCTAATGCTATCTAGCATAACACCCTTAAAACATTGGTACTGAATTTTGTAGATATAGAAATAATAGATAAAGCTGAATACATGCTTGCTACATAAAAAATGTGGTGGTTGAATGTAGTTCTAGATTGTGAGAAGTCAATTACCTTGGGTGGAAAATGAAGAATATACTTATAGGATAATTTGTCAAAAATGAGAGAAAACTTTAGCTAGTGTTTAAATCATTAAGAAGTGGTAATTACTGGTGCCTAAATTTGTAATCCTATGTTAGGATACATATACATTATTATGGGGTTTGGGTGAACTCATATGAGTATTGTCAGAACTATCTTGCATTGCACAACAGGAATGACACACACATGAATTTAGAAAGACTGTGGCAACATTCACAGAGCCTCTGTGTTGATGTTCCAGATGAGGTCCCAACACTGAAAAGAGAAGCATACAGAAACCCTATCCCTAACCCAGAAGCTACCTCCACTAGCAAATGAAAAATTATGATTTTTCTAATGGAGTGTCTCTCCTAGAATACAAAACACTCCTGATGCCAGTTCCTGCAGTATAGATGCCAACAAAAAACTCAGTGACGTCTTTTACAATTCTTTGTCTCAAAATGGTTTTTTTGTTCCCTTCTTTCTTTTCTCTTTCTTTCCTTTTAAAAGATTTATTTATTTATTTATTCATTTTATGTAAGTGAGTATACTGTCACTCTCTTCAGATACAACAGAATAGGGCATCAGATCCCATTACAGATGGTTGTGAGACAACATGTCGTTGCTGCGAATTGAACTCAGAACCTCTGAAAGAGCAGTCAGTGCTCTTCACCACTAAGGTATCTCTCAAATGGCTTTGTTTTGTTAGGGTGCTGTTTTGTTTGTTTACTTCCTTGCTTGCTTGCTTGTTTAGTTAGTTGGTTTGCTTGTTCTGTTTTTGATTTTTGCTTGTTTCTTTTGTCTAACATGTCTTTTGTGTATGTATTAAGGCTTCCAGTTTTATGTTTTAAGGGTTTCCTGTGTGGATGAGCATGCATGTATCTTCACCTACATGCATTTCTTGTGCTTTTACCTTTGATCTTTTTCTTCTTTTTGCTTGTTTTTTCATAGTATGGCATGTTTGTTTTTGTTCCATATAGATTCCTATTTTTTTTTCTCTAAGAATATATAGTAAAGTTATGGATTGGTGTAGAATCCAGGGGAGACATGGAGAAGACTTTGCATAAGATGGGGGAGGGAAACGTGTAATCAAAATAATTTGTCTGAAAACTGTATTTTTAATAAAAGTAAAATAGAGAAAGGAAAGCAAATTTTATTCAACCTAATTAAACCATAAATTATAGAGAAAGAAAAAATATGATATATTTTAGTTCTCACTTATAAAGTGTCAATCATAAGACAAACATAAAATGTTAACAACCCTAAAAATAATGAAATATCTTTCAAATCAAAGTAGCAAAATTTTATTTGATAAGAAAGAAATTTATCTGCACCTGAGATCTTATTTAGCAAGCTGACATGTTTTATCCAACATTAGACAAAATTGTATAAAACATAATTTAATAATAGAAGATAAAGGAAAAAAGGAATGGGTCAGCAGTCAAGAACATGTACTTTTCTTGTAAAGAACAAAAGTCTGGTTTTCAGCATCTACTGTAGGAGACATATAACACATTATATCTATAGTTCCAGAGTATTGATGCCCTGTTCTGGCCTTTTCAGACACATGAGCTCATAAGAACATGGCCACATACAAAACCACACATATGCATAATTTTTTAGAAGTTCTAAATGCTTAAAACAGAAATAAGGGATACAAACAATAAATAGCAAGTAGGCATACTGAACATACAGTTACATGGCAATGAAATCTAAAGATATGATCTACCAACTACATCCTAAGTTTCCAGTGATTCAGAATGCAGAATTCCATATAGGAAATATGATCTAAAATAATATGAGTTAGACAAGATTTCTAATGAAATTGAGGTAGCACCATTTATGTATTTATTCATGCTTCTAATATGAAACACTGAGTGTTTGCAGTTCAAAGACTATAAAAAGTACTATGATGTAATTTAGATGAAGTTTTGCTGCCAAATTAGTTTGTGTCTAGTGTTTATCTTCCTAAATTTTTGAAATTTGAAAGAAATCAAGATTTTTTAACCTATATGATTTTAAAATCATCTGCATATCATTCTTGGTAAAACATAAATCTATTTATAAAATATAAGTGGATAAAGAAGAAAACTACAGTACAGTTGGGAAAAATGAAGGGACTTTCTTAGCCATTTTCATACAAACCTGCATGGTTATAAATATCACAAGAGAAGAAATGCAAAATAAGGCAGAAGATGCCCTAGGTTTTACAACCTTCATGCTAAAGTAACCTAAAGCTGAGCAGCTAGTGTGAAAATGAATAAATAAATATGCAAATCTGAATGTGTGAAAGTACATTTTTACAATGTTTTAATAAAAATCAATTTATAATGAAAGGAAATGTTTAATTAAATTACGTGTTAGTGTAATAACCTTATAATGAGAGTCACCATAATGAAAATATTGAGAATATTTTATTAACTGCCAAAAATCTCAACACATTTTTCTCCACTTAATAACTTTGGAGATGCTATACTGTGGCCAATGTAGTAACTTTGCAGTACCAGTTGGCTCAAAATTTGAACATTGTCAAGAAAGATGATTTTTTTAAAGATTTACTCAGGTCCAACTTCTAGAATATAACGCCTAGATTACCAGAAAGTTTTGTGTATCAGTGCTTTTCTATAAATGCAGGTTTGAACCATGGTCAACTATTGTGATATTTAATATTGGTTATCAACTTGAAGTAATCTAGAACTACCAAGAACACAAATATCTGGGCCTGCCTGTGAAAGGCTATCTTGATTAGGCTAATAGAGGTGGGATGATCTACCATGAAAATGGGCCGCTCCATTCCCTAGGCTGGGATTTCAGAGAACATAGAAAAGGCAAATCTAGTTGAGCATGAGCATTCATTTCTCGTAGTTTCTTGACTGTGGATGAGATACAAATATCTTAATTCTTGCCTCTGTGACTTCCACACCATGATGAACAATTTCTTCACATTGAAAGATTAAAAAAAATCTACATTGCCAACATGAGTTTGCCAGGATATTTTAACATAACGACAGGAAAAGTAATTACAACATAAAATTGATATGAAGACTATGAAGACTGTGGCTGATGTGCTAAATATGACTATTTGTTCTTAGACCATTGGGATTGCTTTGTGGAAGGTGAAAAAGTTTGGAACTTTGAACTAGAAATGCCCTTGAATGTTTCAAGCAGAGCTTAATGCACTATCGTTGTCAGAGCTTGGAAGACAAGAATGCAGAGAGAAATGCAGAGAGTGGAAGCCAGGCTCAGAAAATGTCAGTGTGGAGCAATGACTGTATCAGGAGCTGAGCTAGGGGCAATCCAGGTTATATTCTAAAAACTAATCTGCTTTCACTTTGTCCATATTCTGAAAACTGTTAAGAACAAACTTCAAACCAGTGATCTAAAATGTTTGACAAAGGAAGTTCAAAGCAGGACAAGAGCCAGTCTCTTATATGAGCCACTTTTCAGTGCTCTAATTTAGATTTACAATGAGAGGGGCCAAAAGATAAGAACATTGTGAAAATCAGCATAGAAATCTTTGTGAAGTTTAAAATTCCATACAAGGAGAGTCAAGAGGAAAATGCTTCTGCAGTTGTTAAAATGAAACCTGATGCTTTTCAGTGGGAGCATCATCCAAAGCACCCACTCATAGAAATAACTATGTAAAATGGCTGCCCAGGAAAGGGAAGCTACATATTTAGCTGCCAAAGTGTATACAAACCTTTATAACGTGATTCACTGGGACTAGGCCCCATACGAAGATGGAAGTAAAATCTATGGTATCATACACACACAGCACTGATTTTTAGGCACTAAATCCATAAGAATGAATAAGTCACAGAATCCTGCTTTATGGATTTAGAGAGCCATTGGAACCAGACAACACATGACAGCATCACAGTAGCTCCAAGGAGACATTAAGAGGCCATTGAGTAAAGCTACGAAGATAAAGCAGTAGAGAACTCTGGATGTTGGAGATGCCCATACTGAAGGATATCCACTGAGGATAGTTATATGTCCATGGTAGAACTTCCCAAAGATATCAGCTATGTATACTTATGCTACAGGCATCAGAGATGGAAAAGTGGCTATCTTATTTATCGGAGTTCAGATAATTCTATTATGAGCTCCAGATGCCAACATGGAGCAGCAAAATTAGGGTTCTGCCCTCCTGCATTTTAGTCTTTCATTTGACAGACAATTCACTGCAATACTCTGAATCTTTCCATTCAAAATGAGGGCATTTACTCTTTGCCTTCAAATATTGGAAATATTCTTTAATGAGTGAGACATGTTGATTCCAGGACAAAGAATGATGCTGACCTATGAGCTTGCTGAGTACCCTGACAATGGTGACTGGGAAGCTGTATTGGACATATGCTCCCAACACTCCATTCCTTACCTACACCCCTGATGGGACAAGCTGCCTTGTCTCAAGTTTTTAGACCTTGTGGAGCAGAGAATCAAAAGCAGAAGCTATAATGACTCTTGTATTGTTCTTAAATGTGACCAGTTATTCAGACTCAATCATGGACTAGTCTAGACATCAATCCAATATTGAAAATAACAGTCTTCATTGGAAGTCTTGTTCTGGACATTTTCAGAGACATATTTGGAAGTTATCTGCAGTTCTCTATGATGTGATGTTAGCAAGATATAAAGTTGAGGCTGGATCTGGATTTGAAAAAGTTGTTAGCACATGTGTTAAGCCTCTTTTAATTGTCAAGTTACAATTACTTTTGTTTCTTCTACAATATTTAGTATAAGTTGCATTGATTGTACACCTTCTAATTGTGTTTGTGTTTTGAAATCCAGCATGTCAATTATGGAGGTCTATCAACCATCTTTTATTTTGGTGCCCTTAGTATCACAGAACCTTGATATTCTAAAAATAGCTTCCAAGTACTAGAAGAAATGTGGCAGACTTTAAACAGAAGCAAGAGAGTAGTAGGCTTGATTATTGCTGCTATAACAGCTTTAATTATATTAATTACTAGCACCACTACTTCTGCAATTGCTTTGAAACAAGAAGTTAAGACAGCTACTTTTGTTAATTATTTAGCAAAAAAAAATGTTGCGAATGTGTTGAATATACAAGAGGATTTAGTTAAGCATTTGGAAGAATGGATTGATGCTCTTTATCCTTCAAATTATTGGAAGGAGGTTCAGAATTTAAGGGTAAGGAGCCATCTCAAGTGCCATGCCAAATACCATTGGATTCATGTTAGTATTAAAATTTATAATGGTAGTCATTATAACTAGGAAAAAGTTTAAAGATATTTGCAGTGTATTGGCATAATTCTAACACCTCTCTGGATGTCTTAACTTTACATAGTGAGCTTATGAATTTCAAGAATGCTGCTCTGCTGAATATTGGTGCAATAGATATTTCTGATAAAATAATTCATGGCCTGAGGTCAGGATTTTGTTTGGTCAAGTTTCAAGTACGGCATATATAGCTTGATCATGCTATCCCCTTTTTGTCCTGGGAATACTTTTATTCCTGCTCATCATATTAATGTTTATCTTTAACAACATCAAGATGTTGACAGCCAAAGTACATGGCTTGAACCTGAAAATGGACCCTCAAACAGAGACACTAAATTAACAGGCTGGCAAGCCAAAGACGGGTAAGATTCTGCATAGAGACTTACCAACCTAAGACAGAAATGCATTGCTTTGGATAAAGCATATTCCATGATGGGTAAGGAAGACATTTTTTTCAGAATGACCTAAAACAGGCTCAGTCTTGTTAATGAAATAAAAAAAAAAGAGGAGAGGTGGAGAGCCTTTGGGGCTGATTGGCAAGAATCTGACATGGGCCAAGGACAAAGAAGTAGGCTTCAGGCAGGAATCTGACATTAGGCTAGAACAAAGAAGTAATTTCAGGCTGGAATCTAAATCTTAGGCTAGAACGAAGAAGTAATATCAGAGAGGAATCTAAATTTTAGGCTAGAGGAGTTAGGCTTCAGTCATGAAAATGACTTTGGGCTAAGACAGGGAAGTTAGCTCAGATATTTATGTCATCCTGATTAAGCCCTTAGAAACAGTTATCATAGGAGTTTTCATGGAATTGTGTTTATTGCCTTGCTTCTTCTTCGACTATTTGTGTTTATTGTCTTGCTTGTTCCTTGACTATTTACATCTATTGTACTGCTAGACCCTCAACCTAGAACTGATCTTAATACATGTATGTAATGAAAATGGTATATAAGCAAAAAGGTGGAGGGGGTTGGGATAGGAGTTTCTAGGGAGGGGAAATAGGGAAAGGGAATGACATCTGAAATGTAAGTAAATAAAATATCCAATTAAAAAAAAACAGATTGCTTGAGTCTCAGAAGAGATCTTGAACTTTTAAACAATTTTTGAATAATTACAGATTAAAGAGTCTTAAGTCTGGAAACTGTTGCTGAAGAGTTCTGGAAACTGCTGCTGACCTATTTTTTTGCCTCAGGCTACGTGGCTGGGCAACTTCTGAGGTCTGGACTTGTCTGGACTGGCCCAGTTCTTGGAAACAGATTTAGGCCCAGTCTCCTGAACTGTCCATTTAAACCCTGTCATGGAGTCAGCCTGTCTGTCTCAATATGCAGTTATAGAAGTCCTGAGAGTCTGGACCCAACAGGAAAGCTGGCAGTATCCCTTGCAAAGACAGGGAGGAAAGCAATGGTATAACTAAGAACATGAAAAAGCAGCTGAGTCTGAGCTTGACCTCCCTCCTCTTCTACTTTTTCATCGATCTTTTTCATATGCTGTTTTAACCACAGAATTTTATTTTAAAGATAAAGGTACATTTGTGAAGAGATAGAGAGTGTGATTATTGGACACTAAATATTATGGTAATTATCAAAGACAACACTACTCAAATAAAGAAAAGAGTAAGAGTAAAGAGATGACCATAGTCAGGTTCAAATGAAAAGTAAAAGGGCCAACGTTAAAAAGGAAACTGTCATTAACATTATTTTCTTATCCTAACAACACTAATGGTAACAGGAATGCATTTTGTTTCCTAAATAAATTACCTTCACTTATTTTATATCTTATCAGTGCCTTGAAACATAATTGACCATCATATTCATTATAAAAAAGACACATTTAGCAAAATAGATTAAAATCTCTTTCATGACAGGATTCATGTTTTATTTAGAATCACACAAGGTAAATAAACACACTGGACAGTTTTCTGGGAAGTACTAAGTACTTAGGAGGAAAGGGAATGTGGTTGTGGTGGCTGGACAGTGTGGAGTGCTAGAGACCCTAGGATGGGTTCAGAGTGGGCCTGCAGGGCATCATGCTGATGCTAGCTCTCTGTCTGAATAGGGTTGGGTGATGCTGGGTTGTTAACAAGATATGTTACAGCATCTTCATTAAGCATTACTAAACAATTACTGTGGCATGAAATCATAGAATGAAAGAAAATCATTTGCAACCTCCATTTTTTTCTTTCTCTTAACAGCCTAGGGGAATCACATTGTTTATGTTGTTAAGCAGAAAATGATGGAATAGGTTAGCAGGCTAAATTTGCAATCCTTGGAAACAAAGAATAACTTCAAATAAGAGAATATTTTGTGAGACAATCAATTAGAAAACATGTCACAGAGGCATCAAGAAATCGTGTAAGGGGATAGAACTTGTGTGGAGAGAGTACACTTTCTGCTTATTTCTGCTAAAGTGCCCTTCTTTGTAGTCATCTCTTAGCCCCATGTGCCTTGTCACCCTGAGGGCTGCTGTTATGAGAACCGGGAATGCATCAGACTTCAGAAACATTTTGTGAACAGGCCACTTCACAAACATGTCAAGTCCTGCCTCACAACTCAGCCCAGCCCACTCCATTTACTGCAGATCTTGTTGCTATGAAGTTTATAAACTGCTCTTTCAAAGGCTTTGCTCTCATTGCCAAAAGCACTCCGGAGTAAGTACTGTATTGTGACATCTTCACAGGCATCTTCAATGTTGAAGAGTGCTGATGTGGTCTGGTGAGGAAAAAGTGAGCAGGTGAGTGTCTGCTAGTCAAGAGGAAGGCCTACAGAAAGATTCAACCTGCTGGACCATTGATTGCCTTGTCTTCAAGATTAATAAAAAGAAATTTCTTCTGTTCTGTCCCAGAAATACTAGTGTAGTGTATTTGCCTACAGCAATCGAAGCTGACTAATTCAGAAAGACTGAAAATAGCAATAGTGTCAGGAAATACATCTAGCCCACAGAATGAGCAAGTGATTAGAGGAAGGGTATTAGCTGGTCCTCCCTACAGAAAGATTAGTAGTTGTTAGATCGGGAAATAATATGCAAGTTTAAATGGTCTGGACTTGAGCAAGTATAAGGACATGCTCAATAATGTGCATCTTATAAAGTGCAGGTTTAGGTGCCTTTAAAATTCATATGTCTACCCAACTCCCCCAGGCCTAACTCTTCTGTAGTGGGATGAAATTAGATGGTGGGAATTTAAGAGGTAATTCAGATTATTAAGAACATAAGTAAGGAGACTCAGTATAGGATTCTTTCTTCCTAGCAACAGAAAAAAATTTTTTACAGGTTATATGTGACCCATGAACTATAAGGATATAAATGAGGATGCTCACGGGTAGTGTGAGTCCTCACCAGCTGCCAGGTCATCCAAGCCTGAGCTTACATTTTGCCTCTCCACAACTATGTTGTCTAAGCTACCCAGTACAGACTTTTCTGTCACAGCAGCATGAGCTAAGACAAACTATTTCTGGAAATGCTATAAAAAAGTACACTTATTTTAGATAACATTATTCTGCATGAATTGTGTCTCAGGATAAGGGACAATGAATTCCAGAGGAACTTAAACCTGAGAAGCTTACACTCTCATTGACTTATGAAGTAAGAATAATCTTCTCGAATTTTAATTTTCCATCTATTCTCAGTCTAATTCATGTCACATTTTTAATCATTGTTATTATTTCCATGGCAACTAGGTAAAGGATTCAATCTAGCATGTAGTAAATAGCTAATAGTTGATGGAGTTACAAAATAGATACAGAAATAAAGAACACTCAAGCAAGGGGAAAACAGTGGGATCACTAGGTTGACCTCTCTTGTTTTTCACAGAAATGAAAGCGGGGTCTATGCAGGCAAAAGGTGGCATTCAGGACAGTGTCAGGACAGGACAGTGGTTAGAACTCAAGGCCAGTCTCTCCATCATTGTCAGGCTAACCAGCAAACAGGAGCTGTGAAAACACATAGCACTGGATTTTAGGCCTTGACATCCAAGAACTGATCATTCTGCTTGTCTTTGTTATACAAATGAATGGATCGAGGAGCAGATGTTAGATTAATAAGACAGATCATCCTTCAGTATATGTATATACTTACCTATAATATTTAGTTATATATTTGCATGCATGTGGGTGAGGAAAGAGAGAGAGAGAGACAGAGAGAGACAGAGAGAGAGAGAGACAGAGAGAGAGACAGAGACAGAGAGACAGAGAGAGACAGAGGAACTAGCACTAGAGTTAGTTGACTCATAGTTAACAAACACACTGTCTTATGTCCAGTGTTATACTATGTGCATGTTTGTCTGGAAAGGCAGCAAAACAGAGCAACAATAAAAAGCAAACTATCTTTGTCTTGCCAGAATCCATGTAGGAAAGACTAAAGAAAACAAGTAGGATTTTCTGGAGATGGCCCACTATTTTGCACTGTGTGCAATGGGTGAGCTCTGAGGTAAGGCCCCAAGAGACTTCATCCTGTGATTGCTTCTTTTATTGCTATGTCTTTCCTGTCATTATTACACAGCCTAATTGATTCCTAGGTATTTGCCCACCCTTCTGGGCAGATTTTCTGCAGATTAGTGAAGATTCTGTCTTTCGTAGTAATGCTATATAGACAAATTGATGATTTCATAGCTCTTAATAATGAGTCTATAGAATTCCTAAATTTAAACAAGTCGTTTTGAGCCCTCTACAGCATGAAAGTGGCAAATAGGGCTCTGTAAACCATCATGTGTCACCAGCTAATTGCACTATGATAAGGAAGTAGGCTTGGAACAAATTTGTGATCAGGGGACACAGTCTCTCTAAGTTAGCTGTGAAACTGATAAATAAAGGTCATAAACTGGGAATGAATAATTTATTGTAGCTGAAAGGACAAAAAAATATATTGACTGGTTTATATACATAAAACTTCAAAACTAATGAATCACAAGGCAGATTATTTTCCTCTTGGCAAAACCAAGCTAATCTACGAAATGAGAATTATTGTTTTAAACTTTTAATGAACATATAGAGCTAGGGAATAGATAATGAATAGATAATAGATAATGTACTTATTCATAATTGAAATGCATGCAAACCTGTCTGCTGTAACTCCTTATCATTTATAACTTGAGCTAGTCTTAAACTTACTATGAATTTTTGGAATGTAAATATTCTCGGAATACCATATGATCATTTATCCTAAGAATAGTGTAAAAACTAAGAAAGACAACAAGGGAGAGCCTTTTTCTTATATGGAGCTTTTTTTTATCCTTTCACCAATAGAGAGATGAAGGTTTTTTTTCTTTCAGCAATAAAAATGTAAAGGGCTTTTTTAAAAAATTTTTATTGGCTATTGTATTTACATTTCAGATGTTCTCCCCTTACCTCATTCCCTCCTCCCACCCAGGAACCCCCTATCCCATCCCCCCTCCTCCTGCTTCTATGAGAATGTGTCCTCACCTACCCCCCACTCCCATCTCCCCACCCTTGAATTCCCCCACACACGGTGTCCAGCCTTCATGGGACCAAGGATCTCCTCTGCCACCTGTATTCCTTCCATAACCAATAAAGGTTGGAGCTTTTTTTTCATCCAAAATGAATGACGTTTTTCTGCTTTGATACTTCCTCATTGGAACTTGCTCATGGGAGCTTTTATTCCATTCATCAAATGTATACATGCACATATAAGTATAGGTATGTGTACCTAAGTATGCATGAACTCATAGAGTTGATAAGACAGGTGGTTGGGCCAGACCAAAGTGTGTATATGTTTAAATGTGTGCACATGTGTGTGTGTGTGTGTGCATGTATGTGTTTGTGTTTGTGTGTATGTATGTGTGTGTATGTGTGTGTGTGCATGCATATGTGTGTGTGTGTTTGTTTACTTATTGTCTGCATAAAATATTTCCTTTCTGTGTGCATGATTTTTGTTTCCTTTTGTCTGTCTTCCAAAGAGTGAAGGAAACTCTGAGCCTTTTGCTGATCAGTGAGAAAGCTTCATTTTGACTCATAGTTTGAGAGTACAGTTGTAGAAGGGGGATGAGGCAACTGATCAGATTAAACACCCTCCCACTCCCAGTGAGCAAGCAGGGAGTATACATACTGCTTTTAACTTATCCTTGTTTTTTCTGTCTGAGGTCTCAGTCCATGTGAAATTGCTACCCAATTCAAGGTGTGTCCTCCCACCTCAGTTAAACCTGTCTGACATGTCTCTACAAATATACACAGAAATGGGTCTACTAGGTGATTATAAACCTAGTCATGTTAGGAATGGTAATTGATCTTCACACTATATACTAAATGGTTGCTAAGGGTACTACCCAATTTTAATAATACATATTCTTCACATTAGTCCATATGCTGCTGTGGGTGGATTTCAGGGCCTTGTATACTAGGTGAGCACCCCACCACTATGCTACATAATAGCTCTGAAATTAGCATATTTTATTTATACTTACTCTACATTATATTCTATATACAAGTTGGTTTGGAGAATTCTCTGATATAAGGTAGTACATTAAATGTAGGTTATACTTGAATGCATTTTATACATCAAAAAAATTATACTGTATTAAGATATTAGGATAGTAAAAGAACCACACCCCCTATAGAGAACTTGAGCAAATTCAACACAGCTTTCAAATTGGCCTCCACTGTATGGCAATTCATACTGGGAAAGCCAAATTCAGCTGGTCTTTCAGCATATGGTTTGTTGGATAAAATTGTTATATAACATTATTTAAAAGCTTAATGGACTCTATTAGAAATATTTTTTTATTTTTCTGCATGTATTCATAGATGCTTATTACAGATATTAAGAAGAATTATTCAAGTTGAGCATGCTGGAAGAATTACTATTATTAGCCACATTTCTCCTCTCTTTTATTCACCATGTTCACTCATAAAAGAACTTGAAATCATTCTATAAGGACACACACACAAACACACGTGCGCGTGTGCATGCACACACACACACAAGCATGGACATTCTCAAACACACACGTATGCACACGTACACAGAATGAGTGAGCGAGTGAGTGAGAGAGAGAAAGAAAGAGAGAGAAACTAAATGTTTCTCAATACTTGGAAAATTACAGAGACACTTATTTAGTATTAATAACAGTTGTTCAAAGAATGTTTTAACTATCTCACTTCTTTAAAAACACCTCCAATTTTGAAACTTGACTTTTAAGTTAGCTCAGAAGCCTTGTGCTTAAAAAATCATGTAATTTCTTTTAAACATTTATGTAATGGAAACAGAATTTTATTCATTGTGGATAACATAGATGGATATTTTATTTCTGAACTTGAACTCTGAACATTCCAAAGACTCTCCCACAGTGGCTATATATATTATATGTAGGGTATATAATTTTATCCTTATAGAATTTTTTTGGAGGCAAAATCCTCAGCTTTTATTAGGTTTCCATGAAGACTGGTGGTCTAGATGATTTGAGAATCCCAGGCCTCATAAGCATCACTAATGCTGTTTCTGAGTAAAGAGAGTTATATTTATTAAATATAGGTGATAGATGAATTTTTTTGCTATATGTTTAAAATGAGCCATAGCCAGGTATAATATAATATAATTAGAATATCCTAAAAGCAAAATAAATAAATACAATTTTCTTTGAGTCAATGCATTCTGTCAATGCTTCTGGGTGAAAAGATGTTAATACCTTGAGATAATTAGCCAGGTAGACATGAGTGCAGAAGTGTGTTATAAAATAATGCAGATTTAGCTCTAATCTCTCCCAGGTTACTGCAGAGACTTGGAGAAGTGAACTATATTTGTCATATACATTCTGTTAATAACCCTCTGACAATTATTCAAAAGGGACTGCCACTTGATTCCCAGCACTCTGTGTGATGTGAGCCTGGGATACTGGGACTTTACTTTTCCATTGCTCTCCTTATTTTGCTAAATTTTCTGTTAATCAGGCCCTTGGAAGCATCTTGGACCCAATTTAAACTGAAGCTGGAAGGCAGCCTGTACCTTTCACTTCTGTTCTGTTTTTCTCCTTTACTTTGCTCCACACTGTAGTTTAAATCTCCCTACATCACCTACCTTATTCCCTTGCAAGGCTGAATGAACATTTAAGTCACTGCTTTAAATCTGCAGTCACCTGGAATTACAGGAGCAGCAAAACCTCACAAGCAGACTGCTTCACAGATGAGAGCATTATTTAGAAGGGCAATGATGCTTCCCTGATCATCTCCTGAGAATCAGCTCAAGTAATCAGACTTCTTCACGCCACCCTGAGGACCAAAGCTGAACCTGATGCCACCACATCCAGAGTTGCTTACTTATGAATCCTCTTGCCCCACCTCTCATTCTAATGAGCTTCGTCACTGGAAATCGTCATCTCTTCCTCTCCTCAACACGTCCTCACCAGGTACATTTCCTTTCTCTACTTTTCAGCAATATTCACCTCTTCATGTGACAGGTAACTTGAGTCCAACTTGTTGGTGTTTACAGGAGCTAGAGCTTTTCCCTCAAATACGCCATTTACACTATTACTTTCTGATTTCTAAGTAAGCTGTTGCTTTTCATTGGAAAGGATGAAAAAGAAAAAGGACACAAACTTTATCACTTTCATAATTTCTCTAAGGAGAAAAAACCCCACTAGAGCCAATGAGTCAACTCAATGAATAAGAGTGGTTGCTGCCAAGCCATATGATCTGAGTTCAATCCCCAAAATCCACTTGATAGAAAGAGTCAGCTTCAAAACGAGTTGTACTCTGACATCTGCATGCATACAGTGGTGCATAAGTACACTCACATACATACACACATACATTCATGCACACACATAAATATAAATGAATACATATATTCATTGCTAATGACATATTGGTCCACCTTAACATTGTGGAGTTGAGCTGCGTTTGTCAGGACTCCATAGAAATGCACCAAAAAAACTTCTGGTGTCATGCTGCAGTTTCTTGCCACTTCAAGGACTCAGGCTGATTGGTAGAGTGATGTTAGCTGAGACAGATACATGTGCTGAGGCAAGACCTATGGGGACACATGATGTTTGGGGAGGATAAACAGGACTCTACAGTGACAGTGGTGGAGCTAGGCTTGCTAATAGAGCTAGCTATGCAAAGCTTGATGGTCTCAAGTCTTGAGCTGATCTTCAATTCCCTGAGAGAGGCACAGCTGAGAACTTCTCCTGTGATACCTCCTTTTCCTTCCTGCTAATTTCTGCCAAGGCAGAGGCCTGGCTGTCTCTGTTGGGTAGTGCCATCACTGCTGGTTCAGTGTTTGCTATCCCGACACTACCAAACTGGACTGGTGATATATCTGTGAAATGTTTGTGAGTTGATAGAGCTGCCTTTGCTAACCTATGAACTGAACTGCCAGTTTCCAGACAAGACACACTGGGGTTGCTCCAAAGAACCATTCCTAAACAGGTCCACTTCCCTTGTACCCTTTCTTTTCCACTACCTCTAGTAGGTGGTAGTCTAAAAGGAAGGTTAAAGTATTTAAGAACCATCATTAAAAAATAGGTTTTGAAAAACTTACAGTCTGTATCCAAGATATTTTTTTTAGGGATATTGAAAGAGCTCAAACAGGTAGCCCCCATAGCAACTGTGTTTGAATATATAGACATATGTATTTAGGTATATATTTATGCATGCTGAGAATTAAACTCAAAGTCTTGAGCATGCCTCCCTTTATCATCAATTTTTGTATTCATTTTTCTTTTTAGGATTTCTGTTAAATTTTTGAGATATTTTAAATAATTTTTGAGAATTTCACTTTCAATAATTCTTAATTTACTGAAATTACTCTATTGTAATGTAATTGTGCTGATACATGTAAAAATTTTCCTAAGTATACTGTTATGTCTTAAGTTAGTTTTCCTAAGATAGATATTCTATACAGTAGTCTAGACTGGCTTTAAACTAAAGATCTCCGTGCCTCAACATCTCTCCTACAGGGATTGTGCTATTATGCTGACTGTAATTTATTGCCACACTCCAGAAATAAATAATTACTATTTCTTTTTTTCTAATATTTTAATAGCAAATCTTCTCTATTGGTGCTATAAATTCTAGAAAGGTGCCAAGCCCTGTAAGGGTGTACAGTCTCTACAGCATTCCTGAAACTGAATGAAGTCAGGAAGAATCACAATTTTATAATCTGACTAGGTCACATTATTAGTTAAAAACAGCCTGAGATATGTAGAGATTTAATGTCTAATAAAATAAATAAATAAGCAAAAAACACTCAGAAATATTGTTAAGGCATTTGGTAGTATGACCATTTAATAAATTAACAATAGCAGGTTCTATCCTAGCACACGACTTCCCAAACATGGACTTCTGTCCATGATTCCAATACCAAGGAATACATTTCCTATCATGAATTATTGCTCAAATCTTATTAGAATATGGTTAGTTACCAGATAATAATGAACATGCCCTATTGTAGCAGTGAGAATATCTGTTCTGTTCAGCCCTATATCATGCAGAATCCAGAATGGTAAGTTCAATTTCATTTAATGCATTTGTGAATTTAGATATTTATGTATGTCTGTATTTATGAAATTTTTATGAATAAAGAGAAAAACTTCAATGTGAGGGGACTGTGATTGAGAGTAATGGTAGGATTCAAGGATGTTTGCCTGAGATGACGACTACATCCTACAAGCTGCTTCTTATCTTCAGCTCATGTGAACCAACTCTAAGTAAAGCAATGTATTCATCTAGGAAGAAAATAAAGATGATACCTCAAAGTAGGTGGAGACCCCATATCTGGATCACCTCTCAAATAAAGAGAAGATGATGCTCTAGAAAAAGACCCTATCCAGAACAATGGTTTCTAATCCATGCTCTCACCGTAACCAGAAGTATACACCAAAACATTCATACTCTCCGACTGTCTTCCCAACTCAGGAAAAAAATTAAAGATAGAAAGATTCCTTCACTTACCTTAGGGTGGACCTTGAGGAAATTTACTTTTCTCACTACTTTCTGTCTCCCGTTTGTCATAGAGTGACAATCCATATGAACTTCAGGTTTTAGTAGCATTGTGACTAGTATAATTTCAGAGATGGTTTAGTATCTTAAAGTAAATAACCTTTGATTAGCTTCCACATTTATTTTAATTTGTAATAATATTTCATTGTTTTTGTATCTTTAGATATTAGTACAGTTAAATTACAAGGAAAAACAGTTTCCTTATATGAGTTTGAACTAAGAATGCTTATCCAATGACCCATTTATTGGTAAATAATTTCAGGAAATTTAATGTTGTAAAATAACAAGATGGCTTAAAGTCACATAAGTTTAATAAATTTTATTCAGATTTCTCACTGACATGAGATTGCTGACCTTATTCATATTATATTCCTTATTTTCCCTATTGAAACCCATAACCTATTTAATCATGCTATCCTTAAGACTCACAGCAATTTTTTAAAATGCAATTATCCCAGAGGACTGAACATAGAGTATCTTTATATTCTAGTGTCTCTGAGAAGATGGGAATCTAACTTGGGTTGCCATTCACTCCCGTTATTATAAAATTTCACAACTTTGCTTTGTTGGGTAAAGCAATTTAACAAGACCCTCATACTCACACTCAGCTCTTCAAAACACTCTAGGCTTTTTTTTTCAAGAAGTTTAATTTTTTCTTCTGGTAAGAATTCTGAATAAAATCTTTCATGATTGTGTTAGCTGCTACAGTTTTCTTGAGACAATATTTTGTCTTATACATGAACCATGAATAATTATAGAACAAACAAATTATCTATAATTTCTAGAATTTAAAAAAAATTATCAACTTGAAAGAGTCTATTACTTATTTTTAAAACAGGAAATCAACAAACTTAGAAGTTAACACATTCTTTTGGCTGACTTATTTAATATTTGTCCTTAAGAAACATGTTGTAGGCCTACAGCACACTGCTCCTGCACCATAGTCTCTCCCCCTACTCCCATATCTAATACACATATCTTCCTCTTAAACTTTCTCTCCCCAACTCATTGGTTTATTATAGTCTTTAACTCCAGAGGTATTGCCTAGAAACACACTAGCCACTTGGGGAAAGAAACAGGTAGACTAACTGTAGATCTTCAATTCTACCTACAAATAGACCTAACAGATATTTACAGAACATTTCAGCAAAACACAAAAGAATATATCTTCTTCTCATAGCTCATAAAATTCTCTCCAAAATTGGTTATATACTCTAAACAGTACTAGTCTCAACAGATATGACAAAATGTAAAAGATGCCCTGAATTTATCTGAGCACCAGCAGATTAAAGCTGAATAACAACAACAAAAACAACAGAAACATAGAAACTGAAAAACTCATTACTGAATAAAAAATGGGAAAAGACAGAAATAAAGAAAGAAATTAAAATGTTTCTAGAACCATATTAAAATAAATACACATAAACCCCAATTTAAGGAAAACAAGAAGGCAGTTATAAAGAAAAGTTCATAGCACAAAGTTGCTTCATTAAAAAAACAATTGGACCAGGGAATAGGTTTATTTCTGCCCATCATGTTAAAGCTTGTCTCTAACTACATCAACAGATTGGCAGCCAAAGTACCTGACTTCAAACTGAAACTAGACCCCTAGACAGAGTTATTAATTTAACAGGCTGGCAAGCCAAGGATGGGTAAGTTTCTGCACAGAGCCTTACCAACCTAAGACAGAAATTCATTGCTTATGATAATGCATATTCCACAATGGGTAAGGAAGGCTTTCCTGTCAGAACGACTTAAGACAGGCTCAGTCTTGTTTATGCAATTAAAAGAGGGAGATGTGGAGAGATTTTGGGGCTGCCTGGCAGGAATCTGTCATTGGCCAAGGACAAGGAAATAGGCTGCTTGGAAGGAATCTGACATAGGCAAAGGACAAGGAAATGGACTGCAGGCAGGAATCTGACATTGGGCTGGAACAAAGAAGAAATTTCAGGCAGGAATTTAAATCTTAGGCTAGAACAAAGAAGTAATTAGAGGCAGAAATCTCAATCTTAAATTAGAACAAAGAAGTAGGTTTCAGGCATGAAAATGATTTTGAACTAGGACAATGAAGTATGTTCAGATATTTTGATCATCCTGATAAGTCCTTAGAAATAGTGATCACAGGAGTGATCACGGGTCTCTGTTTATTGTAGTGCATGTTCTCTGATTATCTGAGTTTATTGTCTTCCTTGTTTTTGGACTATTTGCATCTATTGTATTGCTAGTTCCTCAATCCAGAACTGACCTTAATACTTACATATAATTTCAACAGTATAAAGGCAAAAAAGGAGGAAGAGGGATTGGATAGGGGATTAATGAGTGGAGGGAATGGGGAAGGGAGAAGGCATCTGAAATGTAAATAAATAAAATATCAAATAAAAAAGTAAAAAAAAAATAAAAATTAATAAAACAATTGGAGAGATCTCATATTAGTAACTTAACATCACACATGAGAGCTCTAGTGGTTCTCAACCTGTGGGTTGCAACCCCTTTGTGAATCAAAGAATCCTTTCACAGGGGTAGAAAGAAAGAAACAAACAAAACTGAGGTTTGAAATCAGTGAAATAGAAACAGCAACAACAAAATATGAGAATCAATGATACAAAGAGTTGGCTCTTTGAGCAAAATCAACAAGATAGAAAAGCCTTTATTCAAATTAATAAAATGTGGAGAATGTTGAAATTGACAAAATTAGCAATGCAGTGGTGGGTATAACAGAAACTGAGGAAATCCAGAGACATACATTAAAAACATATACTCAGGCTAGATATAGTGTCCCAAGACTTCAATCTCAAAATTTGGCACTGTTTCAAACAAATAAACAAACAAAACAGAATCCTGTAGCCTACCAAATTATAAAATCTAAAGCTGGGTAATTTTCTAAATACTTATTACTTGCCTAAGTTAAATTGAGACCAGACAAACAATTGAATTAGACTTATAACCCCTAGTAAAATGGAAACAATAATTAAAGACGTACCAACAAAAAATGTCCAAGGCCAGATAGTTTTAGCATAGAATTATACTGGAATTTCACAGAAGAGTTAATGCTAATACTCCTCGAATTATTTCATGAACTATTAATAGAAGAAACATTGCTCAATTCATTTTATGAGACTGCAGTTATGCTCATACCTTGACCATATAAAGACCCAACTAAGACATAGAATTAGAGACACATACCCTTATGAATATAAATGCAAAATATTTCTATGAAATAATATAAGAACATGTAGAAAAGATCACAATCCATCCATCATAATTAAGTAGAATTCATTCCTGAGTTTAGAAAAGGTTGAAGATATGCAAATAAATATATGCATTCTATCATATACTAAAATTCTAAAACCACACCATCATTTCATTAGCTCTAGAAAAAGCCCTTCAGCAACAATCCAACACCCCTTTATAATAAAATTTCTAGAGAGATGAATGATGTAAGAGACAGACCTATACACAATAAAGACAGTTTTGAATACACTTATCTCCATCATCAAATTAAATAGAAAGAAATTTAAACAAGACAGTGCTGTCCACTCTTTTCCTAACTATTCAACAAGGTGCTAAAAGTCTTTGCTAGAGCAATAAGACAACTGAAAAAAGATCAAGGGAATATAAATTGGAAAGGAAGAAGTCAAAGTATCTTTAATTACAGATGATGATATTATACATGAGTGGCCCTAAAAGTTCTACCAGGAAACTCCACCTGCTTATAAACAATTTCAACAAATTTAACTCACAAAAATCAGTATACAGAAATGAAAAATAGACTAGAAAAAATAATCCTGGAAATAACAATATTTTAAAATAGCTTCAAATAATATAAAGCATATTGGGTTAATTTCTACGAACCAAACAAAAGACTTATATGATAAAATATTTAAGAGATTAAGAAAATAAATATAAGAAGATATAAAGCAAATGATGAAAGTATCTGCCTTGATCATGGATTGGTAGGTTAACAGAGTAAAACTGGTAATCCTTTCAAAAGCAATCTACAAATTCAATTGGACTCCATCCAAACTTCAAAGTTCTTGAAACAATAATCTTTAATTTCATATAGAAAGACAAAAAAAACTTAGGCTAGCTGAAACTATCCTGAATAATTAAAGAATAGATACAAGTATCATCAGCTCATATTTCAAATTTTACTATATAGCTATTGACATAAAACCAAACATGTTGATCAATAAAATTAATCTGAAGACCCAAACGTAAATCCATATATATATATATACATATATATATATATATATATATATATATATATATAGAGAGAGAGAGAGAGAGAGAGAGAGAGAGAGATTGAGAGAGAGAGAGAATCTTTAGTAAATGGTTATGGTCAAATGAATAGCCACATAAAGAAGAGTAGATTCAAACTTAGAATCCTGTGTAAAACTCAAGACTAGATGGATCAAAGACCTCAACACAAAACCAGATACACTGACCCAGATAGAAGAGAAAGGAGAGAGCAACCTTGAACTTACTTGCATAGAAAAAAGCTTTCCACAGGACATTATTAGCCTAGGCATTGAGAATATCTCAATTAATAAATAGAACCCCATGAAGCTGAAGAACTGTATGTCAAGGGACACCATCATTCAAACAAAGAACCATCCTACAAAATGAAAAAAGGTTTTTTTTCCTAACTATACATTTTAGAGATAGATAATGACCAAAATATATAAAGAACTCAAGAAAAAAATTAAAATGCCATACAGATCTAAGGAAAGAATTCTCAATAGAAGAAAGTCTCATGGCTGAGAAACACTTTAAAAAATGTTCAACATCGTTAATCATTAACAAAATGCAAATTAAAACTACTTTGAGATTTTATCTTATAACCCTCAGAATTCCTAAGATTAGTAAAACAAAATTGCATCCACACTAGCTAAGACATAATGTAAGGGAAACACTCATCCACTGCTGGTAGAAATGCAAATTTGTAGAGCCACTTTGGAAAAAAGTGCCTCTTCAGTAATCAGGATGCCTCAAAGTCCAACTGTACCACTCTAGGGCTTATACTCAAAGGTCACATTATCCTTCCAGAGATACTGACTCAAAAATGTTCATTGGTGTCTTTTGTAGTAGCCAGACACTGGAAACAGCCTAGATATCCCTCAACAAAAGAATGAATAGGTCTAGCTCTGGGTTCACCCTTTGGCCCTGAGGAACCTTACAGGTCTCCAAGAGTGTCCTGCTTCTCCATGATGGCCTGAAGGGCCCTAAAACTAAGCAACTTGAAACACTAATTAAGTTGAAATTTCTGGTTCTTTGGACACTCAGTTGTGTTGTGTGATAATTTTCTGAAAACTGTCTAATGAGAGGATGTTTTACTGAGGCAGACAATTGGGAGGCTGTTTTGCTGAGAACAGACACATAGTGTTGTTCTTGAAGCTGCTTGGAATAAGGGCATGTGATATTTTGCTAGAATGTATGCTTGAGAGAACACATGATATTTAGAAAGGGTATAAATATAATCCAACAAGCAGTGGACAACAGTGTGACATTGGTTCATCTTGCCACTCTTTGATGGTCTCCATTGGACTTTGCTGACAGTTGGTATTCACTGACAATGCTATGGCATTGCTTTGCCTTGCCTTCTTAAATGAACATAATGTGTTGTGAATTCATAGAGAGAAATACACTAAAGACATTCTTGTGATATTTTCGTGGTTTCTTGCCACTTCCACTGACTCAGGCTGATTGGCAGAGCCTCTTAGTTTCTTCTGGATTGAACTGCTTTGTTGATTAGTGAATAGTGTTTGTGAGTTGATTGTGCTATTCCTGCTGGTTCAAATGAACTGAATTGCTAATATTCTATCAATGAAGATTAGAATTAGCCCAAAGAACTAATTCTAAACATGTCCACAAACCCCTTTTCCCTATTAACCTTTCCTTTCCACTACCTCTGGTGGGCTAGAAGGGAGGTTAAAATGTTTAAGAACCCTTCTTAAATTAGGTTTTGAAAAATTTAAGCCTATACCCTGCCCTACCAATCCCTAACCTGGTCAGGTCCCCCGAGGACACAGCCAACAGAGGTGAGTTGTGCATGGTTCCCTTAACTCCATTGTTTGGCTCTGGGGTGGCCCCTTGACCCTGTAGAGCCTAATGGGAACTCAAAAGCATTCTGCTTCCCTATAGAGGCCTGAGAGGGCATCAAGAACTACAAGCTTGGAATATTGCCCCATCAATCACTTGCCAAAGAGGTCTTCTTGAGCCACAGTCATCAGAGTTGAGTAACCTGACCTCTATTCTCTGGCCCATGAGCGCCCCCCCACACACACACACACTGAGGATCAATACCAGGTAAAACCAGGCGTGTAAAAGACAACATAAAAACACAGTCAACAAGTCCCAGGACAACATGTCTCCACCAGAGCCTAGCCATCCTGCTACAACACACCCTGGATATGCTAATGGAAATGAAGTATGAAAAGATGGTCTTAAATCCAAGCTTATAAAGATTATAGAGGCCTTTAAAGAGCGGATGAATAACTTCCTTAAAGAAATACGGCAAAATATATTAAAACAGGTGAAACACCTGTTCCAGAACCTGAAAAGGGAAGTGGGAAGCAATAAATAAAACAGAAACTGAGTCAATCAAGTAGATGGAAAACCAGGAAATAGAACAGAAACTACAGACAAAAACATGTAAGAAAGAACCTCAGCAGTAGAAAATATGGTAGAAGAAATCAACACAGCAGTCAAAGAAAATGTAAAATCTAAAAAATTCATGACATCAAATATCCAGAAACTGTAGAACACTATAAAAAGATTAAACCAAAGAATAATAGAAATAGAAAAAGGAGAAGATTCTCAGCTCAAAGACACCAGAAACATCTTCAACAAAATTATAGAAGAGATTTTCCCTAACCTAAAGAAACAGATCCCTATAAATGTACAAGAAGCTTACAAAAACACCAGATTGGACCAGAAAAGAAAATTCAACCACAACATAATAATCAAAGCACAAAATGTACAGTACAAAGAAAGAATATTAAAAGCTGCAATAGAAAAAGACCAAGTAACATATACAGGCATATGCACATCAGTAGTTGTTCAACAGAAATCAAACTCAAAGTCATCGTTGGACATTCCTGGTCTCATAATGTCATCTCAAGTTTTGATGTGTCTTTTTAATTTTATCTTATTGTTATTAATATTTTAATTTTATTTTGTTTCATTTATATATAATTTATTTTCTCTCTCTTGTTTTTAAATCTTACAGGTCCTTTACATGTATATAACGACTTCCATCGTAGTGTTTCTATGGGATTCCTAGGTCTGGGAATGAGAGGATCTCTGAGTTCCAATCTCTTTCTTGTTCCTTTTCTTAAGCTCTCTTACTTCTGTTGTTTTGTTTGTGTTTGCTTTTTTATTCAAATGTCTTTGTTTTTGTTTTTTTTATATTTTATTTTGTTATTATCCTTACAAGGCTGTTTGTTTTCTAATGAGAGATAGAAAGACATTGAATCTGGATGAGAAGGGAGTGGGAAGAAACTTAGCAGAGTAGATGAAGGAGAAATGTAATCAGAATATAATACAAATTTGATACAAATTTTATATCAATAAAGGAAAATATTTTTAAAAAGAAGCATGTTGTATTTTTATTATTTAAATTGCAATATTCCATTAAGAATAAAAGCTTTTCTGTATATTCCTTTGTTTCTGAAATGCCTACTACAATACAGAAAAATTAATTCAAAAAGTGGTGAGCTCATGGGCAGAACTACTCTGATATACTCTGATGTCTGAGGATGAGTTGCCATAAGAAACATTCAATATTCAATCAGCTAGAAGACAAAGATTGGTGCTTTACCTTATCCTCTGACATGTATAAAATATACACATGCATCCCCCTGTGTTCACACACAAACACATGCTGACGCACACACATAGTTTTTTTTTAATTGTTTTACTTTAATGCTTGGTGGTGATGGGGTGTAATTTTAATCCCAGCACTTGAGAGGCAGAGGAAAACGGATCACTGAGTTCAAGATCAGCCTGTTCCACAAAGTGAGTTCCAGGAGAGCCAGGACTACACAGAGAAACACTGTCATAAATAAATAAATTAATTAATTAATTAATTTAAAAACCTGCTTTAGTTTTAATATATTTAATACAATAAATTATTTCATGATATCAGTTTTTATTTAATAAAGCTCTATTTTTCCACATATACAGCTGATTAAAGCTATTAATGCATCTTTACCCCAAGCTGGGGCATCTATACCCTTTGTGGTTTTGATGTAAATTACTTCCGCTCTGTTCTTTGAAACCAGCTTGATAAGTCTATTGTTAAGTACCTCCTGAAGGGCATCTTGGGCTAATGAACCGTGAATCTTGAGTTTCTCAGGGAACACAACTGGAGTAAATAAACTCATGGTTGAGAATTTTGTTACAGTTTGCTGCAAGCAGTGTTGTCAAACAGGAATAGATTATTAAGCTTTGCCTTTTAACCACATCTTGTTGGCCTTGCCTGTGGATTTGATTACTGGGTCTTTGTCATTCTTGGGCAACTTAGAGCATCTTTCCTTCTTGTAATGGTGGGGTGGCAAGACAAAGCTAGGAGAGTGGCAACAACCTCTGTAGCCTTGATATGATGTTGAACAACAGCAACAGCAACAACCCAGCAAACCCAAACACCCATGAGATCACAAGAAAAATATCAGACTATTTTGAGTATGTATACTGAAATGTGTAGCACCGGAAGTCTCTTGAATATTCTTTAAAATCTGTGCCAGAGAACAGTGCAAGAAGGTGAAAGAGGAGATAAGTGAGTCAAGAGGAGCCTAAAAATAACAAAAGTAGGAGGAAACATTATGACTCTTTCATTTTTGTAAATAATTGGCACTTTATAACCAATATTCTATACATGTATATTTATTGAAAGTAGACCATAAACTTTTTAACAGAAGTGTTTGTGATGAGCATGTAGAAATATATAAAAATATTATGACATTAGCTGTGTATATCTCCTAATTAAGCTACTGTGAATAACTATTCTGTTTTTTCTTTATGTTTTATAGCTAGTCTACAGGATGAATGCATTACTAGAATAAACAGAGGTTTTCAGAAGAAAATGAGACAAACCAGCTGCATATATTTATAGCATCTATTGCTCAGTAGAAGATTAGATAACACATACAAAACATACTTTTTTTGAACCAGGAGCTCTGTGTACATTTCATAGAATCCTTGTGGTAATCTCTTAGACTTGTACAGTTATCTCCATAAGCCAAAACCCTCAGTGGGATGTGAATATGGAAGGATGAAATAATGAGTTGGCATTTAAATCTTTTATCTCCCTGATTTTAAAACCAATTGATTTTGATTTTGAGATGCCTTAGCAACCCTATACTATATAAGGCAGTATAACCCTATACTTTGCAAAAGCAGTCTAATTCAGACATTTACCAGAAAGCCTGCAAATCACCTGCTCCAGCTGTTTGTTGTTCTGGAAACTGGGTCACCACCTTTGTGTCCAACTTGTACCATGGTTCACAGTGAGCACAACTGCCATTCACCTGGTATCGATGTACCCATATTCCTATAGTTGAGCCCACTATTCTCAAGTGCCTGTGGTTTTGGAACTATATTCTGTGCTCTTATCTCAGCAGTAAATCTGAGGCTTCATTCTTCACAGCAGTAGGTTCCAGGTGAGGCTGAGGGATACACGCACACAGAAAAATTCCCTCTTCTCTCTGAAAAGCTGAGAGTGAATGATGTCCGTTTTTTATCTCTGTGTTGAGTAGATTTTTGTCATTTCCTCCTTACCTAAAGAAAAGAAAAGTGATTTATGAATGAGGAAAGCAGAGTTGTTGATAAAATTAGAAGGCAATGTTACAATTATTTTCAGTGCAATTGGTCCCCAATTTGAATGCACCACCCATCCAAGATTTGTTCCATTAGCCCTTTCAAAGAAAAACTGCTTTCCTAAAGTCAGTGTATCAAAATAAAAGCACAGACTGGAGAGGACAAATCCACCTTCAACCTCTTTCCCTTTCTGCCGTAAAAGAAAAATTAAAAAGATAAGTGCTCTAAAGGTGTATGTGTCTTTTAGTTTGAGGACATTTGAGAAAACTGATTTGTCACTGGTATCGTAGAGTATAATGGATTTATTCTATTTGAAAGAGAAAAGCATGGTGCCTTCCACACTTATTCTACAAAAAGAGTAAAACACATGCTTAGCAAGGGTCTTGCTTAGCATATGCATAAGTTTACAATTCATTGTGTTGTCACCTCTGCCTTTGCTGAGATTGTCTCTACATCACAGAGTTTCCTTTATGTATTTGAGTCCTTCAAAATCAGACTTCATGTCTGATCATTTCTGATGAGGGTTACCAAACAAGACCCCAGCCATGTCCACCTATATCATATTTCATTCAGATTAAACCAGAGTATGTATCTGAAAGCATATGTGTATAAAGTTTATAATAAACATCTGATATGGTCCCATCTCAGATATTTGCCATAAATTTTTATGGTAACATAATTTTAATCTAGACAGCTTTTAAACTTCATTTCTTTTCTACCATAGATTTTAAATAATCTGTCTTCAAATAGGCTAAATTCGGTGCATTTTCCTGAAGGAAAACAACCAAATTAGATTATATATTAAGTATTTTAAGTGGTCATTTTTCATCCTTTCTTTTATATCTGCTTTCCTATACCAACTCCCAACACCATATGTTTCTATTCAGCACTCCCTAAAGGGGCTTTGCAGCTTGTACATTCTGGTTTTCCCCCTGAATTACTCTCTTTGTGAGTGTAAAACAAACTTCGGAGTTCAATCTACCTTTTCTTCATTTTATTATTTCTCTCCAAATGAATCTCTGGCTTTCTTCCAAATATGCACAATTCATATTTAACGAATACCATGCTGTCCCACAAGCCCTCAGAAGCTCATGCCTATTTTGCATTGTAAGATCCATTTAGTACATCTCTAAGAGTCCCCAAGTGACCCCAAAGTAGTTCAAAAAAGTCCAACTTTAACATTTTCTCTGAGACAGAAAGAAAGAAAGAAAGAAAGAAAGAAAGAAAGAAAGAAAGAAAGAGAGAGAGAGAGAGAGAGATGGGGAGAGAGAAAGAGAGAGAAAAAGAAAGAAAGAAAGAAAGAAAGAAAGAAAGAAAGAAAGAAAGAAAGAAAGAAAGAAAGAGAAGAAAGAGAGAGAGAGAGAGCGAGAGAGGGAGGGAAGAAGGAAGGAGGGAAAAGAAAGAGAGAAAAAGAAGGATGAAGAAGAGGGAGGGAGGAAAGAAAGAAAGAAAGAAAGAAAGAAAGAAAGAAAGAAAGAAAGAGAGAGGAAGGAAGGAAGGACCAGAAAAAAGGAAAATTCTTAGTTTAGATCCATGTAAAATTCAAAAGAAATTGCACTGCTTCAACACACACTGACACAGCATAAACATTTCTATTCCCAAAAGATTAAATGAAAGCATAGAAAAGAGAAAAGGAAAGAAATGGTCAAAACACAACAGGCATAACAGTAGTTCCATAGCCAAAGCTTTAGTCAATTAGAAGAAAGATTTGTGATTTAAGGGGTTCAAACGACTTTGTCCCTGTAGTCTTGATGGCTACAACCTAAAATGGTTTATTCTGTGAATTTCCTGAGCAAACTGTCCAATGACCTAGCATCACTAATTTTCAGTGCTTATTTTCACTGCATCTATGGCTTCACTCATATCTTCATGATCTGCCCTCTCAACTGCTTGCTAAAGGCTATGTGAGGTGGGTATGCATCCTTTGGTCTCCATTCTTTCCACTGAAATTATGGTGGACATCTACACAATCCTCCAACTCTTGGATTCTACATCTTGGAGCATTGGCATCACCTAGGCAACCAAGGCCTGTTGCCAGCTTGAATAGTACCCAGCCCAACTTAGACCATAATTTCAGTGGCTTCTGAGTTTATAGATGTCTGAAAATCCACAGCAATCTATGGAGGCCTCTTCCAATGGGAAAGCCTGCCTCTCCTTTCTACCAGCAGTCTTTTAGTGCGACTCCTTTATATCCTAGATCCCAGAATTGTAAATGTCACCTTTATTTCTTCAGATGAAGCGATTACATGAGAGCTTTACCCAAGCTGGGTGAATACACAGCTTGAACTGAGCCCAGAGCATTTCCTTCTCTGTTCTAAAAATCCATGGGCCTAGGCCTGGAAGCTTTTACTTTTTGCATAATCTAATTTTCCAAGCTGACTGCTTCAATATGGTTTTTCTCAGTTTGGGATTAAATTGCTCTGCCTGGCCTCACACTGTGTTCTAGTTATCTGGACTCTCATTCTCTGGCTCATTCAGTCTTCCCCTTTGTCTAGCTTGTTCTCTCTGTAAACTGTCTATGTAAAACTGTCCCAGTAAGACTGACACACACAAACACACACACATGCACAAACACACACATCACCTATCATACCACCTTTTTCTCTCTGCTTTTAAGTAGCCTTTCTTCCTCTGCTGTTCTACTGTGAATTGAGCGTATCCTATCTCTGGTTCATTCTGTCCAATCTTTCTCTGATTCATCACTTTCCTCATGGCTGCTTCCTTCTAAAAACTAAAACTAACTTTATATTCATTGTTAGGGATTAAAGGTGTATACTAAAGGCATGTCTTATTCTAGCCATATCACACTGTGATCCAGGGCAAGTTTACATCTTGGCTGGATCATATCTTTGGTTGTGATCTCCTATCAGGGCAGCCATGTTTCTGGATTAGACATCCTCTGCACAGAATCGCTGAGTCTCCTTCCTGCTATCTTTTGTATTGTCCTACTCCAAGGAGCAGTAGCTCATTTTCCTGGGTCACATTTAAGCAAATTAGTGCTTCATTGCAACAATTTTGTCCAAATTTTATACTTAAAAATCTTCTTACCTATTATTTTCTCAAATGTTTCACTGTAAACATGAGTGGGAGCTTGTTTTAAAATCCCCTCCAACATATTTGCTTTTCTGTCTTCCTAACCATAAAACATCACGCTATTGACAAAAATGCAGTCACGTTCTTTGCCACAGTGTGATATAGTAGCTTCTAGTCTACTTCTTAGTAGGTTGTTGCCTAACATCTGAAACCACCTGAGCCTGGCCATCACTGTCTGAATCCTTACTTGCCATCTTCTGCCCTCCTCGCCTAGAATCAGTGCTTATAAAATGTTTATCTTGCCTGATTTTCCAAATCCTCACAGAGTGAGAAAAACCTCTTGTGTGCTATATGAAAGCATCACTTGTCAATAAAAATCTGATTGGCCAATGAGCTGAAGAGGATATCGGAAGTGGGAATTCTTTAGGGAAAGAGAAACTCTAGGTAGCAGATTCTGGAAGAGATTTGCACTGAACTCTGACAAGTCAGAGGCATAAAACTGAGAAGAGGTAACCAGCCATGTGGCAATCATAGAATAGAATAAATGGGCTAATTCTGTTATGAGGTCCTTGGGGAACAACCACCAGCTTTGGCCTAGGCATTTATTCATATATAATTTAGTATCAAAGGCATTATTTTGGGAACTGGGATGTGGGTGGAAAAGCCTGCGGTTACAGAAGTTCCAAAGACTTATAAATTACAGTATTAGGTAGTTACAGCAGGCACTTTACTTCTCCAGAACCAATATTCTGGGGTACAGGTGTTCAACATGTGCAGCTCTGAAAAACATCCCAGAATAAAATAACGATAAGTCTCCAGAATGACAGCATGACTGTATATTAGTCAGGGTTTCTATTGCTGGGACAAAACTCCTTGACCAAAATGCTAGCTGGGAAGGAAAGGCTTATTCGACTAACACTTCCAAATCATTGTTCATCATTGGGGAAAATCAGGATGGAAATGCAAGCAGATCTGGACCTGCAGAGGCAGGAGCTGATGCAGAGGCCATGGAGGGGTACTGCTTACTCTTTGCATTCCATGGCTTGCTCAGCCTATTTTCTTATAGAACCCAGGACCACAAGCCCAGGGATGGCACCACTCCTGATGGGCTGGACTCTTCCCCACTAATCACTAATAGAGAAAAATACCTTACAGCTGGATCTCATAAAGACAGTTACTTAGCTGAGGCTCCTTTTCTGATGACTCTAAGTTGTGTTAAGTTGACACAAAATCAGCCAGTAAAACTGATGTTTTCTAAAACTGTTGAACTAATATAATAACAAAAACCCAGCCTTCTTCTAACTCACCATATCTTCCTCTGAAGCTTTGGTAGTAGCACAGGTTCTGGGATGAGGATACAAGTTTGAATGCTAATAAGTGTAAAATAAGCCTGTTGACTCTAATGTGAACATGAGGAAAAGTCAATGCTTGTTTTATATACCCTAGACGGCCTCCGTAATTTATGTACGCATTAAAATGTTATGTAAGTATATGTGACAATTGCTTATTGTATTACATGAAAGATGCTTCAAACATTTGGCTACAAAACTGGAATATATGAAGCACTAAACTATATACAATTATGTGAATGCTGCAGAAGTAGAATTTTGTGATGTACAGATAGGGAACTCTGAGCCAATGCACAGCACTATTTGCATAATACATTTTCCCAACCTGTACAAGTGCTACCACTTTGAAATGTATTCGCTGGTAATCTGAGGAACAAATAGTGGTCACATTAAGCAAATGTTTGTTATCAAAGGAAATTGTAAAATAAAGTTGATCTTTTATCAAAAGGAAAAACATGAAATCAAATGAACATATCACAGAAGAACTAACCATAGATGATGAGAGATTTAGAAGTATGTATTCCATTTTTATTTGTTGCTATTTTATATTCTAAACAGAGTAATGTAGACATTATTAGAATCCTGGAATATAAATGGTTTAAATTGGGATTTTGGAATCAATAAAATGCATGATTCTTGAATTAAAAATAGCTAAGCTAATACACTAAGTTGTTAAAATATTTCCCTAGATTCAATAAGTTGAAGGTCATTGAAAAGAATAGGGAAGTTTTTCTTTCACCATTTTTGCTAAAAGTGTAAAGTTGTTTTCATATATGTCTGTGTATGATGGAGATAAAATATATTACTTTCACTCTGTACTGAACTAGAGGTTACCCATAGTTTTCAGATAACAGTCCTTCTCTTCATTTTATCTCCCTTCACTATTATGCTAATATAGTGTACAATGTATATTGCTCAGAAACCAATCTAATAGCACAGAATTCTTCATCACGCATACCAGGAATAAAGACACACACACACTCTCTCACACACACACTCTCACACATTCCTGTGTTCACCTATGGACACACGTACAAAGCCACACACATGCGAGCAAACATAGACAAACGTATACTAACTGAAATTACATATTTTTCCAGTATTTATTTTAACAGACATGTCAGAAAACAAGAAAAAATGGGAAAATTTACATGAACAATTTTTAATGTAATTTTATTTGCTATTAAAATATATTTAATATATAGACCTATACTTTTGCATGTGAATAAACTTAGAAATGAAAACAGGTATTATCCATAGTTTTATAATTTACATTAAAGTTTGGTGATTTAAGCCAAATAATCAATAATACATGATTCTTTAAGGGAAAAAATTTTCTCACTACTCTTTAGACACCTTTTAAAAAGAACCAGTGAATTGGTTTGAGTACTTTATGACAATGACATTATTGATCAACTGTTTTTATGTCATAGTGCTAATAATAATATGGATGTTTGTGATATACTAGTGGACTAATTGGTGTTTTTATAATACATACAATTATTTAAAAATTTGCAGCTTAAGTTAAAACAATACAAGTGCTTCTGCTAAAATCGAAATTGCTTATAGTAAAAATACCCATTTATTCACCCCCAAATAGCTAATAAACAAATATCAGAAAAACAAAAATAAGAATGTGAGGCAGAATTATAGTGAGAAAGAAAATGATAACCAAAGTGAGTCTCAAGTAGAAGGATTGGATCTCAAACCAGGGTTAGAGTTGCCCATTAACATGCCAAATCAGGTTCTCCCAGCATCTCTTCTTTCTATTTGTTACCAGGTAAGTCTAGCATACACCAACACTATTCTAAACTTCTCCGGCCCATGGGCTGGGCTGCTCTTGCCCCAAGCTGTCTTTCCATATAGAGTCCCATCATTTGCTTACCAGCCAGAAAACCAAATGTTATCTGGTTGGCAGCTAGATATAAGTTCTCCGGCTCAAATTCCAACACTCCAGAGAGTGAGGTGAGCGCACACACTCACTATCTCATTTTAATGACGAATTTATAGGTTACTAAGCACTTTCAGACCCAGGAGACTGATAAGCTAACCAAATGCTACGCAAAGGCAGAACTCTTATTTAACAAAATGTCTTGCTCAGAGTCTCTTAGGAAGAGTGACCTCAGCAAACATCCTAGAGTCTCCAGAATAGATATTAAAGTTGTGGTTTAGGACTAAGGAAGCTCTGAATCTGAACATAAATCAGTCTCAATACAAGATCTGAATACAACTTGGTGTGAGCTCAATATTAAACTAAAGTATGGGCGTTCATCAAGGTATTAGCTGCATGTCAGTTGTGTCGTTTAACACTGCAAGATTTTTTGTAAGCAACCAAAAAAGGCTACCAAAAATCAAACAAGCACCTAAAGAGCAAACTAGGTATAAAACAATAACAGTAAACACAAAGTTAATCTAGATATTAAGGTTTCATACATATATACTAAAAATAAATGTGATTTATATATTTTAAATGATGAAAGATTTATATTTAACCTGAGAATCAAATCTATTTTAAAACATAAAATTAAAGACATCAAAAATGTGTTTTAGTAGGTCATGGGACACAGTAAATACAAGTCAATATACAACACTCAGAATGACGAAATAAAAGCAGTTACAGTTGAAAAACAGATAATTACAAGACAAATAGGGTTCATATTTAAAAGTTAATTTTTCCAAAGGTGATATTTAATATAAAGCCACAGGTGTCAGTCACACTTCATAGAAATCACAAAGGAGAAATGCAATGAACTCCATACCCATGTACATAACAGTAACATTTTTGAAAATTAAACACAAAGAGAACAACCAGGAAGAAACAAAACAAACAAACAAGAACAGAAAAGAACAAAAGAAAAAATATAAAAATATATCCTATTATAATGATTATTCCAGTAATACATATTGTTGTTAAGATTTCCTTACTAGCCTTTCTCTGTGTTTCTGCAGAGTATGTGTCTATGAACATAACTTTTCACTTATATTGTGTTCTTTTTCTCATCCTCAGTGGTAACAGAAGATTTTATCACATGGATTTCTCATGTAGGTCCTTTGATTTTCAACAGAAACTAGCAAAGATTAAAATATATTATTGTAGGACTGAAAGAAAACACCTGTCAGCCTAAAATTCTGTACTCAGGTGTAGTTACGGTTTCCATTACTTGAAGAGACACCATGATCAAGACAATTCTTTAAAAGGACATTCAGTTAGGGCTGGCTTACACTTTCAGAGGTTGAATCCATTATCATGGAATCTTCATCCAAAGGAAGCCAGAGTAGACTGTTTTCCAGACAGCTAGGAGGAGCTCTTCTATAAAGAGCCTGAGCATACGACCTCCAAACCCACCTACACAGTGATGCACTTCCTCCAATGAGGCCTTACTTCCTAATAGTGCCATTTCCCACAAGCTAAGCTTAATCAAACCGCCACACCAGCAAAATTACACAGGAAAACATAGGGTTTTTTTTTAATATTAAAAACAATACAACTTTTCATCAACATAAGTTTTGTATGATTTATTTAAAATTTTGTGTTCAGAATAAAAGGCTTCACAAATCAATGAAAGCAATGACAGCAAATAACGGACAGGATTTGCAAGTACAACCTTGTCTAAACTCATGCAGAGGGTTGCTGATAAATTTTCCAGATGTTTTAGATCAACCCTCACTCTGCTCTTTCTTCCTTGGTGTTCTCAAAAGCAAATAGAAATAGTTCATGGTGAACTAACTCTTGCTGACAGTCAGACTGATGGTGAAGGTTGTATTTCAGTGCCCCCTCAAAAGGCTAATGTATTGGACTATTGGTCCTCAGATCATAGGACCTCTCTCTGTTTCTCTGTTCTTCTCTGTTCCTCCCTCTTCCTCTCCCTCTCTCCCTCTCTCCCTCACTCCCTCCCTCCTCCTCTCACCTCCTCTCTCTCTCTCTCTTCTTATACAGTGGGGTAAATACCATTTCTTGGCATGTTTTTACCAGTGATACTGTGTCTTTACACAAAAAGTTGGGAGTCAACAGACATAAAAACCATCTGAATTTTGAAGCCCCAAAAAAGCATTACCTCTTTTAAGTAGATTTTCTTCTTCTTTTTTTGTTATATCACAATAGGAAAGATTAGACAATAATAATTGAATTAATAATACTGGATGTAGAGATTGATGTATTTGAGCTGTAATATTTATTTCAACAATAATACAAGAAACTATGGTGTTGAAAATAACAAAAGTAGACTGGACACTTTGGAACATGCTAATCCCAGCCCTTGAGAGGCAGTTAGCAGATCTCTGTGAGTTTGAGTCCAGCCTGGTACACAAAGAGATCACATGACACCCAGGGGCTGTTACTCAAAGAAACTGTCATGAAAACCAAACAAACAAAAACAAAATGAAAAGAAGTAGAAGTTATACAATACTAAATTATATTGGGCCATATTAATTCAAGATTAATTATCACCAGAAACCAATATAGGTAAAAATTACATTCTTCGCTACAAGACCCAGAGAAATATACATTTATTCATTCATATTAAAGAACTAGTAAAAATATTTTTATAACAAATTATTTATAACAGATGAGCACTAGAAATAATGCAATAATCAGCAGTAAAATATGTGAGTTAGGCAATACCCATTGAATAAATTACTCTGAAACAAACAAACAAAAATCTAACACAAAAAGATCTCAGAAACAATGAGTTTTAAAAAAAGCTTCTATATGTAGAAGTGTATTTAATGTGGCTCATGACTGTAGTACTAGCACTTTGTAGTCTGAGGCATGAGGACCATGAACTCTAGGTCAGTTGTGGCTGCATACCAAGAACCTATATTAGCAGAAACTATGTAATGCATAGTTATATTTAGTTTAAAATGTGTCAGAAGTTAGTAGATTTTAAAACCAGGAGACTAGTTAACAGTGAGAAAGATAAAGGGCTATTTGTAGAGAAGGCATTGTGGGTTGTTTGTTTTTAGTGTTAGTAATATATTTTGACCTGAACAGTGGCCTTGCTGAAAATCTCTTGTGTTATACAATTGTGATTTTGTCTACTACCTGTGACAAATAAATTCATATGTTAGGGTATATAGATTATGAGAACCTTTCATAAAGTGAATTAAGAAACATTTTAACTAATATGCAAGTTTTATTACATGGAAATACTATTTTCTTGTTTGTCCTCAGAATAATAAAAACTCAGTCTAGTTTTCCACTTTAGCTTCCATTCAGCAAAATCAATGTACAAATGATTACAGTCCTTTCCTCTCTTAGAAATGTTATCTCTCAATGTGGCTCTTTGGCACATCCATGAACACAGCAATGTAAGTGGTATTGTATTATAAGATACCCACCACTCTGTGAAATGGTCATGGGAAAAAGTTAGCTTAATTTTTGTTTGTAATCTAACCAAATGTTCTCAAGCATTTACTCCAGGGATAACAAAATGTTGGGCTCTGTAATGAAGGTCAAAATCTGAGGCACCTGGACACCACAAGGGAAGAAGTAGGAACCACAACGGTCCATTTGTCTAGGAAGCCATGTGCCAAACCAGTCAATAAATTTTATGCTAGGTTTTCCTCAGTTGTAACATCACCTTTGGAAATCAAAAAGGTTGGTAATTAAAAGATTGGAAGTAAAATCCAAATCTTTGTTTCTGTACTTTAAACATGTGTTACTAGAACGTATTTCATGAGTCATCCTGTTAATATTTGAGAAGGACAAATCAAGCCAAAGCAATATGGGTTAAAGCAAACTGCCAGGAAAATTTTTCTAGCACACTCTTCAAGAACGACTTTATTTATTTTTTTGTGATAAATATCATAGGCTAATTGTGGGTTTAAGTTCAAAGCTAACATCCAGGTGACTATTTTCTGAAAGCCTAAAGGCTCTCAGAGATGAACTGGAATGAGCAAGGTTATTCCTAGTGCACATCTTATAATTCAAAAGACCACAAGAACACATTTATTTGACCCACTGCTGATAAAGAGAAACGTATGAGTGTTCACATCAATATAGTTTTTAAGATCATCTTTTACCATTGATGAGTCTAGAGCTGCTGTTCCATCTGCTGTTGATTCCAAAAATTATAGTGTGTTCTATTACATAGTACAAAAGCACTATGGGATTGCAGAGGAGGGACTGTGCTGGGCTCAATACCAAAAGCTGTGAGAAACCTACTGAAAACTCTCAGCAAACAAAGAGAAGGAAACCTCAAGGGGTTCAGAAATCAGGATGCAGAAGTCTCCATTCCATGGCATTGATTGAAATAAATTAGATTTAAAGGTGAGATCTCATACTGAGCAGGAAGACAAAACTTCTCCCAAAAACAGATATAGCAAACAATAACAACAGAAAATTTAATGCAGGAATTATCTTGTATCAGTCATCGTGGCAAATGTTTAAATAAGTAGTGTCATTTAGGTTTCATGAAATTCTTTCATTTGAAATATACATGATTAGCCGGGTGGTGGTGTCACACGCCTTTGATCCCAGCACTTGGGAGGCAGAGGCAGGTAGATTTCTGAATTCGAGACCAGTCTGGTTTACAGAGTGAGTTCCAGGACAGCCAGGGCTAAACAGAGAAATCCTGTCTCAAAAAACAAACAAACAAACAAACAAACAAATGAAAGAAATATACATGGTGTTGAAATGCTGGCTCAGAAATAGTTAAAAACACTTGCTGCTCTTGCAGAGGATCTGGGTTTAGGTCTCAGTATGCATATGAAACCATCTGTGACTCAAATTTCAGGGAATCTGGTGCCCTCTCCCAGATTCTGTAGAAATCAGGGACACACATGTTGCACGTAAATACATACACACAGGAAAAACATTCATATCCACACAATAAATATATAATAAATACACATATATATGCATATTTGTGAGTATAAATGCATACACACTATGTGTGCGTGTGTGTGTGTGAATGGATTAAAACAGATCATAAAATCTAACATGATCATCAAATTGTCAAAAGACAAACTCAGGAAAGATACAAGATACCTGGGTCTGTCTGTTGACTGACCATGCTTCTAAGTTGTTTGTTTGTCCTAAAGCAATCTGTGTGGTGTTCCATTAAGTCCAGTAAGGTTTACATCCCAAACAATAAAATATCCGGCTATTAAAGTGGCTTGTCACCATTTCTGTGACTGTGGACAAGTATATTAATCTTAGTATCATATTTTTTCATGACTATAACATGAAGATATTCCAAGAAATACAATTAGGATTCATTGAGAGTGACATTATCAATAAACTTGCTAAACTGCCACAGTTTACACTGTGGGTTTCTTCAGGTTATAATATCCACAGAAATGATTCTTTGTTCTGTTTCATGGTTGGAGCTGAAGACACTGGAATTGAAGACTATTTCCACTTTTAATTACTCAGCCTTCTAGTTGGTGCCAAACACTTACTGCTTTACAGCATGTTATCTATTCCTGTTCCCTCCACCTGCTGTAGTCTAGATTTCAGTATGTAGAAGAGTTGTGTACCTTTACTTTCCCTGTTGCTGCTCACTCATGAGTTATCAATAGGACTGGTGTTATTATAACTGTAAATCTATGTATCACATAAACAAATTTAAAAAGGTCACATGTAGCATGAATTGCTCTGCTACTCTACAATTAAGGTTCAATGCCTTCCACAAAATTATACTGTGTGCCTAGTGTGTGGTTGAGTTTTAAATTATGTTTTTTTTACGTTTAAAATCACAGATATGTGTATACACAAACACATAAAGCTATTTTTTGCCACTGCACATCTGTTAGAGTCTGAGTCACAGCTTGTACTTCTTCAGTCAATCTGGAAGTGTTCTCTAAAATAATGTTAAGCATCATCTTTAAGAATCTGTTCCAAACATAGTATCAAAATTGCATAGATAACTATTATACACCAAAGATTAAAGGAAACTTTATAGCATAATTAATTATAAGAAAGACAAGAGCAGCTACATTTTATAAATGCTGTTTCTTTTAAAAGAAATATCTGATTTAAGTTTTCTTCAAATTCTAGGAATAACAAAACTTTCTTCTTACCAATATGAATATCCAGTGTCTAATTCTGATGTACCATACATCTGGTACAGCTTTTTCTACTGTATATAAACTGAATACATCTGCTTTTTAAAAATCATAGGCTGCAAAGAAGCATCAAGTTGAAAATCCACATAAGTATTTGATTAACTCTATTTTCAAAAGATTCCATTGAGATAAAAGAATAGTACTTAAATAATTGGAACAAATCCAGTCTTGCATAATCATAGGCATAATATTAGAGACACATAAAAATCCTCTCAGTTAATCCTCTACCACCTCTTGTATAAAACTCATGTAACATATTGAGTTCAGAGGAATTGTATTATATTTACAATGTATGACCAGATACTATCAAATTATTTATGTTTATTTGTATCCAAAATACAATAAAATTGGCTTATAAGAGTTATTTTTAAAGTTTGCCCCATCACATTGAAAACTCCAGTCTTTCCAATAAGATTGCTGACATGCTATCTTTTTTGTTACTGTTTTACTTTTTATTTTATTTATGTCCATATTTTATTTTGAGTCAAAATTTGTAATCCAACACCATAATCCTCTTCAGTTTGGAAGAGATATGTATTTCAATTGACACTTGATCAGATGAGCAGCGAATTTAATGCTGTAGATCTTTTCTGTTCAGCTTTTGCGGCTATCCAATGCAACTAACATTTGTTTTCCCTGAAAAATTCTAGAGATAACAGCTTTGGATCTAAAGGGATGAATTTTCTAGAAATTTTCTTCCATTGATTGGAAGTATCAAGTAATATAGATAATATTTTAAAGCAAAGCCCAAAGTTTTATCCCCATCCTATTTGCACCAGAGCAAAGAAATAATTATGTGTGCAGATACATCGATTTTATTCCCATCATTTGGAACTTTAGGAAATGTGGGACTGTATAAGGGTATACTGGGTCATGGTTGAGCAGGTACTTAGAACCCCGAGATTCTCCGTGGAATTCTGTGTGAGAACCGGCAGGAGTTCGGTCCTTCCCATTATCTAGGATCCTGAAAACAGTCACATTTCCATTGAGTCACATATAGGCCTCAGGCCCTAGAGATTTACATACTAATGAAGGCCAGAGGGCAGAGCAAATTAAACATTCCTCCCCCAGATCCTCCCCTAATCCTCCCCCTTTCTCCCTCCCTATATAACTCGGGACGGCCCTGAGTTTTTTGGGGGTACGCCTAGATCCATCTATTATCCGTCATGTCAATAAACCTTTTTGGAACCAAGGACTTCCTTGTGTTACTGGGGCCCGCCGCCGCCAAGGCCCTCAGGCCGCTGGAACCGTAAGATCTCCCTCTCTGATGTGGGGACCCGCCACGGCGGCGCAGGCTTGCGCCGCAGTGGCGGCCTTTTTTAATTTTTCCCCACATTTGGCGCCCAACGTGGGGCTTGCGACTGCAAGAACCGAACCACCCAACGCAAGGCCGCCGGCCTCTCTACGCAGAAGCCTCTGCCAGCTGCGCTTGGGCGCTGTCTCTGTTCTGCTCTACCTCCCTGATCGTGAGCTAGAAAAGCCCACAAGAACTAACACTGCCAGAAGGTAAGCCCCCAAGCCTGGAGACGAATAATCTATCACTTCCTTCTGTATTTTCGGTCGATGTCGTGTAGTGCTCGCGCCTAGGAATCGCGGGCTGACGGAACAGCTGCAAGATACCGGGATCGGCGGCTGGCGTCATCTCCAAGCTGGGCCAGCAGGGGTGGGCGAGCGGCCTCCGGGGTCGGAGGCGTGGAAGGAGCCAGCGGAGCCGGCCCAGGGCCTTCAGCAGCCGACGGGGCGGGGCTCGCTCCACAGCGGCCTCTGGTCGACCTCCGTCCCAGCCCCCGAAAGCGAGAAAGTGTTATCAGCTCTTTTAATTCTCTCCTTCCGGGAGTCACTCATGAGAGCCCACGGAAGAAAAGTGTCTCAGCTCTTTTAGTTCAGCTCGCTCTTCCGCTAAGGGGAGAGGAGAGCGTTGTCCTTTGAAGTGCGCGACTGGCGACTGGCGAGGGATCGCGAAAACACTCCGACAGCAGGAGACCTTGCACCACACAGCAGTAGTCGTTTAATTTGAGCTCTGGAATTATATATATATACAGTTTCGGGGAAAGAACAGGTAGCCCCTATTGGTTTGGCTTGGGTGTTTGAGGATGCCTTATTTGCATGGAGGTGTTATCCTACGTGATAAGAGTCACGGGTCTCTTTGTGGGAAGCAGAAGCTAAGAGGGCCATCAGCGTGGGAAATCTGAAGCATCCTTCCGTCCTGTGACCCTTTCCAGGCCGAGGTTTCCGGGGCTTCAAAGATTTCTACCAAGCTTTCTGGCTTTCTCATAGCCCACTGCCCCACAAGGAAATGTTCAGGAAACATTGGTTCCACCTGAGAACCACAACTATTTTGGGAGCTGACTCCTAGCAGAAAGCGGCTATCATCTTTGCCACCATCTCGTGCCATATACCCTGACAAAAGACTTGTTTTCAACAGCCCACAAGAGCTGAGCACACTCTGATAAATATCTTGTTTCTCCCACATATCTTGTTTTGCTGCTTAGTGCACAGCTGCTAGGTGCACGTGGTATCCATGGCTGCAAGGCATGTGACATAGTTCCTTCAGCTGTGTTCCCCTGCTTGTCCACGAGGGCAAGGCACGTGAAAAAGCATATAAATACCCAGGATTTCCTTTCAATAAAAGAGAGATTTGATCAGACTCTGTCTTGTCTCCATTCTTAGCGTCTCTTGCCCCTCCATCCCCACTCTCTCTCTCTCTTGCTAGACCCTGACACATGGACCAGAGCAGCAGCTCAGGCAAGGACAAAGTGGCCCCCAAATATGGGGCAGAATGGGCTGTTACAAACTATAAGGAGTAAAACTTTTGCCAGGCAGTGTAGTCAGGAGAGTATTCTTCTGCTTTGCTGTACAAAACCCGGACAACATTCACTACTTCCACCTTTCACTCAACCCTAATTTGTCTGTATATATAATTATTTGATAAAGAGTTGAATATAGATATTTGTAAGAAGCTGAGGAAGCCTGAGTGGATGAATAGTGAGAAGATGAAGTCTTCAGTTAATGTGTACTCTTTGATCTGGACATGGTCATGTCAAGGATCTTAATGTATCAGACCTATGTAAGTGGCAAATCCTTTCCTAGGAGACTCTCAGTGCATTGGGATAGCCTTCCTTCTGGTTTTAATCTGAATGTTTATAGTGTTTACTGATGATAGACCAAATGCATCCAAAAACTGGCAACTGCAACTTCCTCCAGCTGTGTGATGGCAGCCTGAGTCTGATTCCCTACAGAGACCTCCCACCAAGACTAGCTAGCCCTCCTCCTGTGCTGTACATAACAAACCTATTGAGGTTTCAGGCTGTTGCTTAGATGGTGTCACTCTCTCAGAGAAAGCACAACCCACTTGATCCCAGCTTTTGCTCCTCTGTGTCTTTTCTCTTCTCATTACCTCACTACCCCCATCAAGTCAGGTAATGTTCAAACCCGCAGAACAAGGCGAAGAATATGCTAAATTACTCAATGAGGAAAGAGGAAATCAAAGCATATTACTCCACTTTAACAAATGTTGAACCATTGTGTATTGGCACATAAGAGCACTTTGTCCTGAGTATTTAGGAACTATGGGAGAATACTCAACTACTAGAGACAACAATAATGTCTAAAGAAAAGCAACTAGGAAAGACTTACACAACTGAAAATTTTTATCATCCCAGACCTTATGTGCTCTGACCATTCTTGCATTCCACTAGATGCCTGAAAAAGCCTACTGTTTCTCAAGTTCACTAAACATATTTTGAACATAGGGAATATCAGGTAAAGCTGAAAGAAAGTGAAGTTTGTCCTGGAAAAAGTTTGTACTAAGCCAGGAAAAGTGAATCTTGCAGAATATATTTGTGTATAATAAATAAACTTACTTGCTTATATTTTCCTATTAATATTACTATTATTGATTGTCAATATAGGAAATACTTAAATACAGTCATTGTGGCCTTTGGTTAACTTTATGCCATATAGAAACAGTTTTGCATATGATTTTCCTTTTTTTAAGGCAAATTTTCTTAGAGTTTATTCTTATTATTGAATATAGTGTACTTATGAATCCACAAAGAAGTTTTAAATTTTAAACAAAATTTAATCAACCAACATGTATATGGTGGAAACCTCACATTGACAAATACAATATATATTTCTAAATGAAAAATTTAATGGTATATATTCTCCATTAAAGCATATCAGTTCTAAATATGGTGTTTTAAACAAGCTGTTATAATATGGGGATGATTCCATTGTAATTTTATTACTAGAAATTTTTAGAGGCTGAAGTCATGCTTAAAAACTTTAATTTGTTCTCAAAACCATATTGTTGGTCCTTGTTTTATTTTGTATTAAATATACCTGTAAAAAATTTCACTCCTTTAAAATTAGAATAAATCCAGGTCCAGAATTATGCTACTTAAACCACAGAATATGTAACGTTCCAAAGCAATTTGTAAAACTACTGTTCTTACCATAAACTGCTTGCTTATTCAGGATATCTGACATTGCCTTTGTAACTTTCCAATGGGCCAGTATTCATCTCACCTCAGAAAATTTGAAATGTTTCAAGCAGGTATGGTATTTTTTCAACAATATTAATCTTCAGAACCTTCTAATAAAGTCAAAATTAGAGGAAAAATAAATTTACATTGGTCTGAGTATACTTTAGCTATGACTATGTGCTGAAAAATCACCTATGGCTTCTTTTCATATATGCTTACTTTAAAAATAATAATTGATACCTGAATTAAAGTACTTAAACATACACCAGTTGATGGATGTGCAAAATCACAGTCCTTTGTGAAACATGGATGCTACTTTATAGTTCTGGCAATAACTCTGTTTTATCCACTATTACATAGTTTATACTTCTTCTCTTTAAAATATTTTGAAAAAAAAACTTTGAGGCAGCACTGTTCACTGTCTCTGACAGCCTTCGAATTACCTAAGGTCAAGAGCTTGTAACACAGGTGACACAACACATCAAGCAATTGCTTTTTGTTTATATATTTACAGAGGGAGCCTCTGCAGCTCCATGCTTTGAGACAGCTTGAAAAACGAGAAATGGTCACTCACTTTGGGAGAGTTCACCTTCTCATACATCAACTCCCAAGACATGAACTGATAATCACATATGGTAACAAAAAGTGCTAAAAGAACAAGAGTCCCACTCTGGATATCTCCTCTCTGAGATGGTGACAAACACACAATTCTGATGTAAACTCATCATGCTTCCTGCAGAACTGACTTGTGTGATTTGATTTTTAATATTTGAAAAGCATGTTTTCCTCTCCCTCCAACAGTTTTCTAAAAGGCCTAAGAAAAATGGGGCCGTGTTTGTGTGAAGATACACAGGGTGTGTTCTGTCAACAGTTCATTCTTGTGCTCTAGTAAATTATTGAATATCTCTTAAATCTTTCTGTGGTTCAGTTAAAGGAATAACAGATGGTTCAGATTTTATGTTTGCTGTTGTTGCAGTCTAACATAACTTTCTTTAAAAACAGACACTGTAGTTGTATATTTGGAAAAAATAGTATGTGAGTGTTTAAACAAGAAAACATTGTCTTTACATATTTTTGATATAACAGAAATAAACTAGACAAACATTACCTACAAACATCTAGCAGGCTTCCTTCATAAAGTTCTGATTGAGGAAAGTATGTGTCATGAAATATGAAACTATTCCATGAAGAAGTATGTGGCAGGCAAATTGATGACACCTCCAGAGTTAACCTTCCTGATTTAGGAATAGAAGGAACTCAGAAATAGACACTGCAGTTGATGCTACAAGCAATGCTACAGGATGAAATTATTGCAGAGAACTGCAGAGGAGGTTTCCTCATTGTAAGTAAGGATGCTATCTAAAGATACTGCACAGAGAGGAAGGAATACAATTTAAAAGAAATACCTTTGTGGCTGTGGACTATTAGATATCACTTTCAAACATGGCTGTTTCCTTCTACAAACTAAACTTACCTTTGTTGCTAGGGATTAAAGGTGTGTGCTGAGGTTGTGTCTGTATTCCAGCCAGAGAATACTATAATCCATGGTACGTCTGCATATCTTCAGATGTGATCCCTTACCAGAGCAGCCATGTTCCTGGATTAAAATTCTTCTACCCATATTTCTTTCAAATGTGGCAAGCCTTATCTCTTTCCTGTAGTCCATGAAAACACTGGCTGACATTTACTTTTACATAAGCAACATGATTTGTGAAATCTCTGTACATACCTGGATATTTTTCTTCATTTTATTCTGTTTATGTTTAATAGAAGCTTTAAAACAAATTTTCATTAGGGATGGCAGTATCTTAGTGTAGACATGAAGTTAGCTCATTCAAAGTGTAGATGATTATGGGGGTGATGAGATGGCTTAGCAGGTAAAGGTGCTTGCCACCAAGTCCAACAGCCTGAGTGTGACACACTGGATCCACATGGTGGAGAGAGAACAATGGTTCCTATAAGCTGTCCTCTGATCTGTACACATGTATCCATGTCTTCCCCCAAACAGAAAAAAACAGATAAATAATAAATATAATAGTATACTTAATAACAAAAGTGTGTTTGATTAAAGAAGATTGGAATAAGAAAATAATATGTTTTCTGCAAAGGAAGAAAGAAGAAAATTAGAATATTTTTTTGTTGTAATACTTGGAAAGCAGAAATGGGAGTAGAAAAGAAAGCAAATCAGGAAAGGCACTGGGGGGGAAGATCTGAAATAAGATAATTAACTGGCAGCAGTACAGAAGACCAGTAAAGGAAGGGACATCTTGCAACTCTCAGGGGAGTAAGTGATGCTTCATATCTACGTGATACTTCATTAATGACTACATTTATTCCTGCTATCTCAGTAACATCTTGGAAAACCCCTCCACCACCCTCCAAAAAAAAACCACTAATGATTTAAGAGCAGGGTGTATGAGGAAACGTTCATTGATTTTAAGTTGGGGATTGGATATATAGAGAATGGAACAGTAAGATAAAAGCTAAGAAATTTCCAAGACGCAGAATATGTGCTACACACTAATGTTTAGAAAACTCTGCCCTAAATCAATCTGAATTTACTGTAGTATAACAGAGGGACTGTAAAAAGGAAACTGGGCAATTTCAATGCATTGTCAACACTTCTAAATAACATGCATTCTTTCTGTAGACATTCATCAGAGTAAAATTGCATAAAACAAATTCCTGGATTTGATCAGTTTACTTCATTTAGTTTACTGTGCTCAGAAGACAGGGAGTAAAATCCTTTCATTACATCTGCCTGCTATTAATCACTTAAGATGTGTGCTGGATATTTGTATATTCAGCTGGTGTTCTGGAGGAAGAATGAGACTCAAACCTAATTAGTTTACGTTACATTAGAATTTGCCAGCCTGAGGCTGGAGCGGTAGCTCAGTGGTTATGATCCATTGCTGCACAATCATGGGGGCAGGATGTCAGATTCCAGCACCCACTTGTGTCACCAAAGCGCCTGATGCTCCAGCACTGATGGACTCAATGGCCTCTTTCCTGTGAGTGCACGTGCAGGTACCACAGTGTACATTTGTGCATATACATGTATATGTATGTTCACACAAACACACATACACACACACAAAGTTCAAAACTAAATTTGTGTGACTACGGATTTGAAACATTTTAATATTATCCTAAAATTTAAAGGAAAACCTTACTTAATTTTGGAATTATGTAAATTTTGGATTATAGTCACTTTCAAAATAGGATAAAATTCTCTGTGGTTGCCATCCTGTACCTTACTGGTAATATTGACCCCTGCCTACCCTACTAATATTACTGTCCTCTGTCCACTAGAAATCAGGAATACTTCCAAGTCTGGGCAACAAGAAATTTTTGTAGACATTGCTAAAAGTTCCCAGAATAAAGGAAAAATAATATCTGGTTAAGGACAGTTGGATTGCACTAAGGCATTAAGCCTAAATATTTGCAGTTTTGAAACAGCAATTAACACCCTAATAATAGTCAGTAAAATAACACATTTCAAATAGGTACAGTGTCACATTATCAAATGTTCAATTCTATTAGTGGTGTTTCCATCTACCTTAGAATGACATTCATTCTAATTTCCACACAGTGGCCCAAGAGCCAGAATTTGAGGCAGATTAAGTTTAAAACTGAGCAGACTTATGGTGGACATTTGAGTTAGAAGCTATCTTCTGTTCTTCACACTATAAGTAGGTTACAATATGTGCTCAAAGAAGCAGATGTGATAAATTTAATAGAATGCAGAAGAGAAAATCATAGCCACAAAGCTAGTATTCAGGCTAGAGATAATTAAGTGTGTAGAATACTTGCTGTGAAAGCATGGTGACCTGAGTTCTAATCCCTAACATGTATGTAAAAGATGGGTGAAGATCCGTATACCTGCATTACCTATGCTGGGGTGCGAGCCAGTTGAATCTTGAGGAGCTACAAGGCAGTCGATACAGGCAAAGAGCAAGTTGCATATTTAGTGAAAGTCTCTGTCTCTAAAAACATAAGGTGGAGAAGTGACTGACAGACATTCTGAAGTCTGTCTTTGGCTCACACCGGCAATCTCACCTGCACAAACGTACAGTGCTTGGGCTCGGGCTTGCGTGTGTGTGTGTGCCTGAGTGTGCACGTGCACACACACGCACACACACACAGTGTGCACGCGCAAACAAAGGAGTAAGGGTAGAATTATGTATAAGAATCAAACCCTTTCAAAACACAGAAGAGAAACTCAAAGCAGGGAACATAGTTATACTCAGCGGTCCATGCTGGAGACTGTTAGAATCCAGGTGCGGAATTCTAACAAGAGGCTGTAAGGTGAAATGAGAAGGGAGATTGGGACTTGGCTCATCTGGAGAAATCAGCAGTGAGATTATTGTCCTCCTGTTCAACAGAGGTTAAAAAATTGCTACCGTGAACCTCTGCCTGTGGCTTCACTCTAAAAATAGAAAAAAGGATTTTTCTTTGCAACTCAGATGTTCCTGGGAGACTTTATTTTCCCCTGAAGTTTATCCTTTATAAAAGTGTGTCCTCTGTGTGGTGCTGTGAATGGATTGCAGATGTGTGACAGGCATTTATACCCTTAGCTCTAGTGTCATTGAAGGATACCAAAACGGCTTGAGCCTCTGGGCTGATTTCTGGCCATAAACAAACCCATTTTATTACGTATGTTACCATGTGAAAATTGTTCTAAATGTACACGTGCTAAAAGTATCTTTTTGTTAAAGCATTTTTGCTTCCTTCTCTGAAAATCTATATTGGTGACTGAGGAGCTCTACAACAAAAATCATATACAGGGTAACTTAAAAAAAATATTTATATCCTGAAAAGTTTAGAGGTTGAATGTTTAAGACCAAATGTCGGTAAGCTTGATTTATCTTTAGGCGTCTAGCTTTGATTTACAGTGCCGTATTTTCCCCCAGGGGTGTTTTCGGTAGGCATCTAACTCTGGTGTTTCTTTGTGTGTGCAACGTATCCATTTCCTTCTTTTCAAAGACACCAGTCGAACTGAAGCACAGCCCACGGCCTCCCTTTTCCTTAATCATTTGTTTGAAAGTCCTGCTTTCAAATATGTTCACACCCTGAGCTGCTGGGGTTAGAACTTAAACTTCAGGATTTCAAGGTGGAGGGAATAATTTGGTTCTATGAGACCTATTTTCCTGTTTTAACTCTCTGAGTACTTCAGTAATATACGAATATCTTCCCCTTGTTTCCTTCCCTATGCCTGCGTATCCTCATCAATACCTCTGCCTCCTAACTTCAGGCTGCCTTATTTTGTTTTGTTTAACAACCTACGTAGTTGTTAAAGTCCATGTCTGTATGGCTGTGAGGCTATGTCACATGGAAAGCCTATCATTGGCCACCCCCACAAAGAAGGATTTCTCAGCAGCTATCAACTACCAATAATAGATCTTCAATATTTTAGGTGCGGGGTGAATATTTTCTATCCCATCTGTGCCAAGGTTCTAGTGGACTTGACTTTATATGCATCTTATTACAGGTAACTGTCCACAGGTAACTGTACTTAGTACAAGTTCATGTATGTGATAGCTACGTCCTGTTTGGAATATAACGTTTCACAACATTCCTCCATGTGCATCAGCTTTTGGATTTTTTCCAAATCCTCTGACACATATTCTCTGTGCCCTGATGGATAATGCAGAGTTCATAAATATGTCCCTGTCCCATTTAGGGATGAATATAAACTCTCTTCTTCACAGAACTTAAACCAGTTATAGTCCCTATATTAACTCTTGTCCACTGCAAAAAGAAGTTTTTCTGACGGATATTGAGAGCAGATAGGTCCATAGACAGATCCATCCCCCAAGGAGCTATTTTTCGTAGCTTAATATTGTTGTACTTTAAAATACTTTCACTTGATCTTCCCTATTGGAATATAGTTCAACTAGACATACAAATGAAGTTTCTGCCTCTGCTAGTAACAGGGTAAGAAAGTGCCATAGACCTTCACACACATCACGGTGTTTTAAAAGCATGAAAGTAAAACTTGTATATGAAGTAAACACTGATTTATTGGTAGGTTTTAATGAGTCCATCATGGAAATATATCTTCTAAAGATAGTATGAATTTCCCTGCAAACATTTGACAAATTAAAAGGAACATTTAGGACATGGGATAGATGGCCTGAGAGGTCTGAAGAGATGGCTGTTCTCTAACTCATTCCATAGACCAGGATAGCCTTAGACTCAGAGATCTACTTACCTCTGCCTCTTCAGTGCTGGAGTTAAAGGTATGTACAAACAAGCCCAGCTTCCAGTATCTTTTATATATGAACTTAATGCTGTGAACTTGCCTCTTAGAACTGCCTTCGTTGTCTCACATTAAGTATGGTTTTTCATATATTGTTTTTATTTTCATTTAGTTAAAAAAGTTTTAATTTCTTTCTTGAATCATTTTTCATTCCATAGTGAGTTACTCAGTTTACATGAATTGGTAGCTTTCTGTCAGTGATATTCAGTTTTTATCTATGGTGGTCAGATATTAATTGTACCACTAAGTCATTTTAATTTTCTTGTATCTTTAAAATTTGCTTTGTTTGCAAGTATATGGTCAATTTTGGAAAAGTTCCATGAGATGCAAAAAAGATATATTCTCCTGTGTTTGGGTGAAAGGTTTCATAAATATGTTTGGCCTATTGGGTTTATGACATCAGTTAGGCCCAGCATTTCTTTGCTTAGTTTTTGTCTGAATTACCTGGCTATTAGAGAGACTGAGGTATTGAAATCTCCAGCTATTCTGGTGTGAGGATGAATATCTGATTTAAGCTGTAGCCGTGTTTTACTTTTATTGTTGTTGTTTGTTGGTTGGTTGGTGTGTTTTGAAACTTAGGTATCCTTGAATTTGGTGTATAAGTGTTTAGAATGGCAGTGTCTTCTTGGTGGCTAATTTTTCGTATAGCAAGTATATAGTATCGTTCTATATGGCTGTGGATTAGTTTTGGTTTGAAGTCTCTTTTGTCAGATAGTAAAATGTCCACAATGGCTTGTTTTTTGGGTCCATTTGCTTAGGAGATCTTTTGCCATCATTTTACCCTGAGATAACATCTATCCTTGATGTCAGTTAAGGTGTATTTCTTAAGTGCAACAAAAGAGTGTACTCTACTTAAATACAATCTATTACTCTGTGTCTTTATTGGAAAATTGAGACCATTAAGTTCAAGCATTATCAATCAGTGAGCAGTGTTTGTTTATTCCCATTATTCTGTTGTGGTGGTGTGGAATTTTTTCCACCTTGTTAGATTTTCTGGTGTGAGGTAGTTTATTATATATGTATATATATATATATATATATGGTGTAGTTCATCTCTTCTGTTTTTCTTGAAACAGAAGTTTTCTTCAAAGTGAAAGTTTTTCTTCTTTAACTTTCCTTTGGGCTAGTTTTATAGATAAATAATGCTAATTTGCTTTAATCAGGAAATTCCCTTTTTCTCTTTATTGTTATTGAAAATTTTGCTCAGTATTGTAATTTGGGCTGGAATCTTTGGTCTCTTAGAATTTATAGAACATCTGTCCAGGTATTGAAAACTTGCATGTTTTTGTAGTAGGCCTGCCTTTATGTTTTTTGATCATTTTTTCTTTTTGTTTTGTATGTTTAATGCTTTGATTATTATATGTATTAGAGAACTTCTTTTCTGGTCCAGTCTATTTGGTATTCTGCATACTTCTTGTACCTTGTACCTTGATAGCTCCTTCTTAAGCTCAGAAAATTTTCTTCTATGATTTTGTTGAAAACATTTTCTGTGCCTTTGACCCGGATTCCCTTATCTTTCCTCTCTTCTGATTATTTGTAAATTTGATCTTTCACAGTATCTCAGATTTTGTGTATGTTTAGTGAGGGAAGTTTCATGTTTGTTTGTTTGTTTTTTAGATGTAACATTTTCTTTGGCACAACTATATATTTTTTCTTCCATGTTGTCAATGCTTGGTACTCTCACTTTTATCTCTTGTATTCTGTTGATGAGACTTGCCTCTGAGATTTCTCTTCAAATTCCTAATTTTTCATTTCCTCTTTTCCCTCAGTTTAGATATTCTTTATTGATTCCACTTATATGTTCATGCTTAGAGAAGTTTTCTTCATTTTATTCCCACTGTTTGTGTTTTCAAAGATTTCATTAATAGGTTTCTTCGCATCCTTCTTAAGAACTTCAGACATATTCATAATAGTTATTTTAAAGTCCTTGTCTTATGCTTTAGCTATATTGCAATTGTCGCAGTATACTGTACCAGAGTTGCTGGTTTCTAGGGAGAGGTATTGTCTTGGCTGTTTTTGACCATGTTTTTATACTGATATATAGGCATCTGAGTTTGTAATTATTGTATATCTAGGTACAGATATCTTGTCTTTGATTGGTGCATTCTTTGGTTTCTGTCGTCTCTCTGATTCTTAGGAGAGTTTGGTGGCAATGGGTTACCTAGTCAGGAATGATTCTGAGATCCTGCTAGCTGCGGCCATTGGAGATTCTGTGTAGGACAAGTTTCTAGGCATTTTGGAGCTGATAATAAGGACTGTAAATAGGAGAGAAGTGAGGAGGAGAAGGAATACAGCATGGGAAAAAGCTGTGTGTGCCATTATGGTCTATGTTGTCTCCTGAAAATGTGAGAGACAGGGTGGAAGTAGAGGACACATCAGGTGGCCTGCTACAAAGCTTGGGATAAAACTGTGGAACTGGAATTGAAGGACAAGACAGAAAGTGAAGAATATCTGCATGATGTCCATTCTGGTATAGTTGGTGGAGTTTCCAAAAGTTCCTGTTGTACTTGAGAGTTAAGGCAAAGGAATGAGGTGTTGAAAGAAGCCTGTAGGTGAAGATTTTTGTAGTATACAGGAAATGGGGACAGAGAGGAATTGGAGGAGAGAAGGAATTGGAATTGGAGGAAACTAGGAAGAGTTAATATTATCTACCTGATTCCCAGGGCAGTGAGAGACAAATTTCATCTTGAGAATAATACTGATTAAATATTAGAGGAATTTGGGAAATTTTATATTCCTAAGAATAATTAGTACTATCTATGTTTATATAAACTCAGTGAAGAGTTACACAAATTGTTTGCTCATATTAATATATTTCCATGTTTCTGAGGACCCACCATATTGATTTCCATAGTGGCTGTACCAATTTGCATTCCCACCAGCAGCGGAGGAGTGTTCCCCTTGCTCCACTTCCTCATCAGCATGAGTGGTCACTTGTGTTATAGCTCTTAGCCATTCTGACAGGTGTAAGGTGGAATCTCAATGTTTTGATTTGCATTTCCCTGATAGCTAAAAATGTTGTACAGTTTTAAAGTGTTTCTCAGCCATTCGAGTTTTCTTCATTGAAAATTCTCTACTTAATTCTGTACTCCATTTTTAATTGGACAATTTGCTTTTGATATCAAGTTTTTTAAGATCTTTATACATCTTAGACATTAGCATTCTATCAGATGTGAATTTGGTAAAACTCTTTTCCCATTTTGTAAGATTCTGCTTTGCTGAATGATGATGTCCATTTCCCTGCAGAAACTTTTCAGTTTAATGAATTTCATTTATTAAATGTTGACCAGTATTCTGTTTAGAAAGCTTTCTTCTGTGACAATGCATTCATGGCAATTCCCCACTTTTTATTCTATTAGGTGCACTGTACTCGGTTTTACATTGAAAACTTTGAGACGCTTGGAATTGACTTCCTTGTGGTGTGATAAATATCAATATATTTGCATTCTTCTTCATGAAGCCATCCAGTTTGACAAGTAATTCTTGTTGAAAAAGTTGTCTTTTCTTCCAATATGTATTTCTGACTTCTTTATCAAAAATCATGTGTCTTTAGGTGTGTGGGTTTGTCTGGATCTTCAATTTGATGCCATTGAACAACCTGTCTGGTTTTACACCAACATCATGTGTTTTTATTACTATAGCTCTGTAGTACTATTTTAATTAGAGATGATGAGACCTCCAGCAGTTACTTTATTGCTCAATATTGTTTTAGCTATTTGAAGTGTGTGTGTGTGTGTGTGTGTGTGTGTGTGTTTCAATATGAAGATAAGAAATGTCCTTTAAAGCACTGTGAAGAATTGTCTTAAGTTTTTCTGGGTATCGCATTGAATCTGTAGATTACTTTTGATAGGGTAGCCATTTTGCTATATTAAATCATATAATCTATAAATAGGGATGATCTTCCATATTCTGATATCTTTATTTCTTTCTTAAAAGACTTAAAGTTTTCAATCATCCCCATCTTTCATTGCTTGGCTAGAATTACCTTAAGATATTTTATATTATTAAGAACTATTCTAGAAGGTGTTATGTTTTCTGATTACTTTCTCAGTCTGCATTTGCTTAATAGGAGAGCTATTGATTTTTGTGGGAGTTAATTTTGTATCCTGTTATTTCACTGAAAGTATGTGTCAGTTCTTCTAGTTCCCCAGTGGAAATTTTAGGTTCACTTATATGTTCTAACATATCATCTGCAAATAAAGATTCATTGACTTCTTCCTTTCTAATTTGTAGCCCTTTAATTCCTTTCAGTTGCCTTATTTCTCTGGCTAAAGCTTCAAGTACTGTATTGAATAGTCATAGAAAGAGTGAAAAGTTTCATCCTGAGTTTAATGGAGTTTCTCTCCATTTAAGCTGGTATTAGTTATGGACTTGCGGTAAACTGACTTTGATATAAGCATGTCCCTTGTATCTCCAATCTCTACAGGACTATTATCGTGAAGGGATTTTGAATCTTGTGAAAGGCCTTTTCTGAATCTAATGAGATAATCAAGTGTTATTTTCTGTTTGTTTTGCTTTTTGTTATTGTTTTGTTTTCCTTCCATTTGTTCATATATAGATTCCATTTATTCATTTTCATATATGGAACTACCTGTGCATCTCTAAGATAAAGCCTACTTGATCGTGGGGAATGATTCTTTTGATGTATTCTTGAATTAGTTTTGCAAGTACTTCATTGGGACTGATTGCATCAATGTTTACAAGAGAAATTGCTCTATAATTTTCGTTATTGAGGGTTTTTTTTTGTGGTTCACATATCAAGGTATCTGTGGCCTCATAGAATAAATTGGATAATGTTCCTTCTGTTTCTATTTTATGGAATATGTTGAAGAATTTTGGCAAAAACACTTCTTTAAAAGTGTGCTAGAATTCTGTGTTCATGCCATATTTTCCTGGGCTTTTTTGATTGGAAGACATTTAATAACTTTGTCTATTTCACTAGGGAATATAAATTTATTTAAATTGGTTATCTAATCTTGATACAACTTGGTAAGTGATATCTATCTCAAAAATCAGCCTGTTTTGGTACTTTCCAATTTGGTGGAGTACAAGTTTGTAAAGTATATCCTTAAGATTTTCTAGATTTTCTTGGTGTCTGTTGTTATGTGCCCTCTTTTATTTCTGATTTGGTTAATTTGTTAATTCTCTCTCTTCTTTTAGTTAATTTGGATAAGGGCTTGCTGATCTTATTGATTTTTCTCAACGAATCAACTCTAGTGTCATTTATTCTTTGTATTGTCAGGGTTTGAGGAGATGTTTGTGACCCCGTGAGGATAGGGGCAAAGAGGAAAAGGAGACCACAGACTTTCTGCTACAGAGCTGGGAATGAGGCTGGGTAGATTGGATCTGGAAGAAGAAAGGGAATGGTGTAGAGCCATTGTCAGCCTAGTCTTTACCCTTACAGGAAAGGCCTGTAAGTGGCATGCCTGTTGTGGGGTGAAGCGAGAACAAAGCAATGCCATGGACAGGATATTAGGAGGGAAAGATCTGAGATGGAAAACATGGCAGTGGGGAGGGGGCATGCGTGCTGGCAGAGGAGTGATGGGACCAGTGGCTCTCCCTGGCTCACATCCTCAAGGCAGGGTCACCTGTGCTCCTGTAATACCACTGCTAGCACCACCAGGGCGAGCTCTACTGTGCTGCTCAGGTGAGGTGTAGGCCCTGCGCCCTAAGTGCTGCAGCTGTGAGGAGCAAGGCCAGTTCTCCTGCCTTCATGATGCTGGGGCCAGCTCTCCTTACTGCCACTGGTGGTGACGTGCAAGTGTGGGTGTGGTGATGGTGGGGGGTTCACCCTGCACCTATGCCACATCATGGTGGATAAGTGTCAAGTGGTGAGGCCAGTTCTCCCATGCTTTCATCCTTGAGGCCAGATCACCTGTGCCCCTACTACCAGGGTCAGCTTTGCTGTGCTGTCCAGGCAAGGTACAACGCCTGCTCTCCTGAGGGCTGCAGCTGGTGAGGGGCAGAGCTATATCTCCCATGCACATGATCTTGTGGGCTGCTCTCTCATGCTTATCACCCTGTGGACAGCTTTCCTGACCACTGGAGGTGGCAAGGCGTAGGTCATCACCTCTATGCCCATATGGTTCCCACTGATCAGGCAGCTGGTGGGTGAAATCTTCTGAGAAGCAGGTGTCTAATGGCCTGCCTATGGTATGTACTGGAAGGTAAAACTGTGAGGATGTGTCATGGCAGTGTGCGGGTCTCTGTCTTCCTCATTCCATGCTGTCCTGTGTAGTGTAGGCTGGACTCTGTGTATCTATGGCCTGCTTATACTATGGGGCAGAGGGTAGGTCTGAGGGCCTCTTTTTCTGCCTCTCATCACAAAGCATGAAGGAATGAAGGTCTCTGTCTACCATCCTCCTTCCATACTATGCTGCCTGGATTTGATTTGATTTGACTCTTATGAGTCCTAGATAAAGAACAGCTTTGGTATAAAAGTAGGATATAAAAATAGGATAAACAAAGGACTTTTAATTGTTCTGGCCTTGACTGATCTAAGAACAGCACCACCAATAAGTTGTCTCTTTTTCATTGCCAGGGGAGTCAATAACTAATTTTTTAATTGTGTTGTTTGATTCCTTGATATTTTTTCTGTTTTTTTTTTGTATGTATCTATTCTAGATACACACCCTATATCAAATGTTTACACTAGACCTTTCTTGATTGGGCCACAATCTTTGTCTGAGAAGAGTTAAACAAAACACTGATATGGTACACTTTCCCAAGTTTAGAAGTCAAAGATGACAAAAGATCACAAACAATGCTTGCCCACTTAAACAAAAGTTCTGAACAGAATTTAGTTCATTCCAACTGACGTCTCAAGACAGGGGCTCTAATTCTCAGTCTCTCCTTAGTAGGGAAAAGCCAGTATCTCCTCAGCTCTGAGGAGAGTTTGAAAGAACTCTGCAGCCACAGTCTGGTATAAAATTCCTGGAAGTTCCTTGGAAAGATGCTGCTCTGGAGCTACATTCAAAGGCTTATGAATCTGGAGCAAGGTCCTCAAGTGGGTGCAGTGGAAAATGTAGCTCAAGAAAAAGTGCATGTGTCTGCAAGCATGAGTTTCCTTCTGCTTTGTTCTGTCCTCCAGGTTCTTAAGATTGAAGTCATGTTTTTCATCTATGGATAAAAACTTTTTTGGTACTTATCCTGTGTCTGGTAAGACATAGAACATAGGAACAGGTGACTCATTCTCAGTCCTTTTCGGATCATCTCATTATGTCATTAATTTTGGCTGATCAAGCACTGGAAATGAAAACACAGATCACAAATCATTAGTTACTTATCAACTTCTGAATCATTTAGTCTTATAATGTTAGGAAAGAATAAGCTCCTAATTTACCTGTCATTGCTTTCTGTTTTTAAAAGTATTTGTGAAGGCAAATAAATCAGCATATTATCATCCCCATCACTTACTTTCTCTAGTATACTTTGTATTTCAAATGTGCAAATTAAAGTTATTAGATTTAAGAGAAGGTACAATACAGTAATCTTTCTAGAAACCAGTCACAGGATACATTATTTACTCTTTGTAGCTATTTCAGCTACTGTCTCTTAGATACAAGTAAGGTAGTATTGAATTAGCTAGTATATTAATTCTTGGTAGTCTAAACAATGAATATATGTTGTTTTTCCACATAAATATTGTGTCCAAAGTAGTCATTTCTGTAAGATTTCTGAGAAATGGTAGAAATTAGATATGAGTTACCAAGGTAAATACAGATTAATCTTTGTAGCTTTATCTCAGATGATCAAAATTTAGTCAAGCATACTTGAAGTATAAGTTAAACTCTTCCCACTGTATAGCAAACTCAAAGATCACGGAGCTTTTCTCAGTTGCCAAACATGCAAACTAATGAAGGATCTGCAGTGTCAAGAGAGATTCATTATAGTGTCACATTGTGGTTTTGACATTCCCCACTCCTTTTCTGGGCTTTTCAAGGGAGAAGAAATGAGAATAAAAATCTTAAGAGAAAGATCTAGTCACCACTATTTATAAGGGGAAAAGCCATCATTACTCCAATGAATATGACATGTACCTCATAAGTACCCATAAAAAAAACTCTAAAAATGCCAAACTGAAGAACTGAAAGGGATTCTGCCTCCCTTCATGTTACCCATCCCAATCTAAGTAGAGTGTATCCTCTGCTTTGCTTTACTAAGTAAACTTTCTCTCAAACTCTTTATGTCTATTGGTTGAAGTTCTTTCTTTTTTTTTTTAATTTCTTTTTTTTTTTTGAACATGAAATGCTTTTTTATAGCATGTTTTACAAGGGGAGGGGGTAAGAGGGTCCAGGTGGTGGAAAAAGTACAAAATCTTCTTGGCCTGTGCCTTGAAACATGTCATGGTCTATATGGTACACTGCCTTGAATTATGATCTACCTGCAGTTCTTCAGAAGATATGGTACACTGCTTGAGTTATGGTCTCCCTGCTATTCTTAAGAAGACATGGTACTCTGCTTTGAGACAAGAAGTAAGGAGATACATAGAACCTGTATTTTCCCCGAGAACTGTGATTTGAACAGGAATGCCCGAATGGGCTCATAGATTTGAATGTGTGGTGTTAGGGAGTAGTGATACTTGACAGGGATTAGGAGTTGTGGCCTCCTTTGGAGAAAATGTGTCTCTAGAGTTTGACTTTAGGTTTTCAAACGGTCAAGCCAGACCTAGTGTCTCTTTTACTTTTCCTGCTGCCTGCCAACGCAGATGTAGAACTCTCAACTACCTCTCCAGCAGCATGTCTGCCAGAGTGTCACTGTGCGTCCCACACAGTGGGACTAAACCTCTGAAACTGTAAGCCAGCCACAATTAAATGCTTTCTTTTATAAAAAGTTGCCATGGTCATGATATATTTCCACAGCAGTAGAACACTGACTAAGATACCAAGTTTCCTTCTGCTCTGCTTATTCTTCACTCTTATGTCCGGCAAATAGATAATGCACTGATTCTGTGAATAGCAGTGTTTGGTGACAGATTAAAATGAGAAACAAGAATGGAAACTGTCTACCATGAGGAGATGCTGTGACTTAGAGGGAGTTTCTACTTACAAAGAAGAAGCAAGGACCATTGGTTCCATGGAACTTGGATTAAGAATAGTCCTTGAAGACACACACACACACACACACACACACACACAGAGAGAGAGAGAGAGAGAGAGAGAGAGAGAGAGAGATACCAAAAACAAAAACAAATAAACAATAAATAAATAAATAAATAAATGAAAACTGAGTATCTGAGCTGATTTATTTTCTTACAAATACAAAGAAGAAACTAGTAATCATTTTCAACTATAATTTTGGCTTTTCTTCAACCTCTCTCATTCTTTCTCTTTCTTTCTTTCAAAGCATACTATCTTTTTTACCTAGTCTGATACAACCCTACCATTTTTCCATCTAAAATCAAGCCAAGACTTGTTGTTTCTGATTACTCTATAAAGAATTCCAAGTATTTTGGACTTTACAAAATCAAAGGGGCTCAGAACCATCACCATTCTCTCAATGGACTATCCCTTTAGTACCTCAATGTAACAGTGCCAATGACCTCAGAAATTGCATTTGGTTTGGTGATGGAGAGATTCTTTTTGAGATCATGTTAGGACTGGTAGAGTGAAACATCCATAAGTGTTTCAACAGTGATAAGTAAAGTAACGACTGTCCCTTTTGTCCCAAGGCAGTGTTGGCATTAGTAGTGACACTAACCTATACTTCAGATGCTTAGTCAGTTGATATTAATACAGTAGAATAACTGGAACTTGGTGGTGTATAAAATATTTTGTTTTGCCAAAGATTGGGATGGCTAGAAAGTTCACACAGCATTATTCTTATGTCTGAGGGTGGGTCATTAACTTTATTTACAACATGGTGCATAATATAGGCCAGACTATCAAGTGGAGTATGTATGCACAGGATCTGAACCAAAAGAGAAAACCAAGAAACCTAAACTTACTTTATTACAACTCACTCCCTTGGTAAACAAACCAGTTCCAGAAGACAGATCTACCCCAGAGACAGTCATTAATCTCTTCTGAGCTACCTTGGCAGCTCCATGTTTAAACTTTCTTATAATCCCAATCACTATAACAAAGTTGTACTGGTTCAATCTTGTTGCACGGATCTCTAAGCTTCCAGCACATGAAACTCTGTGCAGATAAAACCCATTCACGCTGTACCAGATGTTGATGGCCATGTTATGGCTACAAATGTCACATTTCAGGACTTAATTTTCATACAAAAGCCAATGACTATGTGTTCTGCTTGTTTCTATGCAAATCTAAAAAATTCTTTCAAAGAATTAAGTTTTATCCATTTTTAGCTCTTTTTATCCCTCCTCAGCTGCCTGATTTTAAGATTTTTATCAAATCAAATAGAAAGACAGAGTCAGGTGCATTGTGCTGTAACTATGGTATAATTTCTTTGTACCAATGACCTAGTTGTTTCAATTATCTTATTGTATACGTAATTCTAATTCTTTATTAGAAGTGCCCTAATTCTTTTATATAAAAGAGAAATCTATGCCATAAACTATTGATTTTCTAGATCCATTTTAACACTAGGATAAGCATAATTCAAGATCAAGCTGATTACCTCCCTCTACTCCCAGCAGTAGAAGCAGGGAGAATGTCTTTCCCAGCATTTGTTATTTTAACCTGACTCCCCATATGGATGGACAGCAAAAATTCTTAAACGTAAGAAAGCCGAAGTAGCAAATTTTAAAAATAATGACTTCGAGAATTTCCCATGTACATTTTGTGCATTGCTCCAAGTTGTTAAAAAACACTCCTCATTTTTTACAGTTTTAAAAATATATAAAAAATAAATAAAAGTAAAAAGATGAAATAGCTAGACATAGAGAAAGAAAAAAAATCTTCAAAAGATAGCTGTTTGATGACTACTCCTGAGAGAAAAGGAAAGCATGCTGAGGGCTGGAAATAAACAGAGATTCGTGTGGGGCTTTCATAGAGATTTATGGACACTGACGGAATGTCCCTATGCATTGCCCATCTACTTGCTGTCCACACACCATTGCCTCTTAATATTCATGGTGGCACATGGGTCCCTATACTATGTGAATAGTTTCCTTAATTTTCTCCCCGTTCTTTACAAGCAAAATTATATCTGTCTGGACCTGAAATTATATTTATACTAAAAAGAATGTTGCATTCCAACCTCATAGGAGATTTTACTTTAACATTGCCTTCTAGGACAGTATGTTCAAGGAAGGAAAAGATTAACATGCACATAATAATAACAAAACGGCGAAGTGACCTGAGCTTTCTGTTCTCCACTAAAACCCCTGTTGCCCTTGGCAATTTGTAAAGCACTAAAAAATAAAATGAGGAACAGAGGTTCTACCAGAGAGATGTAAATTGGAAGAAAATCACAATGGTGGGGAGCTAAAAGGAATTTAGCCTTTTAAGTACTTTGCATTAATGTCCCCAGCTTTTCACAGAACCCACATTCTTTGCTTTGGGACTTGGCAATTCTTTGACACATAAAAGAAATCCAAACTATTATACCTCTCCTGCTTTTACACTAATTCTACTTTGATAATTGAATGCTAATAGAAGTGGCAGGATCAAGGCTTTGGAAACTTTATTTTGCTATTATCTGTACCATCTTTCATATTGCATATGATCAGAATATTCCTGGAGAGCATTCTCTCCCAAGACCCAAGATGAAAAGAGCTATTGCTCAGATGACCTGAAGGTTGGTCAGCTGGGAAGATGTAAACTATCATGTACCACTAAGACCTTGTTGTGGACACCTACATCCCCAACTTTGCAAACTTAAGTTGGGTGACACTTGCAAAGTCTGGCCTGGCCAAGCAAAAGACAGAATGGCATGGTTTCTACTCTTGGAACAGAGCCAGCATGATGTGGACCTCAACGAGTGTTAATGTTTGCCGTGTGCATAAGGCTTGTTTTTATAATAATGTACATATTTTCATGTTTCTTCTTCAAGGAATGTCTTCTCTGTCAAGGTTAATAATTCCATAGTAATTATAGTCCTAGGAGGCAAGGGTGTGGCTAATGTCACAGCAAAATGTTAGAAGGCTGTGACCTTCAGGACAGCCCTTAAGGCTGTGGGAAAGAACACTGAAAACATAAGTTAGAAAGCATATAATTTCTCAACTATACAAAATATAAGGATGCGGTATAAACATTATGTGGGGTAGGTAGATAGAAGAACACGTGGATTCCTGGGTGTCAGCCTGGGACATAGGAAGGTTAGGTCTAGGCTTTAACTCAGGAATGGTAATTTCAGGGTGTGGTCCCATCCAATTAGCTTGTCATCTGTGCTTAGCAGGGGCCAGACAGATCTCTACGTTCTTTTGCATTGTTAACAAAAACTGTTTATTTGCTGTCTCTTTCTAAGAATCAAAAGGAGTCATAGGATGCTGATGGGATAATCAAAAGAGAGCTTTGAGTAATGACTGAATTGATATGTAAATTTAAAAACTGGGCTTTTGATCTGAAAGAGATAAGCTAGCTAGAGAGTTTTTAGAATAGCAAGAAAAAGCTGTCTCAAGCAGAATACACACAACAACAACAACAACCTGGAAAGCTGTCTTGAGCAGAACATTGGCCATCTTATATAACCCATGATTTGACTTTGAGTCATTTGTTGCCCTAGTCCCACACATCCCTTCTCTTAGAAACCTCTCTCCAAGTTGAAGCTGGTCTTTGGCAGACACTTAGTCCAACAACCTCAAATCTTTTAACTTATGGAGGAGAAAATTGGTCTCCTGAAGTAGTAGCAGAACATCTAAATCTGAAACAGAACTTTGAAGATAAGGATTTTATTCTAGGTCCAGATACTTGTTGTCTAAAAAGCTTTGGATAAACTATATTTCTTTGAATCTATCTATGGTTCATTATTGAATGAAGGCATTTATATATGTACATAATATATGCTATATGTTAACTACATATGATTCATAAACATTCATAAAGTACCTAGCTATGGTAAAATGACCAAAATAAATACTTCCTGAGAAATGCATGAAGAAGTTAACATACAATAAATACATGATTAAGACTTATTGATGTGATGTCTTTGTAGCCTTTTAAATTATATTAATATCTATCAATTTATTAATAGTGTTCAATCACTTGTTAAGAAATTGCCAATTTTTGATGAGCTCAATCAGAGCCAGAGCCACACTGTAGACATATTTACAGGGTAAATAAATTCAAGCTGAAGGAATTTCAGTAATTACTGAGGTAGTGGAACCCCACAGCAGTTTTTCTTTTTATTAGTCAATAAATAATCTACCTGTGGTTTCTCAGGAAAACTGTCAACCATTAATAAATAAATTAGTTTCTGCTTCTGGTCACTGAGAAACACTACAGAATGATTCACATCAAAATGCCTGTCTTTATATCTTTTGATTTGTGACTTGATGAGAAGTTAATTTGTTTGCAGTCTAAGGTGTCTTGGTACATGCACTGCACCAAACATAATTAACAATCACCTGGGTCTCTTACTACAATCAATTTGGCCTCAGCTGGAAGGTAAGTAGCCTTCCTATAAGATCCTTACAAAAAAAAAACCAACATTTTAAACATGTGGCCTATATTTTGACTCAAACCATCAAACATAGTTTCTAAGATCATACGAAATAAATGTATTTTGCTTTAACTTCTCTGAAGGAGGATTGCCTATTTTTGAAATACTCCCTGCCATTAAATACATCAAAGTATATATCTTCAATGGTGAGGGAAACAATAAAAGTTTATAGTTATACCATTGAGAATCATTTCAGGAAAAAGTAGGTCAGTGTTCTAAATAAGTGCAACCATCCATTAGTCAAATTAAAAAATCTGTATTAACAAGATGTGAGAGAAAACCAAGAAAACATTGACAACTGTAGGAGGCACAAACACTCTAATCATAACTCAGCTTCAAGAGTATTGAATTTACTAGAAAAGTAGATCTCTTAAGGTGGTTTCTGTTTACCAGGAACTTTCCTTAATCTGATCCAAAAGACTTGGTCACAGACATCTAGTTCACTAGTTCCTGGTCAGTTCCAACTTCCTGCATAAGCCTGAAGACTCTGTCCTGCTGACATAAAATCTGTTTCATTTTCACCATTTTGTTCTCTCTGCTGCCCAGGCAGTAGCCTTGGCAGTTTGAGCCCCAATAAACCTTTCTTTTTATTCATAGAGTGGTCTATTTCTGTTTTTACTGTGCCCTCCCTTATACTAGTTCCTTACCCCAAGAGAACAATAAGTTGCCTTTCCTAAGGGCTTTGTCCCTCCTAACCAAAACAAACTACCAATTTTTGACCTTTCTGGGTGTGTCATTTACTTCTGTTGGCTTTTGCCACTCACCACCACATTCTACTCCAAAATCTTAGAGTTTGTTTATCCAGCCATTTCTTGCCTCCACAAACGTTTCCCACTTATCTCTCCTTGACTACTCGGTAAGTGTTACCTCAGAGCTTCCTGTTCTGTCTCTGTTTCTATCATTCATTCACTGGAGTCTTCCTTTCCTGGCTCCTGGAACCTTCATAACAAAAGTTACTCTGGTGACTCAGTCAGCTTCTCCCTCTCATGTCCTCTGTGAAGCAACTAAGGGCTCCCCAACTGGGCCTCTAGTTAGTAAATTCTGTCACATCTGCTTTCTTTCCAACTTCTAAGAAGCATTCTTACAGCTCTTACAGGACTCCTGGCTCTGGCTCTCTACACCTTGACTTACCCTTTATCCTATATTCTATTGAAAAAAAAATGGTGCACTACCCTGGGGAGTTTAGGGACAAATGAGAGGACACACCTTTACTCCTGATGTTTATCTTTCCAAATAGCCAGATACAGCAGATATCAGATGGCAACCTTGCCTACAGCTGCTAGCAGAAGACTACCTATAAGGCCAGGAGACCTCTAAGTTCACCTTTAACCACCTTATCTCTGTCCTCTGACCATACTGAGTCCAGAGCCTCTCAACTTTGTCCCCTTCTAAGTATCAACTATGTTTCATATCACTTGATATCTAATGATTTCTGCCTTCTTCTCAACTCTGAAATACACCTTCCCAGAGTCACCACCTGTATTTCTGTATAGATTCAGTTGAAACCCTTACAGACAAAAGTCCAAGACTTTCTATTTCCCCTCTGTCATATCTTGACTACATGTGGTTCATAAATGGAAGCTGAATTCTCAGCTCCACTGGCTCTCACCTAGTAGGTTATGCCATAGTATTGTCTAACCAAGTTAAAGAATCTACTTCTTTACTACTAGACTTCTACTAGTGATACAGCTTTTGAAGGTGCTTTCCACTGAGAGAACTGCTAAAGAAGTGACAAATGGGACCTCATAAAATTGCAGTTTCTGTAAGGCAAAGGGCACTGTCAATAGGACAAAACAGCAACCAACAGATTGGGAAACGATCTTTACCAATTCCACACCCGATAGAGGACTAATATCCAATATATACAAAGAACTCAAGAAATTAGACTCCAAACAACCAAATAGCCCTATTAAAAATGGGGTACAGAGCTAAACAAAGAATTCTTAACTTAGAAACATTGAATGGGCAAGAAGCACCTAAAGAAATGTTCAGCATCCTTAGTCATCAGGGAAATGCAAATCAAAACAAACCTGAGATTCCACCTCATGCCAATCAGAATGGCTAAGATAAAAAACTCAGGTGATAGTAGATGCTGGCAAGGATGTGGAGAAAGAGGAACACTCCTCCATTGTTGGTGGGATTGCAAGATGGGGCAACCACTTTGGAAATCAGTCTGGAGGTTCCTCATAAAGTTGGACATAGCATTACCTGAGGACCCAGCTATACCACTCCTGGGCATATACCCAGAAGATCCTCTAACATATAACAAGGACATATGCTCTATTATATTCATAGCAGCCTTATTTATAATAGCCAGAAGCTGGACAGAACTCAGATGTCCTTCAACAGAGCAATGGATACAAAAAAATGTGGTACATTTACACAATGGAGTATTACTCAGCTATTAAAATCAATGAATTTGAGAAATTCTTAGGTAAATGGATGGAACTAAAAAATATCATCCTGAGTGAGGTAACCCAATCACAAAAGAACACACATGATATTCACTCACTGATAAATGGGTATTAGCCCAGAAGCTCGCAATACCCAAGATTCAACTCACAGACCACATGAAGCTCATGAAAAGGGAAGACCAAGTGTAGGGAGTTCGGACCTTGTTAGAAAGAGTAACAAAATACTCAAGGGAGCAAAAATGGAGACAAAGTGTGGGACAGAAACTGAATGAGGGGTAATCTGGAGACCATTCCACTTGGGTATCCATTCCATGTGCAGTCATCAAAGGTAGATGCTGATGTGGATGTCAGGAAGTGCATGCTGACAGGAGCCTGATATAGCTGTATCCTTAGAGGTCTGCAAGAGTCTGACATATTCAGAGGCAGATGCTCACAGCTAACCATTGAACTGATCAAGAGGTCCCAATGGAGGAGTTAGAGAGAAGGAGCAGAAGGAGCTGAAAGAGTTTGCTGCTCCATGATGAGAGCACCAATACCAATCAACCAGAGCTCCCAGGGTCTAAACCACCAGCCTCTGAGCACATAGGGAGGGACCTATGGCTCCAGCTGTATATGTAAGGGAGGATGGCCTTGTCAGGCTTAGGTGGGAGAGGATATCCTTGGTCCCATGAAGGCTGGGCACTGAGTGTGGGGGAATTTGAGGTTGGGGAGGTGGGACTGGAGGGGTGGGTGGTGGAAGCAAAAGGAGGGGGGATGGGATAGGGTGTTCCTGGGGGGGATGGGTAAGAGGGTAACATCTGAAATGTATATAAAAGAACCAAGAAAAAAAAGACAGCCAATATGCTCATCCTTATTCCTCCTGTTTCCTCTTGGCTCCTTCAAGCTTGACTCATACTTAGTTTCAGCTCCAACAACAGGTCCTATCTCCACCAGATAATTTAGCAGCTCTGCTACTTGTTGCTACAGCCACAGGCCTTTGCCTAGTCATTCCACTCATAACTAGAAAGCCTGCCTTTTCCTTTAAAGCATTCTGGCTTTGGGATAACTTTCACTGCAAAAGAGGTACATGTTGCTTGTTTATGACACAGGCTTAAGAGCATTAAAAGAAAGTCTAAGTCACCTGAGTTTCTTACATTAAAAAGGGCTTTAAAACTTTGTTCTCTTTCCTTTGTTCTCTCCCCTTTGCTCACTTTTCTGTTACAGAATTCCCGTCTTTCTACAGATAAATGTCCATGTTTCTATCAAGTTGAAAACGTTTCAAGTTGTACATTTGCTGTGTCTCAAAAGCATGACAAACTGCTGGATCTGGTTACAGACAATTATTAACAACTTTCTCTACAATGAGGCCTTCAGTCCAGTATTTCCTATAATATAAATAAAACTTTTATTTCTTTATTAACTTAAAAAAATGTAAGCTTTAAGGAGGATGTGCTCCTTTCTCCCCTTCCTTTTGGATATATTCTTTCTTGTATTCTTGACCTCCCAAGCTTTGAGACAGACCTGAAAATTTAAAGTAAAGAACCCCTAAGCTCTTTGACATGCTTTTCTAGTCTATATCTGTCCCATCAGATTTCCACTCAGCTGACAGATACAATCCAGGAACCAACTTAAGCCCTGCAACTGCTCTAAAACCAGACAACTCTTCTGGACTTGATGGTCCTACAAAACCTGTAAAGCTGTCAACTTGCTGATAGCCATTATGAACTAGTTCATCCAAGTGAAGAGGATTAAAGCTGGCTTATAAACTTCAGCCACCAGAGGCTGACTCCAAGACTCTCCTGTGGTCCCTCCCAGGCCTCTAGCCATTCTCAAGCCTCTGATCTCAGACTTTCTCATAATAATGTGGTTGCTTCCTGTCTTTTAATGTTCTTTCAAATAAAAGTAACTGATGGCTATTAAATAAGATGCTTGGGTGAGATTTCTCCAGGTGTCCTGCCATTGCTTGTCAATCAGATAGTTCTCCACCTTTAAACAGCATTACAGCCTTCCTGGGTTCCCATGGTGTCCTGCTTTCAGTTCAGCAGGAAGTAGCCATAACACTTTAATACCCTTGTCATAAACAAAAGGCCACACACATTCACATGCACAGGCACACACAACCACTTTTTCTGAAAACTCAACTGTCTTGGGATAGGGTCCCTATTTCCCTACCTAGTTCCTGGTTATTCTAACAGCCTGTATCAGCTCAAAGACCTCATCCTGCTGACATACAAAATCTGCTTGATTTTCTACCATGTTGCTAGTTTTTCTGTTCCCCCAGCCTTAGGTAGCTTTGACAGTTTGATCTCCAATAAATCTCTCTACCTGTAGAGTAGTCTAGTTTGGTGCCTTGCCTCACTTATAGACTACAGTTTTAGTCTCACCCCACAATAGCTTCTCTGAGAGCTGTACTTATCAGAAAGAGACAAGAAAGCAAATCTTTGAAGACTACTTTGGGTCCCATGACCAACTGCCTGGCTGGTTTCTGTCACCTGTTCTCACCAGCAGGCCACGATTCCATTTTACAAAAGTGATTGTAACTTCAAGGCCTTGAACAAGCAAGTGTTAAATACTTTCATTAGAACAAGTTGGAGGAGTGCTGTGGGAGACGGAAGTTTCGTTAGATTAATTCTAGGTACATTCTACTCATGAGTAATTTAGAGGGTGCTTGCTTAAATTTACATTCACAAATACTGTGGGGAAAAAATAATTAAAATGGAACTCATTGGTGTTAATAAACTCTTTGCATTTAACACCTCACACCAAGTTTCTTCTAGTTTTGGGTTTAGAAATGAAAATGGGTAAAGTATAAATTTGTATCTTTTGACATTCTGTTTAAACATAGTAAAGAAGAAGATCAACCCCAGACACCTTCTCCAGTAAAGAAAAATGCTTATGTCAATCTGCATTGCTGAAACAGTGTTTTCAAAGTAAGATGAAAGCCTCCTAATTTCCCTTTAAGGCCTTGGTCTTCTTCCCTTTTAAAACCTGATTTGTTTATTGCTTAAGGGAAATAAACTTGCCCCCCCTCCCATAATGTGACACTCCAGAGGAAAAACGTAGAAGACTTGAATGGATCTGAGCAATGGTGCCCTCAGCCCTGGAGAAAGTCAACTAAGAGATGCAAGTAAGGTCTGAAGAGTTCCAACATTTACCAAGGAGAACTGTGAATTAAAACTCCAAAGAGCTTGCCCCTGGCTGTGAATGAAACTCCAGAAAGGAATCTGTCTGAAGAGACTGATTGGCTGATTAGAATTTCAGTACTGTGGAGAGATTGCAATACTGCATGTCCAGAGGCTATTACCTTATCTTGTGCTAAGTTCTTCCCTCAGGAACAGTCATTCCTTCCCCATCTCTGTGTCAGAATGAACATGGCAATAGATAAACATTGTAGAATCTATTGCCTTAGCAGGCAACTACCTTCTACCAATGGAAAAGCTAAGACTGCCATCTGATTACATCCTGAGCCTTTAGAAAAGCCTCCCCCATCTCCAAGTGCCTGCTGCTCTGGTGAACCCATCAATTTATTTTAAACTTGCTTTTGTTTGTGACTTCCTCTGTTCTGTAAAACCAGGAAAAATGTTGTGAAACTGCTTCCATTTTGGAACATGAAAGTTAGGATAAACTAAATCTGTGCTCCCAGAGCCATGGTCACTCAAAATGACTCCAGAATAAACTATCTCTTATTCAATTAAGATGAGAGCTATGATTTTTGCATAGACAGTCCCTACAGTTTACTGAGAGAGGTGGGTTTTGTCCCCAGCTACAGCATGCTGAATTATTGCCGGGTTCTTGAAACCCGAAAGGATTAGGGCTTGGTTATAGATGCTCTTAGAGATAATTAAATCTGTACAGAATTTCCTTTTCAAACAGGTGCAGAGAGAGTGAGCCGCTCCCCTGTTAAGGAATGAAAGCCACACCCAGCTCCACTGTCAGTTTCCAGAAGCAGTTTTGAAAGTAGGCCACAGTAAAACTGAAGTGAAAGTGCAGGAGAAAGTAAGCCAGCTGCTGCTCCGTGCAAGCTCCCTGGCAACAGGTCTGAGATGGAGAGTCCCACCTTGGTGTGGATGTGAAGGGAACTTAATGAAAGGAAGAAGCTGGCCTGCATCTTAAGACATTAAAGAGGACATTTGCATGCTAATGTGAAGACTGGGCAGGAAGAACACAGCTGAAGCGCTGTGAAGCCCTACCAGACCAGTCTGTGTTATGCTTCCCTGGAGGGCGATATGGAGGTGTAAAGATGCTTGACAACCTGGAAAGAGCTGCGTTTACTTATGCTAATTATCAGCGAGAGCCCGAGTTCACTGCTCTTGAGAAGGCGTGGAATGAATATGGTTGGTTGCCTCTCATAAAGCAGGGCTGTGTGAGTTGACCCTCCCGACCTGACAAAAGTTTGAGGAACTGAAAAGTAACTTAAACTTTGTCTTCTTCAATCTGTATTTTACTGGTGTAGTAATCCTCTTTTACCTGCATGGGCTGGATCACTGGAACTAAGCAGAGAACCAGACATGCATATTACACAGCATTGTTCATTATACACTGCCACACATCATAATACTGTTGGGAATAAAATTGAATGAGGGCTTGGGGGGGGGCTGTAAATAACTGCTGCCAGTTTGTCTGATACCTCTTGAGAACCACGTGCTTCCTGAGCCAGAAGGAAACGCGTGTGTGTTAGATGTCTTGGCAAATTGGATAGCTTACAGACAGGGGAGGTGGGGAATAAAAAGCAGAGACTTAATCATGTTCGTGCCATTTAAAACTTATGAAGTGTTCCTTTCTGGAGTTTTCGATTAAATATTGTTGGCATTGCTGACTTTAAATAAGACCAATTTAAAAAAAAAAAATCCCGAACACACGTTTCTCAAAATGTTAGTTATCTTGTCTTCTCTGTCATAGAGACATAGCCAGCTGAGCAGAATTTACAGAAAATGGTTAAGTTTGGCAGCTCAGAATCACATGTTCTTAGAAGTGGTGTAGGGAAACCACCTTAGGCCTCATTTGCCTACAGTCTGATATTGCCAAGAAAATTCGAATAAAGAAGTTGCCAACAGCAAGACTTAACTCAATAGCTTTGAGGTAAGAGGAAGAAATCACATTCATTTCTGCTTGAAACAGACACTGTAGGACGCAGCCTTGCAATGGGCTAGCAGAAGTATGACATGGCCCAAGGGTTGGTCTAGGTGAAGCCAGCAGCAATCGTTGCCTGTGGAAGTTAGGAATTTACCCTTCTTCTGAGACAAGGACATAAAGTAGAACCTTTATGATGATTCCTTTCCTGAGGACTAGCCAAATTACAAGAGACTTTCCTGTGTTAGAAGAATCTTAACAGCCAGGGAGATTTTCTCTCACACATAGAGAAAATATCTAGGGCAGATTTTCTAAAGTAAAAGCTTCTAGGAAGTTAGGTGTGGCTTATAGTCAGGGGGAAGTCTGTCCAGTTTACTGAAGCTGAAGGGACATTAAGGTTGCCTTTGTCAGAGGACAGATTTGGATGAGGTAAGATGTCAAAGGATACTGCCATGTGGAAACAGGAACTCTAGGCCTTTACCACTTTACTCAGTGACTTGGGAACCCAGGAACTAGGCTTATGTCTCAGTATTTGCCTGCCTCTGTTCAGCCTTTGCTTACTGATGTTGATTGAACAGTTTTTGTCTCTAGGTAAACTCAAGGCATTATGTTTATTTAGCCAAACATAATTAGCAGAGAGACAAGAAGGGCTGACTCCTGGCAGTAGTATCTATAGATGTTCAAACTCTAGCTCTTACTTAGTACAACTTTAAAGTATAAGTTGTTGAAGAACTATTACAGAAGTGCTTTATTTTTCTTTTTTCTTTTTATTGTTTTCTGAGTCACCAAAAGCATTCTCAGACTCTGATCAACATCAGAGAGAAGACAAAAGAGGGGAAAAAGAACAAGTTATGAATCAGACATAAAGACAAACCCATGGTAGCACATGGGGCTGCACTAGCAGACAGAACTTTTAGGAAAGAAAAGAACATTATTTTATAAAGGGGTTAACTATGTCTTCCTGTCACTATAATGTGGCTTAGATGATACACTCTTCCTAGGATTACTCTCACCTTTCTGAGAGGTAATCCCTTAGCCATGGTATTGTTAGGTGTCCAAGGCCAGGAAATTCCTTCTATTGACAAGAAGAACTTTACCCTTAATGAGTCTTTACTGTTATTGCTACATCCCTCCCCACTGTGCTGGTTAGGGGCTCACAACGGTTTACCAAAGCCTTCAGTCCTCATCAATATTCTCTATTATTTTACTAAAAGATCAGATTCCTGTAGCTTAACATGTCCTTTAAAGATAAACACTTGGCTCAGCAAGTTGAAAATAATCTGAGTATCCCTTTGTGTGGAATATTAATCTCTTTGCAGCACATGCACACTAGTGTGAATTGGTATGATATGATTAAATAGTACAAGGGGAGAAAATGTGTTTTTAATTTGCAGGCAGAGTCTGAGCTATAGTCAGTGGTAGAATTGGTATGTCCAAATTCTGTCCCAGAAGTCAGACAAACAAAATGTTAAATAAATAAATAAATAAATAAATAAATAAATAAATAAATATGAAAACCAGATTTGGAAAGTATAAGAAATCCAATAGGTAAAATATAATTTATAAATCATATGGGGAAATGGAATTTAAAGTAGAAAGAGCCTAGCACATTGTCTTTGCTTTAACTTTCAGTGTATTTCTAAAATGGTGGTTTTCTAAATGTATTTTTTCAAATTTAAAATATTATTACATCTTTTCCTTTTCCTCCCTCCAATCCATCCTATGAACCATCTCTTTCTTTGCTCTCTTGTAGCTAGTTCTTTAATTTTTGTTACTTTGCCATGCAAGCTTCTAAATGAGGGAAGTATTTAATAGTCGTACCCAGCCTTGAGACCTGTGAACTGAAATAATGACCAGCTTGGCAAGGACTCAGTAGTGATGTGCATACCTGCATGGTAAGCAATAGCTCTCCGATTGTAGTTAAGGTTTATTCAGTAAGCAGGGAATTATACCTGGTAATGGAAACCTACCCTACTTCTCTATGGCTAGTAAAGTCATGTATCTTGGAGGATAACTTACAACCATCACTTTACTAAACTAGAATAATCCTTAACTACGTTCTAAATATTTATCTTTATGTCCATGGATAAGTATAGGTCCTGCTGCTAATCAAGGAAAAGACCTCTTGCCAAAACAGAGAGTATTATAGAAAACCACAACCAAAATCCAGAGAGGAAATGGCAGTGTAGTTCCCAGCCCCAACTAATAAAGCATGTCAGGCTTTAGATTCTAGTTTGAAGGAAGGAGAGAGAATTAGAAGAAGAAATATATGGTGGGGATGGAGAAAAAGAGTATAAGAGAAGAGGAAGAGAAAGCAGTGTAAGGGGGAGAGGGCAGGTTACAAGAGAAGGAAAAGGTTGGAGGGAGCATCAACCCACTGTGAGTTGCAATTTTCCAAGGATGAAGAGCACTGGAGAGGGAAATGAACAGGCCACTACAGCATTAACAATGACAGCTTCTACAGATCTACTAAAGTTAAGTAAATTTTATAAATAATATTCAATTACGACAAAACAAATTTCTATAGCCATATCCATTAATTGGGCATATATGTTGTGCAATGTACTAGACAGAGTTGGAAGTCTGATGCCATACTTTATGTTTTTATATTAGTCAGCAATGTGAATATGTTTATAGAATAAATTGCATATATATTATATCTGTGTTAAGCAAGTGTGATTGTTTTACTCAAAGCTTACAACTACAATGAATAAACAAAAGTATCGGTAATTGTTCTTTCATTATTCACTGGAGTCAAGGACCTCACTGTTGCTAAAGAGTGGCAGAGAGCTGATGCAATCACTATTGAGAGGGTTATATCTTCTGAATTTTGTAAAATACTGTTTCTTCTTAGATCTGCCAATTCAATTATTTTGCAAATTATTTTATTTTTTGCATTCTTTTCATTCACTCTTCAGATAATATAACCCTTGGAAATACATTCAGGTAAAGGTATAGGCTGGATTACCAATGGATTTTTGCTATAGTTGTATTTAAACTAAATAGTTCATTGATTTGTGTTAGATACCATTACATATTTATTTGTTAATAAATACTTATTGATGAGAACACCCCTTCCCCGCCAAAATTTCTTGTACAAATTAACGCTACTGACTAGTAAGCCTTCTGGGACCCTTGATACAGAAACTTTGCTCTGCTACCGTTCTTATCAGGCCTGGATGCTCATCACAATCCAAAAATGTGTTTGAAGAAATTGAATCTGGTTGTGATTGTTAAAGAGCAAACTCTCCCTTGTCTCTTGGCTAAAAATCAGTAAATAGATTTTATTTTCATTTTTTAAAAATGTATCTTCTTTCATCCATTTAGAAGAAAATGAGTATTGTCAGTAGGCAGTATGCACCTCAGGATAAACAGGAGCCCTTGGCAGACTGTGCTTTGGTGGATAAGGAAAAATAATCGACTAGAGTCATCTTAGGCCTAAGTTTGAAAATAAACTGGAGAAAAACACCAGCATCTATCAGGTGACCAGCCACCAAGATAAGGATATCCCTGTGCCTTAAATGAACAAGACCCATAAAAGCAGGCAGTACATTTTGAAAATTTTATCAACTCTTACCCTTAAGCTCCCCAAATATGCTAATAGAAATTCTAAAATTTTATGTATAATAAAATGGAATAATATTGCTGACGTTTCTACTACATTCAAGGAGAAATAACAATTCAGCATCAAGAGATATCATATGAGATGGTCAGCAAATACTCCACAAAATGGTCACTTTCAGTCACTGGTGTGTATGAGTTTTAGGAGTCTTCCATACCTGTTAGTATCTTTCTAGGACTGTAGATACTAGGTAGAGGTCCCTCCATGTAAATGACTGTGTTAAAATTTCTTCTGAGCCTTACAGTTCACTTCATCCAATTCTGGATGCTTAGAAGTCTAGTTTTAAGATATTTTAAGCAAGTTTCTGGTGATAGCTTGCTTCCTTGTTCGGGACTTGTATAGAAAATGCAAGATAGTTTTCTGAAGCCTGTTTTGCGAGATCACTAATACAGTTCATCAAACTCTACTTTCATGGCCCAATCTCCTCCTGGAGACCTCCTCTCAGAATCATATCAGACTATTGCCTGAGTTTTGACATAGAACTGCTAAGGTAACACAAATATTAAGTCCACAGTAACATCTACAAAATTTAGTATATCCTCAGTATCATGTATGTGTGGTGTGTGTGTGGGTGGGGGGGGGAGGTGGTAAGAAGAAGGTTTAGATCCCTTGAAGTTAGTGATAGTGGTTGTGAACCATATACTGAATTTCAGGGCCTTACTAGAGAAGTAATGCAGACAATGTTATGAACTGCCATGCTACCTCTCCTGCCCCAGTAAGTTAACTTAAAAATAAATAAATAAATAAATAAATAGCCTCTCATGGTTAATTGTGTGGGTATATATTTATATTTATAGATACTGCTTAAGGTTTTTAAATTAATACTAATTTTTCTTGCCCTCTGAACCTTAATATTTTTAATTATGCGATATTTTATCCTGGTATTCAGTATTTTTTTAATTTTAGTTTGTGGGATTTTTTATAAGTTCTCATTTATTATGTGAAAGTTTCATACAATATATTTTATTATAGTCTGTCCAGATCCTATTCCTTTTCACCTCTTCACCAAAGAAATTAATATTCTCTCTTTTCTCTTAAACAAAGCAAAGAAAAGTCAAAACAACAACAAAAACGTGGAGTCCAATTTGTGTTGGTCAACAGGTCTTGCCCTGGAGTGTCGTCGATATACTCAGTGTCACTCCGTTGAAGAAAACTGATTTTTTCCTTCCCCTAGTCATGCTTTTAAAATATACTGCCTTTGTGTTTTTTTTTCTCAGTTTATATTAGAGAGTTGGTTGCATCATGAAACATCAAAGAATAAAAATGAGAGGCAGGGAATGTTGTTTTTCTCTAGACTTGTTTCTTCACACTAAGCTTGCTAATTACTACATGGTTCATTCTGCAAAGGGTAATTCTAACACAAGGGAGTATTTCTTGTTCTTGGTGAATATGCCTTGTCATACAGAATTACAGGCAGTAGTTATAAAAAATGCATCCCACCACAAATACTTACATCCCCTTCTTTCTTCACATGTGATCTTATTTTCATTATAATTTTGCCCTTGTTTGTTTACTCTATTATTAAATTAATAGAAAGATGATACTTTGTATGGTAAAAAAAACAAAGATATGAGCAAATTAAATGTTGTGATTCTCTTCATATGCACATGAGCACACACACATATACATTTTGAACATATTATTTTTACTAGATTGAGATATAATAGATTGAGCTCATTATAAGGGTTAAATGGATTTAAAGGAACAAACAAGTAACCTCTCAACCATGAAGTTGCTTTAATTAGGAAGGCTCATTTGTCGATTAATTATCACAACAGCTCACAGTTCTGTCAGCCATGGATCAGAGCAAATAGGAGAAGTTAAACAGATTTGTAATGGATCTGTAAAAGTTACTTTTATACACCATATGTAATGGTTGTTTTGGAGGCTTACTGATAGATAGAACCTTTTCTAGTCCTATCTGAACTCAACTCAGCTGCTCAGATTCAAAACTCCTCTCCAAGCTGACTGATTCAAATTGGCTTCTCTCAGTTTCTCACTGTCTTGCTCTACTTGGACAAACTGCCTCTGAACTCCATGAACTGAAATATACTGACTGAGTGCACTCAATCCACAAACAGAAAGGAGCTGAATGAACACAACTGAACTCAACCACACTCAACTGAACAGCACTGAACTGAACTCAACTGAACTCCACAGCATTGCCTGAACTCAAATGAATTGCATTTACTGCCCTTGGACTCTTGACTAACTCCGTACTGCTCTTAAGCAGTCTCTTTCCTTCTGTTCCTCTGAGAGTTAGGTAGATCCGATCTATGACCCATTCTCTCAAATTTTTTCTCTGACTAGTCATGTTGTCTGCTCCTCAATTAGATGTCACTTTCAAACATGGCTGCTTCCTTCTACGAACTAACTTTACTGTCATTGTTCGGGATTAAAGTGTGCATTAAAGGTGAGTCTGTATTCCAGCCAGAGGGATTAAAGGTATATCTAGATGGATTACACAGACCTAGAAGTTTTTTTTTTGGATGTGATCCCTTGTCAGAGCAGCCATGTTGCTAGATTAAAATTCCTCCCTATGAACCACATCCTTTAAGCATGGAGGTTCATTGCACGAATTCTGTCAGAATTTCTATCAAATCCTGTTTTCCTTGGAGCAGTAGAGTATATATAAATTTAGAGAGGAAGAAATAATAAGGATGACATAATTTTCTAAACATTATTAGTAATCAATACATGCTAATATTGAGTCACACAAAATCCTATTGTACTATAGAAGAGATAGACATGAATCTGAAACTTCTTTAGATTTTGGAAGGTTCCAGGTCACTAGGGGATGCTGGAGAAATAAACAGAATCATAGTGCAATAATAAATATCATGTTGTGGATAAAAATGAATAGCATTAGCTTTATGAATAACGCAGATGCTAGCCCATGGAAGGGCACTAATAACTATGTATGAGTGCCAGTGACTATCTCAAGGGGTGTCTCAGGCAGTGATTGTTTAGCATAATTAGAAAGGAGTAAGTGATCAAATTGTAAATGGTTCAGCATGGTATAATGAGAGGTCCACGGCTTAATATCCACAGGGCCTTGGCAGATGGATCTCCTAAGCATCTACCTATGGAAGAGCTGAAGAGAAACACTTTGCAGCATCTAAACAATCAATAAATTTTATTTTCATCTAACCAATTATAGTGACAAATTGAGGGAATGTGACTATTTCTATTTGTCTGTAATAGAAATTCCAAATGAGTTAGTCATAATGGAAGCGTAAAAGATATCAAGATTCAAAGAATTTCTGGGGAGATCCTATCTTTATAAAAAGAAAATTGAAAGAAAGAAAAAGACCAAAATGAGGCAATAAGCAATGAGGAATTTATGTTAAAATTAATAGCTGGGCATTGATTTATTGAGCAGACACTGGGAGAGCATTGCTGTAAAATATTTACACAGGCATTGAAATAAATTAAAGGGGCAGAACACAGAACAGAGCACTGAAATGAGTTGACCTGCATAATAGACTTGATTGCCTGTGTCTCAGAACCTCACCCTCATGGGCAGGAGAGGAAGGCTCATTGCAGGGGCAGCTGAAAAAGTCTGCTATCCTCAACTCAGCCTTCAAGTTCAGGTGCCTCAAGAGGAACATATCCTAGATCAAAGAAGCTCTCTGCAGTTGAGAGAATTCTGTATAGCTAGAATTTCTGTGCCAAACCAACTGCTCAGGAGGTGAATCAGATATGCTTGCACCACTTTGCCTGCTACATGAGCAACAGTCATCAGAAGTCCACCTGCCAGCATGGGAGAATGCAGAACTTCTCAGTTCACCTAGACAATGGCTCAGTTACTTTATAGACCATTGAGGAATGAGTCTTTAGTTCCCCCGTTTAATGGGAAATTATTGCACAGTAATGTCTTCAATTTGCATTAAGAAAAGTCACCTTGACAAAATAATGTAAACATTCTGAGATAGTGGAAGAATAGAGACAGATCCCTAACATGAAAGATTTAGGGAGAAGAAAAGAAATTAATTAAGGCTGTAGTGAAAATGTTGTTGTTGAATGATATTGGAGTAAGGATATAAAGCTATGATACATATACAAATGGTGAATGGCTTTTCAAGAATGTTTCCTTTCAGAATGGCCCTGAAAATGTTAATAGCATCTACCAGTATTTATTAAGTGCTTATGTGTACCGTCAACTGTGCTAATCATGTTGTATGTTTTGGCATGTCTTACCCCCAAATCACATCATCCTTTCTGATCTGCTAAATGTATCAAAGCTTTATATAGAAATGACTTTTTCATATATCTTTGACTTCCTGGTCCTCAGGTAAAGAATGTTATCCATTTATATTGATCAATACAGTTCTGCTTCCAATATCAGATTGTTAGACATAGTCATATACCAGACAAGACTGACAGAAAAGTCAAGACCTTGTGGAATTATTTTTTTGTCATAATTTAAAAAGGTGGCAGAGGCAGGGGCTGCTAAGGTAAGGTCATAGATGCCTACATGATTGGACATGAACTTGTGAGATTTGTCTATGTATTTTCTTTTAGTGTACATTAATTAATTAAAATTAATATTGAATTTTAGGAAATATTGTGCGTAAGATGCACCATGAGGAGAGCAACAATACCAACCAACCACAGCTCCCAGGGTCCTAACCACCAGCCTGGGAGCACTTATGGAGGGATCCAGGGCTTCAGCTGAATATGTAAGAGTAGAGGGCCCTGCCGGGCACAGGTGGAAGATGAGATCCTTGACCTCATGAAGGCTGGACGCCCCAGGGGGTGGGAATTTTGAGGGTGGGGAAGTGGGAGTGGGGGGGGGTAGGTGGGGGTTACATCCACAGAGAAGGAGGAGGGGTAAGGGGATGGGGGGTTCCCGGGTGGGTGGGGATGGGGTAAGGGGATAACATATGAAATGTAAATAAAATATCCAATAAAAAAAAAGAATTTTAGGAAATATTGTGCATAAGATGCCTTCCTGCATATTAATACCATATTGAATGCTTAAATTTAGCTAATTAGCATGATCCTTATTTTGTGATGAGAATATATAGCATCCACCCTTTTGCTGTCATCTACATGCAATAAATCATCAGTTACTACAGTCCTCTAACATCACACTGTCTGGTTAACAAGAAGAAGAGAGCCAAAACGTCCCAGAGACTTACTGAGCACCCTCAGAGTGTGGAGCCTCAGAGGAAACAGAATCTTTAACTTACATGAAATAATCTTTCATAGTTTAAAGCCATTTTTAGCTTTTATAGTTACTTTTAGATTAAAAACAAACAAACCTGACATCAATGTGCCTAACATTATTATGAAAGAGATAGGAGGAGTGATGGAAAGGAGCAGAGAATTTCAAATATCCCAGGGAAGGTCAAAGTTCACCTTCATGATCTAGATGTCATGACAGCAATAAAATAAAAAACCTTAAGTGTTGGTAAATGCTATACCAAGAACATCCCAAATATTTGAGAAAATAACCAGCTTCCTTTTTCAGTCTCATAGCTTGAAACCTGAGCATGGGCTCTCAGGATCCCAGTTTCTTCTCACCTGTAAGAAGATGTCTTTTGATACATGAGGTTTCAGTTCTTTAGTCTTTAGTCTTTCCTTGAAGTACTCTCTGTATTTCTCTGGCTCCACTATTTCAGTAGATGTAGAATGTTTTATCTCTTAATGGTGTTTATAAACTTGTTAAAGAAATTACAGGAATTTAGCCTCTAATCGGTGGCTTGTGTGCAACTTTGTAACATCTGATAGGACCCTGTTGTCTGTAAATACAAGGACTAGGGATGGTGCTTTGTGGATCTTTAAATTACTTTTTTTTTTTTTTTTTGACCAGAGAATTCTTCTGTTCGTTTCTCAGAGGCTGCCTTTAGTTTCTGGAGTCTCATTAGCAGCACCTGTAAAACCTCTTCGCAACAGGATTAATTAGCTTCAGTATTTTTTCCTCCACTCAAAACACGATGTTGCAATTATGTTTACAAGACATATTCCTTTTCATTTTAATATTAATGTCATTATCAAATAAAATCTGATAATTTATAAATAAAATCAGAATAATGTGTTACAAATATTGTTTTATAAAATGAACCAAAGAATTTTAATCGAATGATAACTTTGCTTAAATGTTACCATTCTCAATTTTCTTTCTTAATTCTTAACTTAGTCTTAGAGAGCAATGCCATCAATACACCTTGTGCATATTAACATGGTTGCCCCAATGCTGCATGTCGTTAAATGCCAATTTCTTTTCTTGAGTTTTAGACTCCATGTTATTTTCCCTTTTCTAGGATTTTCTGTAAACTCTGTTCCTTCGCAAGTAAACAATTACACATTTTTAATGAGATCACCACCAGCCTACTATTATGATTTTCTTCTGCTCAAAACTAAAAGATATTAATTTCCCTTGACCCCTCCCACAGTCCCATGTCTTTCTCCACTAATTGTACCCATTCTCATCAAGCCTAAGGAACCCTGATAAATCCTTCATGATTTACTCCAACTAGGTTTTCACTTTGAGAAATATTTTGATTTTCAGGTTAATTTAATTCCATTTAATATATATGAATGATTTGCTTTCATATGTATATGGGAACCTCATGCTTACCTACCCGGAGGGATGTAGACCTGAAGAGGGCATCAGATCATCTGGAACTGTAGTTGCAGATGACTTCCAGCTGGGAAATGAACACTTACGCTAAGGAAAGGCTCTATGTGCTCTTAACCATCTAGCTGTCTTTCCAACTCCCAGTGAAAAATCTTACCAAGGTCACAAAATAGTTTTTTGTTTGTTTGTTTGTTTTTTGTTTTTTTTTTGAGACAGAGTTTCTCTGTGTAGCCCTGGCTGTCCTGGAACTCACTCTGTAGACCAGACTGTCCTCGAACTCAGAAATCCGCCTGCCTCTGCCTCCCAAGTGCTGGGATTAAAGGCATGTACCACGACTGCTCGGCACAAAATAGTTTTCTAAGCGGTCACTGCTCTTATTTATTTTAAGTAGGATTTTGAAACTTTCTTCCTAAAGCACCCCTAGTCACACTTCTAACCATGTAACCTACACGGTTAGACCACATCTGGGTCTCCACTGTTGGTCACTTTCCCTCGTGAAACCACCAAATGGCCTGGCCTTGCCTACCTTAAAGTTACATGATTCTATCCTTAAGTCATTAAAAGGTAATGGATCTGACTGATGCTCGAACAATGTTTGGAGAAATGACTAGATCCAGCTATGTATTAACAACAGTAACATAGCTCTTTTTCTGTTTGCAAAATTTTCATGTCTAGCTTTTTCATTTCTGCCTAGACAAGAATTTCATTTTTTCTTGATTTCTCAGGTCATTTGAGGTAGAAGATGTAGAAAATTATATATATATGTATATATACATATATATATATATATATGTATTAGTATTAATTTTTTAAACCATTAAGCTATAACAAAAATAAGCACTGGTTAAGTCAATATATATTTGCAAGTCCAATCTTGAAATGAGAAGCAGTTGCAGTTAATTAAGAGAATGTTGTTGGTTTTTAGAAAATGGGTTACATAATCTAAAACAGTTGTACATCAGAAGTTAGTATAAATATAAGATAAAATTCTTGAGTAACTTAAAATTCTCACATAATATGACCAGCAATCCAACATGTCAGTATTAGAGATACTTTCCTTCTACTCAAGAAAAGGAATATATTTAGTGCTAGTATAACATCAGACGAGTACGAAACCTTGCCTTTGAGACTAAAATTGCTCCTGCAAACTTTACTATCTGCATGAACGCCTTTGAGTGTAGATAACCCCTTAGGATCATTTCACATTGTGCCTCCCATCATTGTAAAATCAGGTGGAATGTGTTATACACAAAATTATTTTATACAATGGTTCATGAATTGACGGTTACATTAGAAAATGGTATATTTTGTTGCTTAGCAAATTATTCTGAAGGTCTTCATGATATTATGTATCTATCTCTACCTCTATCCTATCTATATCTATATCTTTGATATTTTATTTATATCATGAATCTTATATTTGCAAATTTCATAGATATAGAATTTCTGTCATGTATAGAATGCACTGTTCAGCAGTGGATACTGTTTCTATTGCCTTTTCTGAGATGTTCCCTTACTGCTGATGTAAGTACATCAGTGTTGTAGGTACACCAGTGTTGATGTTTGACACCACAGGATCACTAAGCCTTTGCTAAGTGACCTCTGTAATGGTCTACCTCTGTTGGCTGCCAATGAAATGAAAGCTTCTTTTATGAGATGTATGAGCTGTTTTTATTAATGGCTATAATGATAAGTATTCAGAGGAGAATTAGACACGATTTTTGTTTAGGAAAACAGCAGTAGTAGTTTCTGCTCACATGTCAGTGACCTCTGTAGTCACAAATAGTTGCCTAGGTTTGCATTTCCAGGTATAAATTCCCTCACATTGAGTGGGCCTTCAGTTCAATAAGACATCTCTTGACTACTTCAACGTTAAAAGTGCCACTATTACCCTGGTTTATAATAATTGTCTTCATCTTCCTTCTAATGGCTAAGCCCTTTGTCTTTGTCTTTATGATAGTTTGAGGTCCCATCACTCTAGTGACTATAAGGATGCCAAGATCTCTGACAAACCTTCTGTCACTCTTTGTTCTCCATAAATATCCATGCCTGTACTTAATTTTTATTTTATTATTCTTTCATTAGCTCTTCCATTGATTCAGTGCTGACAGGAACAGCTCTTGGCCTTCCAGAGAACACCCACTATGATGCAGCAAAGTCCAGTTCATATGTCCTCTTCTCTGATCTTGCTTTTCTGTTGTCATTTTGGTTTCATAGACTTTTTTGTTTGCTAGGGTTTTTGTTGTTGTTGTTGATTATGGTTTTGTTTTTTAATTTTCTGACAACTCTGTTATTTCACCTTAACTTATTTTAGATAATATTTTTCCTTATTTATGGGATCTGTTCTAACAGATAAGAAAATAAATTTTTCATGATATTATAGTCTGTTCCTGATAAAACATATCTGCCCGATCCTTCTGATCTGCCCATCACCCATAGTTCAGTGCACAGTATCTGATTCATGCATCTGCTATTCTCTCTTGATTCTACATTGGTATTTATCAGCCAGATTCTACAACAACCTCAGCATATATCTTTGCTCATGCCTTGGCAAACCTCATATCACTTTATGCATGATAAAGACTCGGGCTGAAACTCTCTCTGACGGAGATCCCCATATCTAAGAAGAGGGTTGCAGGATGGTAAAAATACTGGTCTGTAATACTATGAGAAGGGCAGGTTTAGTATGAAGAGGTGGCTACATAGGGCACTAGTGAGGCCAGTTACCCTTCAGGTAATTCCAAAGGAAGTCTGGAGTTGGAAGGAGTTGTATCCAAATCACGTAAAATGCTGAGTTGCAAAATTTGCATCTCCAAGGTACTGTCCACAGTTTCATTCCTGTCTGGATGTTAGACCCACCCCAAAAACATAATTTTGAACAAATGCAACTTTTTGTTGAATGAATATCCACAAAATAAATTAACAGTTTTCTATTCCAGCAGCAGTGGGAAAGAGATGTATTGTTGAAGAATAGATAACTATGGTAGAGAACATGGTGTCTACTACAGAGTCAGAAAATACTGGGAACAATTCTCTTCCTCTTTTCTTCCTCTCTCCTTCCCTCCCTCTCTTCCTTCCTTCCTTCTTTTCTTAGCTTCTTTCTTTCTCTCTCTCTCTTTCTTTCCTTTATCTTCTCTGTTCTATACATTTGCTATTACTGTTAAATTATATACTTATTTTAGTTTTGTATTGTGTGATTTCATGCTATTTTGTACATTTTTCTTTGTGGGTCCATGACACTCTTCTTAACTTCCTTTTACAAGACAAGAAGTTCCTCTGTACTATATTGTTGATCTTAATTTTTCTCTACTTGGCATGGTCTTCTCCCCCCCCAATATATTTTCATTCAATTCTTTTTATGAATGAGGTGAAAAATCACATCCCCTTTGAAGGCTTCTTTGTTTGAACTTAGTAACACAGTGAGCCACAAATGCAGTTTGTTCATTCAGTTAATTAACTCCAGCCATCATAACAAAGTTTTAAAGCCTAAGTGACTTAAAAAAACAAGAACAGATTTCAAAGCACTGGAGATTCAAGTTTAAGATCAGGATACCACTATGGTGAGGTCCTAGTGAGACCTGTCTTTCTGGCCTATGTACAGCTACCTTCTTGCTCTGTGCATAGGGCTCAGTGAGTTCTTTCTTACAAAGGTACTAATCCTGTTTGGAGGGTGTCACTTTCATGATCTGATCTCATCTAACCTAATTATCCCCCAAAGGTGCTATCTCCAAAATAACTGTAGTGTTCTGGGTTGTTCATTAACAAGAAAATTTTGTGGGGATAGAATTTAGCTTGTGGTAAACATTATTTACAAGAGAACTTACCACATTGTGTCAGTGTGCAAATTGTCAGAATGTAAACCATGAGCTTTTGAAATGATGGTGTAATCTTATTTACTTTCCAGTGACTAGCACAGATACAGATACTGGGGTATACTAAAGTCCGAATTACTCTATATGCTATATTTTCCACAAAATACGAAATGGCCAGTTAAGGTCTGGAATAATATAATAATATAATATAATATAATATAATATAATATAATATAATATAATATAATATATTCATAACAATATAAATATAATATAATAATTTAGTATCTTTAAATATATAAGGGTATTGATTCAAAGCTATGATAATGATGAATTAGAAAATGTGTGCTTGAATTTAATAGAACATTCCACAAAATCGTGAATTAGATGAATAGTGAATATCTTAGTATTTTTACTTTACTTCCACAAGGAGAGAGAATAAATATTGAGTTTTAATGTATATCTTCTTTTCTGAGCAATTTATCACACTGATATAAAACTGAAGATGAAATTGAATATAATGATAATTTTCTATAATAAATAGCTACCTGGCTCAGCCTGAAAACAAATGACAAAGACCTGTGAGGAAAATCTCAGGGAGTGTGCTTTGGATAAATGTATTTCTGAATTGCTCACCTGCTGATTACTGAGTGCATACGATGGTAAACAGGCTGTGGGTTAGAAAGTGGTGGTGATGACCACTTTGATGAATGTGCTCTGCTATATATTTTACATGACATACACTTTAAATATATAAGTGATATGTAATATTTTCATTTTATGATAGAAATTCATTTATTCATAAATTATGATAGCAATAAGTAGCAAGTAAATATGTGACATTTTTGTTTTCCTTTGCTTTATTTTGTTTTTGTTTTGTGTTGTTTGGACACAGGGTCTCTCTACGTGACTCTGACTCCTGGAAATCATTATGTAAATTAGAATAGACACAAATTCACAGAAGATCCACTTGTGTCTGTTTCCAAAGTGCTGGGATTAAAGGCTTGTACTGCCACAGCTAGCTATAACACTTTTTTTTAAATGAATGAATTTCAGATTTCTTGTTAGTAATGAGCACAGAATTCCAAGTCTGTTAGAACTTCTTTCTGTCCATCTAACTCTTGTGTAGCTTCTTGATTGAGTCTCTCCTTCATCTCTCTATGACTGACACTGTAATACTAGTTCCTGTGAAAAGCAGACTTGGAAGAACCTGGGCTTAGTGATTAAAATTGATGTTTGGCTTAAACTATCATCTGAACCCAAGTTTCCATTAGCCAGAGACAGTGATAAATACAGGCAGCATATCAAGGCTTTTGAAAATTAATGGCACAATAGTCCTTTTAAATAAGGATGACTCACATTCCAGTAAATCCTCATTACTCTGAGCCAATCAAATTGTAACCTTTGAGTGTCCTTAGAAGAAATTGGTTATTGATCATACACAATACTCATCAAATTAATACAAATGTAAAGAAATGAGAAATAGAGAAATATCCTTCATATTACAAGCAGCTAACACTATCACGGACCTTATTTCGAAGGAATTCAGAAGTGCTTTAACCGCACTTACTTCCGCATGAAATATCTTTTCCATGTCTTTAATTCACTTTGTTTGTTCCCTGTAATATATGGCAGGGCTTAATTTGTAACTAATGGTAGGGAGCCCATAGTGCTTTTTATAGTTTTAGACTTACAACCTCTGTGCTCAAACACATTTCTCAGTTTGTGGTTAAATGGTATAGCACATACACTCACACAACTAATCATTAATTTCTTGCAGTCATCTTTCCTCAGTAGTCTCTCAAAGGTATCTTCAAACATGAAGTTTTAGATGAATCAACAACTTGACTTTTAAGAACACTTAATAAAACATTATTTTTTAGTGTATCCATCTTTAATCTCTTCTATATACTCTATTTACATTAGATGTCATTTGATAAATAAATGCTTTTGTATTATAAAAAATGGTAGATATATTTAATAATTACAAATATACTATGTATGATTTATTTGACACTTAAGTTTATTTTATAATGATTATGCAAATAACTTAATTTAACTTGAACTGTAGATAGGACTCACTGCTTTACTAATAAAATGAAGACTATGCATAATAGAAAACCTTAAATAAATAGAAGTCGAGGATAATTGTCACTAATTATCAATGAATTCCTTTGTAATTAAGTCTAATTAGAAACACTAATATTTAAAATAATTACTTTAGTCAGAGATGCATACAAATTTCATAAGTAGAACTGAAAATTTTGTTGTTAAATGGAAATGTAGAATTACTATCATATTACATATTTAGAAATCATTATAGTGACTAATTACAAGAGTGAGTAAACAATTATCCATTGCTTTTCAAGACTTCTGAACTATAAATTTTAGGATAATTAGCCTTTTATTTCTGATGATTCATAGAGCATCTGTAATTTAACCTATATCTTTACATTACATTTATTATTTGAATATTTAAACATATCATCTGATAATAATATGATCTGAAACTCTATAAACACTGCTTTATCCAAACTAGAAGCAACCATAATGAAAATTTGACTACAATGAAAATTATATAACCCTAGTAAACTAACCAATAAAAGTGAGAGAAATACAACCTAACATTATTAAGAATGATGGGTTAAGGGGAACTATAAGGGGATAAGTCTTGCTCTTGTAAGTATGAAGACTTGTGTTAGATTCTGTACTGGCTAATTTATGTCAACTTGATACATGCTATAGACATCTGAGAAGAGAGAATTTCAGTTGAAAAAATATCTTCATAAGATCAGTCTACAGGCAGTTTACAAGACATTCTTAAAATTGGTAATTGATGTGTGAGGACCTAGTCCATTGCCAGTAAGCAGCATTTCGTCATGGCCTCTGCCTCAGTACCTGCTTCCAGGTTCGTACTTTGTTTTGAGTTCCTGCTCTGACTTTCTTCAATACTAACAGTAGTGTGGAAGTATACATCGAATAAATCCTTTCTTCCCCAAGTTGATTTTGTCATGATATTTTGTCACAGCAATGATAAACTCAGAACAAATCCCTAGCACACACAATAGCTGTGTGCTGCAGCATCCATCTTAGCGCTAGGAGAAAGCAAGAGCAGATCAGTCAGAACATCCCCAGAGCTTGCTGGACAGCCAGTGCAATAAAAATGGACAACTCCAAGTTCAGTGAGAGGCTTTCGAAAAATAAAACAGAACCACAGCAGAAGACATACTGTTTACTACATATGCACACATGAGCACCTGTACCTAAACATACATACACAGAAGCACACACACAAACACACACACACAAATGGATAAACACACACACATAGTGTGCATGCACACAGTGTGAACACACACAGTGTACACACACACATAGTGTGCATGCACACAGTGTGAACACACACAGTGTACACACACACACAGACACATGCAATACACATTTTTAAAAAGGAATATAATTTTTAAAAATCATATGTGCTTAAAGTATCTAAGAGATCAATCATGAACAACTCTATTCCAAGAAGCTTTAACAATTTAGAAAGAACAGGAAAATTATTAGAAAGCACAACTTGCCAAAATTGTTGTAATAGGGTATAAAACAGTTTAAGATGCTTTTACATATTATATAGTAATTAAATTTGTCCACAATTTTACTACAAACTCTAATATTCTGTGAAACATTTATGGATAAATAACATGGCTTTATAAGCAGTACTTTCAAAGTGAATATTTTCCCCATTTGAAGTATGACACTAACTATAATATCAAAAATTGACAGAGGCACAAAAAAGAAAAACGATAGAAAGAAAGAAAATTCTAAAATGAGTTGAATCCAACAACATAGAGGAAAAAACATGTCATTGAAGCAAGAGAACAGGAGAGGTCTCTAAGGCCTTATATAGTTTTTACAAAATTGACATATGAAAGAAACCAGTTGGCTGAGAAAGAGTCTGGAAAAATACAGGCTCAACTCACTAAATCTTTCCACTAGAGCAACTAGACACCCCTCAGTGTCTGAGGTTGGTGTGTTGAAAAGCCAAAGAGAAGGAAAAATAACCACAAGATCAAGAGACTTAAAACAGTGCATTTCTTTATTTGGGTGAAAAACCTGCAGAGTGTGGTCTCCCTAAAAGTCAAAAGCAAGCTTAGGAAGTGACAGGAAGGAGCAAGAAATGGAAAAAAGTTGAAATCATCATCTTCTTCTTCTTCTTCTTCTTCTTCTTCTTCTTCTTCTTCTCCTTCTCCTTCTCCTTCTCCTTCTCCTTCTCCTTCTCCTTCT
>NW_021604719.1:8789347-8789444 GCF_004785775.1 Grammomys surdaster | reverse complement strand
CTCCTTCTCCTTCTCCTTCTCCTTCTCCTTCTCCTTCTCCTTCTCCTCCTCCTCCTCCTCCTCCTCCTCCTCCTCCTCCTCCTCCTCCTCCCCCTCC
>NW_021604719.1:8686844-8789247 GCF_004785775.1 Grammomys surdaster | reverse complement strand
CCTTCTCCTTCTCCGTCTCCTCCTCCTCCTCCTCCTCCTCCTCCTCCCCCTCCTCCTCGTCTCCTCCTCCTCCCCTCCCCTGTCCTCCCCCTCCTCCTCCTCTTCCTCCTTCTCCTTATTCTTCCCCCTCCTTCTTTCTTCTTCCTCCTCCCCCTCCTTCTTCTTCCCTTTTATCCTTCTTCTTCACCTCCTTCTCCTTCTCCTCCATCTTTTGGCCTGCGTTTGGCCATTGCTGGGAGTAGTCAGTATGTAATTGGTAGAAAATGGCAGGTGATCAAACTAGGTGAATGACCAACTCAAGGCTGGTCATTACTGGGTGTCTCTGGGGAGGAGCAGTCAAAAATTTATAGTAACAAGTTACTTTACTTCAAGACTAAATTACTGGAGTTATTGTAATTATCACAGTTTAAGAGAGAAGTTTTACAAAATGGTGTGATTCTGGTTTGAACCTATGGCTCATTATAATGCTAAAGCATAAGCCCCAGGTTGGAGATTTAAGATGCTAATGAAGTATGCAATAAAATTTTGCAGGGCTTCCACCAGAGAGAACTACTTAGACATGGGTTTAAGCCGATATAAAGTCTTGGATGTTAGGGATCCCAGGAGCCTGGCCTTTCTGAGAGTAAGCTTTTAAGCACAAAACCGTAGTCTGAGTTGACATAATTCAGTTAACAAGAACAGTGAGCCAGAAGCAGAACTAGATAAGCCACAAAAGCAAGGTTAGTTAGTACATCAAGAACTATAGTCCTCAAACCTACCATCTCTGATAAGAAACAAAACAAGACAGTTTTCTCTTAACAGTTCATTGAAAATAATAAGCCACACTAATATAGATAAAACTATAAAGAAAACAGTTTACAAATTCTCCAGTGATGGACATACAACATGACTGAAATAAATGTTAACAGATGCTAAAACTCTTAAGCAAATGTTTGACTGGTTCTTTTGTGAAACACATGCAGAAACTGATTTTAAAAATAACTCAAATCAACAGGACAGTGGAAAAGCATATCTGTTACCACTTTAAATAATCAGAGTTAATTTTACCAAAATTTGTACGAAGCAGTTTTGTTGTCCTCTTGATAAAACTTAAGTGTTGACACCATTGTTTCTGTGAAGTTCCTGACACAGATGCTTAAGCCACAAACACTTGTTACCAAAAAAACACCAGAACCCAAATTAGCCACCTTTCACATCATCAATGACACCTGCTCTTTGAAAATGTAAGTCACATGAGGAAAGACAGTGACAGTTTTAGGTTAAAGTTGATCAAAGAAATAAGACACACAAATGCAATACACACTTGGCTCTGGAAATGGAGACATTTTGAGATATCTGATGAACTTTACACACGGAGATTCAATAAGATAGTGCTTAGTGATGCAAAACTTCTTTGATATTTGCTAATAGTGTTGCTGTGTAAGGATGTATTAGCATTCAGAAATATTTTCTTGAAATATTTAGAGGCCCAGGATGCTGTATTGTGCTTTCCTGACTCCTACGGACTGAGAAAAGGACAGCTGGAAACTCAGGTGTCATTAAGTGTGACCAGAGAAGCATGTATAAGCCTGATCTTAGAAAAATGTGTGTACATAGGTCACACTGCTCTAGACAAAATGGTAAGTCTCATCAAATTGGTTCCATCTTAATATTCTTATATTCATTTCATAGCCCATAAAGAAAAGTTATATGTAAGCTTAAATTGACAAACTCAAAACTGTCAGCATTTAAAGCCAGAATCTCCTCCCAAGGCTCCATGAACCATGGATTTAATATATACCCTCTCCACACAAAGCAGAAAAGATACAATGCACTTGTCTCCACAGAGCTCAATTTTCACATGCTAGACGCTCACTGGGAAAAACTCGAAGCCAGGACAATGAAATGAGAAAGTAACGTTTATCTATTTCAATTCTTAGCTTTTATTGCATTTATCACATTTTATGATAAAAAAACTGTGCCTAGAAGAATGGATTTCAGCCATTTAACTCTTCCGATCATTCACTTTTATCTTTTAATTATAGTTATTAAACACAAATAGAGATTCTTTCCATTCTAACAACAAGCATATAAAGACTATTTTTGGTGACAGGAAATTTTCTTAAGCCGTTTCTTGCTTTTAATTGTAGCACAACCATCAGAAATGAATACAGCATAGAAGTAACCACCTCAGTAGACAAAATTATCTAATAGATAATTTAATAATAATTTAAGAAGTGAGACAATAGAGCAGTTGATTATTTTGCATGACTCTATTAAACAAGAGAAGTCTATCAAGGCTTTTATGCCCCAGCCTTGCATATGACATTTAGGGTGATGAATGTGCTGAAACACTTTACACAGCAGCCAGAGGGATGCTCAGATTATATATGTGGGCTCTAAGCAGCTGATTATGTAATAGTCCCTGCACTTAACAGATCCTTCCAGCACCATCTATCAGACTCTAATTTATGAACAACCAATCAGTAGCCATCAAGCCAAATGAAAAATTGACATTGATCAGTACTTTCTGTAAGATAAATACTACTTTGAAAATTTATCTAATATAAATACAGATCTCTAATTTTATGAACTTCAAACTTGGCCTGTTAATTTGGGTTGGTAAACAAGGGGCCAATGGCACATACCTACTCCCTACTTTAGCCAACGTTTACATTTCCTTGCTATGCATTATTACTGATTTTACTTCTCCGATCAGGAATGGAACACAAATAATCAAAATATCTTCTGTGGTTTTTTGGATGAAACACCACTGGAAAAAATGATGTCATAATAAAGAAAACCATTTAACTAATGAGGTAGCTTTAATAAGAAATCTTCCCCATAGACTAAGGTGTTTGGAAACTTGGTCCCCAGTTGTGGTACCGCTTGGGGAGATCAGCACCCTAGATGGAGTAAGTAAATCGCTGGGGTGGAGTTGGCTCTTTCTTCATTGTGCTTAAGGTTGAAGCTATGTAACCTGCTTCCATGTCTTTGCCACCATTATGAATTCTTCTAGAACTATAACCCAAAATAAACTCTTTCTATCTTAAGCTGTTTTAGTTGTGATATTTTATCACCACAACAGAAAATAACTAACACATTAATGTTTACAGACCATTAGGAATATTTCTTTTTTTAAAATACATAGTTAAAAATATATTTCGAAATCCTTAATTATGCCAGTTTTATTTACTTTGTTCTTCTAGAAACTCATTATTCTATAGTCTCTTTGAATAATTATGCACATATTGGAAATAACTTCTCAATTAATCCTAATACGTCCCATCTTAGGAATCAAGGGGAACCTGGCAGGTATCCAGGCAGGAATGTGAACCAACAAAGATATGAGAATAAAAATCCAGTTCAGATTGACTTCGCCAATCTGGATCAGGCTTCAGAGAATCTAATGCCAGCTGTTTTTTGTCAGCATTTTCATTAATTAATTAATTTTTAAACATTTTAAAATTATTGTATTTATTTACATTCCAGCCGTAGCTTCTTTCCCGGTGGTCCCTCCTCCCATAGTGCCTCATCCCGCTGCTCCTCCTCCTTGCCTCCAAGAGAGTGCATCCCCACCCACCCACCTCCCACCCCCCAGCCAGAGTCATCTACCTCTCCTAAGGTCTCCTGTCTCCAGGATTAGGCACATTTTCTCCCACTGAGGCCAAACCAGGCCCCTGCTACATATGTGCCAGGGGCTTCAGATCAGCCCTTGAACACTGCCTGTTTGGTGGCCTAGTCTCTTCGAGCTCCCAGTAATCTACGTTAGATAAGAATGCTGGTCTTCCCTTGTAAATAGGTAGCCTTGGCAGACAATACCAACTTAGATAAGGACAAGCGAGTCATAGGTAGAGTCATAGTGACTTGTCCCCTGAACCCTCACCCAGCCGATACCCGGTTCTGAAGATATCTGTATTCCCCCAGAACATCCACACTCCAGTGTCATTCCCTTCCCCACATCCTGCCTTTCTGTGTTTATAACCCCTGTGTGAATTAATTACTATTTGAGAAAAAGATTTATAAAATTAGATACTTTCTATAAACTATAGATTAGACATTGCATAGCTGTCAGCCCAAGAGCGCTTTCTTTTGTATTTCTCAATGCTGTCTCTTTGTAAGTCTTTGCATTTTCTTTTAATTGTTAACATTTTCCAAAAAGCCAATATATTATTCCAATTGAATAGAAATCAAATATTGTTAAAGATCCAATATATATTTAGACAGTACAATTGATTTATCAAGACAACTGTATCTAACGTAAGTTTTAAGATATATAGACCAGCATGCTCTCCATAAAGGAATAAATACTAAAAAAAAAAAAAAAAAGAATGCTGGTCTTCCTATGGGGTCATTCTCCCATTCAGCTTCTTCAGTTTTTATCCATGGGTCCCTGACTTCAGCCCAGAAGTTGTATATAAGTGTCTTTGTCTGTCCCAGTCAGCTGCTAGTAGGGCCTCTCAGAGGACAGCTCCTGACTGCAAGCACATCATAGTATCAGTAACAGTCTCAGACCTTGGTGCTCCCCCATGAGACGGATTTCAAGTTGAGCCAGTCACAGGACCCCTTTTCCTTCATTCTTCTCTCCATTTTTGTCCCTGCAGTTCTTTTAGACAGGAACAATTCTGGGTCAGAAATTTTGACAGGAGTTTGGTAACCCTGTCCCTCCACTTGAGGCCCTGTCTATCTACTGGAGGTGGACTCTTCCAATTCCCTCTCTCCACTGTTGGGTATTTCAGCTAAGGCCACTCTCACTAAGCCCTGAGAGGCTGTCACCTCCTAGGGCTCTGGTACTTTCTAGAGGGTCCCCCCAACCTCCTACTATCAGAGGCTGCATATTTCCATTCATTTTCATGGCCCTCTGGGATTCTCTCCTGTTCCCCACACCCCCATCCCTGATCCTGCTTCCATTTTCCCCTCCTTCTCCTCTCACCCATCCAGATCCCTCCCTCACTCTGCCTTTTGTGATTACTTTGTTCCCCCTTCTAAGTGGGATTGAAGTATCCTCACTTGGGGCTTCCTTTCTGTTGTTAAACTTACAGTCTGTGGGTTGTGTATCCTAGGTATTCTGTACTTTTTAGATAATATCCTCCTATCAGTGAGTACATACCATGAATGTCCTTTTGGGTCTGGGTTACCTCACTCAGGATATTTTCTAGTTTCATTTTTTGACTGAAAACTTCATGATTTCCTCATTTTTAATACCTGAATATTATTCCACTGTGTAAATGAATCACATTTTCTGTATCCTTCAGTTGAGGGACATCTGGGCTATTACCAGCTTCTGGCTATTATAAATAAGGCTGCTATGAACATAGTGGAGCATATGTCCTTGTGTATGTTGGAGCATCTTTTGTGTATATGCTCAGGAGTAGTATAGCTGGGTCTTTATGGAAAACTATTTCCAATTTTCTGAAGAATCACCAGATTGATTTCCAAACAGGTTGTACTAGTTTGCAATCTGAGAAGCAATGGAAGAGTGTTACTCTTTCTCCACATCCTCACCAGCATCAGCTGTTGCCTGAGTTTTTGATCTTAGGCATTTTGATTGATGTAAGGTAGAATTTCAAGGTTGCTTCGATTTGCATTTCTCTGATGACTAAGGCTGTTGAACACTTCTTTGGGTGCCTCTCAGCCATTACAGATTCCTCAGTTGAGAAATCCCTATTTAATTCTGTAGCCCATTTTTTAATTAGGTTATATAGGTTTTTTAGAGTCTAACTTATGTAATTCTTTATCTATTTTAGCTATCAGTCCTTTGTCAGATGTAGAGTTAGTAAAAATCTTTTCCCAGTCTGTAGGTTGCCATTTTGTTCTATTGACAGCGTCCTTTACCTTATAGAAGCTTTGCAATTTCATGAGGTCCAATTTGTCAATTGTTGATCATAGAGCCTGAGCCATTGGTGTTCTGTACAGGAAATTTTACTCTGTGTCAATATGTTTAAGGCTATTTCCCACTTTCTCTTCTGTTAGAATCAGTGTATCTGGTTTTATGGTTAGGTCCTTGATCCATAGGTGTGTGGATTCATTTCTGGGTCTTAAATTCTATTCCATTCTTTTACCTGCCTGTCTCTGTACCAATGTCATGCAGTATTTATCACTATTGTTCTGTAATACAGCTTGAGGTCAGGGATGATAATTCTCCCAGAAGTTCTTTTATTTTTGAGAATAATTTTTGCTATCCTGAGTTTTTTGTTATTCCAAATGAATTTGCAAATTGTTCTTTCTAACACTCTGAAGAAGTGAGTTGGAATTTTGATGGGGACTGCATTGAATCTGTAGATTGCTTTTGGCATGATGGCCGTTTTTACTATTTTAATCTTGCCAATTCATGAGCATGGGAGATCTTTTCATCTTCTCAGATCTTCTTTGATTTCTTTCTTCAGAGACTTGAAATTCTTGTCACACAGATCTTTCACTTGTTTGGGTAGAGTCACATTAAGATATTTTATATATTATTTGTGAGTATTGTGAAGGATGTCATTTCCCTAATTTCTTTCTCAGGATTTCTGTTTATCCTTTGAGTATAGGAAGGCTACTGATTTATTTGAGTCAATTTTATATCCAGCCACTTTGTTTATCAGGTGTAGGAGTTCTCTGGTGTAAGTTTTGGGGTCACTTGAATATACTATCATATCATCTGCAAATACTGATGTTTTGACTTCTTCCTTTCCAATTTGTATCCCTTTGACCCCCTTTTGTTGTCTAATTTCTCTGGAACATACTTTGAGTACTATATTGAATAGATAGGGAGAGAGTGGGCAGCCTTGACTAGTCCCTGATTTTAGAGGGATTGCTCCCAGTTTCACTCCATGTAATTTGATGTTGGCTACTGGTTTGCTGTATATTGCTTTTACTATGTTTATATATAGGCCCTGAATTTCTGACCTTCCCAAGACTTTTAACATGAAGGGGTGTTGAATTCTGTCAAATGCTTTCTCAGCATTTAATGAGATGATCATGCGGTTTTGTTTGTTTGTTTGTTTTTTTGTTTTTTTGTGTTTTTTGTTTTTACTTTGAGTTTGTTTACAACTCATACTTTGAGTTTGTTATAGTGGATTACATTGAATCCTATATTGTACCATGCCAGCATTTCTGGGATGAAGCATACTTGATCATGATGGATGATTCTTTTGATGTGTTCTTAATTTTGATTTGCGAGAACTTTATTGAGTATTTTTGCATCAATATTCATAAGGGGAATTTGTGTGAAGTTCTCTTTCTTTGTTGGGTCTTTGTGTGGTTTAGGTATGAGTGTAATTGTGGCTTAATAAAAAAAATTGGGTAGGGTTCCTTCTGTTTCTATTTTGTGGAATAGTTTGAAGAGTATTGGCATTAGATTTTCTTTGAAGGTCTGATAGAATTCTGTACTAAACCCAACATTTAATGACTGCTTCTGTTTCTTTAGGGATAATGGGATTGTACAGATGGTTTATCAGATTCTGATTTAACCTTTGTGCCTGGTATCTGCCTAGAAAATTGTCCATTTCATCCAGATTTTCCAGTTTTGTTGAGTATATGCTTTTGTAATAGGAGCTGATGACTTTTTTAATTTCCTCAGTTTCTGTTGTTATGTCTCTCTTTTCATTTGTGACTTTGTTCATTTGGATACTGTCTCTGTACCTTCTGGTTAGTCTGCTTAAGAATTTATCTATCTTGTTGACTTTCTTAAAGAACCAGCTCCTAGTTTTGTTGATTACTTGTATAGTTCTCTTTGTTTCTATTAGGTTGTTTTAGTCCTGAGTTTGAATATTTCCTGCTTTCTACTTTTCTTGGGTATATTTCCTTCTTTTTGTGCTTCAGCTTTCAGATGAGCTGTTAAGCTGCTAGTGTATGCTTTCTCCAGTTTCTTTTTGGAGGCACTCAGAGCTACGAGTTTTCCTCTTAGCACTGCCTTCATTGTGTCCTGTAAGTTTGGGTATGTTGTGCCTTCATTGTCATTACATTCTAAAAAAGTTTTAATTTCTGTCTTTATTTCTTTCCTGATCAAGTTATCATTGAGTAGAGAGTTGTTCAGTTTTCATATGTATGTGGGCATTCTATTGTTTTTGTTGTTATTGACGACCCGCCTTAGTCCATGGTGGTCTAATAGGTTGCATGGGATTATTTCAGTCTTCTTGTATATGTTGATGCCTGTTTTTGACCAATTATATGGTCTAATTTGAAGAAGGTACCATGCTGTGCTGAGAAGAAGGTAAATTTTTAATTGTTTGTTTTAGGATGAAATGTTCTATAGTTATTTGTTAAATCCATTTGGTTCATAATTTTTGTTAGTTTCCCTGAGTCTCTCAGTTTAATTTCTGTTTCCACAATCTGTCTATTGCTGACAGTGAGGTGTTAAAGTCTCCCACTATTATTGTGTGAGGTGAAATGTGTGCTTTGAGCTTTAGTAAAGTTTCATTTATGAATGTGGGTTCCCTTGCGTTTGGAGCACAAATGTTCAGAATTAAGACTTCATCTTGGTAGATTTTTCCTTTGATGAATATCAAGTGTCCTTCCTTATCATTTTTGATAACTTTTGGCTGAAAGTTGATTTTATTTGATATTAGAATGGCTTCTCCAGATTGTTTCCAGGTAATGTCTGTCCTTTTCACTGAAGTGCATTTCCTGTGTGCAGCAAAATGCTGGGGTCTGTTTACATATCCAGTCTGTTAGTATATGTCTTTTTATTGAGGAATTGAGTCCATTGATGTTAGATATCAAGGACCTGTGATTGTTGCTTCCTGTTATTTTTGTTGTTAGAGGTGGAACTATGTTTGTGTGACTATCTTCTTTTGGGTGTGTTGAAAGAAGATTATTTTCTTGCTTTTTCTAGGGTGTAGCTTCCCTTCTTGTGTTGGAATTTTCCAGCTATTATCCTTTGTTGGGCTGGATTTGTGGAAAGATATTGGATAAATTTGTTTTTGTCATGGAATACTTTAGCTTCTCCATCTATGTTGATTGAGAATTTTGCTGGGTGTAGTAGCCTGGGCTGCCATTTGTGTTCTCTTAGTGTCTCAATGACATTTATCCTGGATCTTCTGGCTTTTATAGTCTCTAATAAGAAGTCTGATGCAATTCTTATAGGTCTGCCTTTATATGTTTTTTGGCCTTTTTCCCTTACTACTTTTACTATTCTCCCTTTGTTCTGTTTGCATTAGTATGTGATGGGAGGAATTTTTTTTTCTGGTCAAATCTATTTGGTGTTCTGTCAGCTTCTTTTGTGTTTATGGCTATCCCTCTTTCTTTAGGATAGTGATATTTTCTTCTATGATTTTGTTTAAGATATTTTTTGGCCCTTTGAGCTGGGAATCTTCACTGTATTCTATTCCTATTATTCTTAAGTTTGCTCTTTTCATTGTGTCCTGTATATCCTGGATGTTTTGGGCTAGGAGTTATTTGCACTTTGAATTTTCTTTAACCATTGTGTCAATATCTTTTATGGTATATTCCATGCCTGAGATTCTCTCTTCTATCTCTTGTATTCTCTTGGTGATGCTTAAATCTTGATCTCTTTCCTAAATTATCCATCTCTACAATTGCCTCCATTTATATTTTCTTTATTATTTCTATTATTTCCACTTTTAAGTCTTGGACTGTTTTGTTCAATTTCTTTACCTGCTTGATTGTATTTTTTTCTATTTCTTTAAGGATTTATTTGTTTGTTCTTCAATGACTTCTATCTGTGTGCCAGTGTTTTCCTATATTTCTTTAAAAGAGTTATTATATACTCCTTAAGCCCTCTATCACTTTCATGTGATGGAATTTTAGATCAGAATCTTGCTTTTCATGTGTGTCAGGGAATCCAGGGCTTTCCGGGGTAGGAGATCTTGCTTTTGTTGGCACCAAATTTCACTGGCTTCTGTCATTTATGTTTTTGTGCTTGCCTCTTACCATCTGTTTATTTCTGGTGTTAACTGGCCTGGGTGTCTCTGAGTAGAGATGTCTTTCTAGGAGGCAGACAGTGCTGGGTCAGGTTATGGGGCAGGTCTGCTGTGTCTCTGATTAGAGCAGGCCATCTGTGTCCCTGTTTAGAGCAGACAGCCTGTGGTTAGGGCCAACCAGGGAGACAGGAAGTCTTTGGGTTTCAGAGTCAGGATCTGCCCCAGTTGCAGACAGAGGTACAGAACAGAAGGACTGTGCCCATTCTTACTGCAGACCTTCTGGAAGACAAGCAGGCTGTGGGATGTGAGAGCATATTGGGCCAGGTGGAGAAGACCAGAAGGAAGATGAGGCTTGGGGAATGAGGGTAGCTATTGAGTCAGCTGGGATCTGTTGGCATCTTAGCTGGTGTGGGTATTTGGGCAGGAGTCTCACCTGTGTTGCTGGTTACTGGAAACCTCCTGGAAGGCAAGCAGGCTATGGGGTGTAGGAGAGTATCAGGGATACCAATCTCCATTGTCAGCATATTTAAAACATAATATAATTTGTGAAAAAGTTTCCAGGCAACAAGTCTTTTAATTCTTTTAATTCTAGGATTGCAATAAAGCTTAAGGTATGACTACTTTAAAACTTTTTTTTTTTTTTACAAAGTATGTGTGATCATAAAAGATAAAAGGTCTAGAATCTAGTGTGGTTTCTGACTGAATGCATCGAGGTGGGCAGGCTACCAAATACCTCCTCTTAAGAATGGGTTTAACTGAGAGCTAAAGATAATGTTCTAGGGAGAGAAGCATCCAGGCTAATCATTCTGGAGGATATGAATGAGGTCTGACTCCATAGAAAAATGAGGGTAAGTTCTGTGAACACGAATAGAGAAAATATTATTAGGTCATTAGCATTGTTTATTCTCAGCCTTCTGGACATGAAAACAAGTATATTATTTAACCCATTGTGGAGAAGCTCCTTCGTCTTTAACATGCCTAGTTTTCCTAGTAATCTGTGGGCACAAGAATCTTTGTGCCTCCAACGAAGGTTAAATTGTGTCTAATTCCATTTGTGTTGGTATTATTGTTTCCTCTGGTTTTTTTGTTCTATATAATTAGCATGATTTTTGAAATCCTTGGTTTAAAAATTTAGCATGTGAAAACATCAAGTTTTATTTATTTATTTTTTTTTTTAAAAAGATGAAAATCACACCAAACTCTCCTATTATTCGTTATCCATCTGATGGGCCTAGGACAATCACCCTATTCTTAAATTACAGTCAATGCCAGATGCTTGTTCCATATGGCTGTGATTTCTTACTATTTAGAATTCAGTATTTGTTTTGCTGTTTAACAGCATTTATGGGAAAGTTAAATCTAGTAAAACATTGGCTTTGTTGTTTTCTTGTTGAACTCTGTTAAACATTGCTCAGGGAGCTTGAAAATCACCTAGATCATGGACTCTTCCATTCTGAACTGTCCCTTCACCTTCAGATTTATTCAGGATGTTCTTCCACTTGTCTATCACTTAATAGTCTCATGTACATTAGAAAAGGCTAGTATCACCTGACCCTTCTAAGATCTTATGGGAACAGATGCTGGAGGAAGAGATAACCACATCTAAGCAGTTGAGAATGAAGAGAGTCTATGTCATTCCAGGGAATTTTATATAGAATAGTGGTTCTGGAATCCAATATTAGACTAAGTGATAAGGTACTGTATAAGATGTCTGGAAGAAGAAACAGCACTATAGCAACACTGTTGAGTAACTCAGCATCAAAGAGACTACTGGATGCTTGCCATTGGTGTCAGTAGGAAAAAGAAGTGGTAATCACCTACCCTGGTCATAGAGTGTTTGTTTCCCCAAATAAATCAGACTGTGTTTCACTTGAAACTCTAAGCAGGACATCTAGCACACCAACTGTTCCTTAAGATGATATCACACTGTCCAAATAAGCATCACAAATATCACAACAATGCCTGGGTCACAATGTTCCTAAGTCTTAGTCACTCCAAGCCTGTCATTGCTCTTCTCTCCTTTGACTTTCACAATAAATCAGCATTGGTTGCTTCTTTGTAACAGAGCAATACAATTTCTGCTTCAGTTTTAACAGCTTTCTGGACCGTTCCATAACTATTCTGTTTCCCCAAAGCAGCTACAATATAATTCATCATAATCATGGAAAGTTAACATCTGTTGAACTGTCTGTGGGGAGTTGGTGTGGAGGTTTGAATGAGAAATACTTCTCCACAAAGCATATTTGAACACTTGGCCTCGAGTGGGTGGCCATTTAGGTGTTACAGCTTTCCTGGAAGAATTATAGCACTGGAGCACACTTTGCAAAAGTGTTATGACATTTCCAGTTTGCTCTCTCTGCTTCATGCTTGAAGTTGAGAATGTGAACTCTTAGTTTTCAGCTCTGGTCTCTGTGTCCACTGTCATGACTTCATTGTCATGACAGACATAGTCCTCTGCAAACATAAGCCCACTTAAACTCTTTGTTCTAGAAATTATCTTGGTCATCTTACTTTCTCAAGGCAATATAAAAATACAATAGAGTTGGAGAGAGACCAGGAAGCTTGTAAGTGATTTTTTGTGGAATCTTCCATATATCGATTATAGAATATGAACCATTGTTATGATTCTTACATGGAGCATACCCTGGCCCATATACATCTGAGCATAAACTAAGAAGTTTGCCTTTAGTTTAACCAGTATGATTTTTGTTTTTTTATTAAAGTAGTGGTAGCCATTCTCATCCCATTTTGGGTTTTGACATCTTAAGTTATATTTCATTTTTCTTAGATTTTCTTTTATTTAACATCCTAGTCTTCATTTATTTCCTTGTTTTCTCCTCACATCCATAATTTGTAAATAATATAATATCCAAAGAGTCTATCTCTAGGTTCCTTCCTAGATAATCTCACCAAATACTGTGTATCTGCTGTGAACTCTTATCCTGATAATCAGTACATGTATTTCTAAATCTTGGATCTTGCTTAAAAAATATCTACCTCCTCAATACAATTCACGTCTATATTCAATATGTGTATCAGCCTTAGGGTGTCCTTAGCTGAACCTTAATTCCCTTCCTCAAGATTGTTGCTTTTTTAGACAGCAGTCTTGACAATACCTATCTCTGTGTCTCCTGCAACCTATAATCCATCAATCTATAAGAAAATGATGATTCCTAAACTTTCAAAACACAGTATCTCTCCATGTCTCCACTGTGACTAATATTGGTAAGAACATCACGTAACTCTTTGGGATTATTAAAATACTATTCCAACTTTTCTTTTAACTTCCAATTTTGTGTTAGGTTTTGTCTAGACTGAGTTTTTTAAAAGTTACTCTGTGAATGTGTGTGTGTGTGTGTGTGTGTGTGTGTGTGTGTGTACACCCAGGTCTGTCTGCGTGTGCCAAAGTGTATGTGTGACAATATGGGGACAATTTGCAGTAATCAGTTCTTTCCTTCCATCACATGGATTCCAGATATTTAGCTCAGGTCATCAGGCTTATTGGGATGAGCCTTTATACATTGAGACACCTCACCAGTTCCTAGACTGGTGCTTTTAAAAGATAAATTAGCTTATTCTTAGATCTTGCTGTATCTCAGACATAATAACTATGATAACATTGCCTCACTTATTCATAGTGAAATTTAAACATACTTATCATCATAGAATTTTCCAAAATATTCCTCTCCTTCATCCACCTAGTCTACTTCAGCCATTCCTTCCCTCACTGCATCCTAATTGAAATGGTATCCCCAGGTATCAGGAGTATTCTCCTGACCCAGGCAGCAACTCTTGTCCCCTCCCTGAATTCTCTTCTAATTGATTACATAGTCTCAATCTCAAAAGTCCTCTGGTTGTCTGCTCAAATGTCACCTTATCAAAGATGTCTTGTAAAAATGCTTTACATAAGCTAGAAATGTAAAACATCTTCATTATCTGCTTCCTACCATTTTTGTTCCTCTTACACTTTTATATTAGCTTTAAACTGCTTACTCTCACCTTGTGAGGCCTCCATATGCTAAATGTATGCCTTATCACTTGTCTTTGCTCATTGGAATGTCATGACATGCACGGTCTATCAGAGTTTGTAGAATGCTGTTATATCTCAGAAAACAATAAAATATTTTTAGAATCCATTAACTAAATATATGAGAATGTTATCATCTATATTCATAATTACCACAGATTTTTACATGATAAATACTCTTCAGCAAATTGTATTCACTCTTCTCCATCTAATTAACTGTACTGTATAAACATTTGATTGTGTACTTTGTTTCATAAGTACCATAACTGAGTCAGCTAACATAATAGAATACGGGTCTCTAAATATATTGATTTGTTTTCTAATATAAAACATAGTAAGAAAAACAAGGTTAATGTTCAAGTCTTACATAAGTTTCTTTATAAATGATTAGAATGCTGCTGATACCACTGGATTTAACAGAGACACAGAGCAAAACATCAATTCCTGAGTCATCATACATTTGCCCATATCTCCTCAGGAATGTCTCTGTCAGAGTAGAAACAAATATTCGTACCGGAACCCTGCATGCTGCTTCAGAATTTTATTGACTAAATAAGCCATCTCTTAATTTCAAAGATTTAGTGCTGAGCATGCTACAAACTGGGACTTTATCAGGCGTACTACAAGGAATATTAGCATTAGTAGAGGAATCTCTAATGCTAAACTGTAATATGCTATAGAGTGATGGTAGCTAGGAGCTAACAATCAATAAAAGAGAGCTACTCTAAGATAGGGCTGGCTGAGTAAACTGGTGTGATTTGGAAAACAAAGGAAGAGGAGAAGTAGCATGTGAACAAAGAAAAGTGCTGTCTTGTGCAATACAAAATGTGGGATCTTCTTTGCAAGTCTTGGATGTAGTCATTAAAATTAGTGCTGACATTTGTGCCAGGCTAGAGCCCTGGTCTATCTGTCATTATTTAAGTGAAATGTGCAGGGAAATCTTGTGTGACTCATGTTTTGTTTCGAGAGTAGGTGTGGTATTCAATCTAGAGAAAGTCAGCCTGGAGGAGGACATTGGGGCAGTCAGTGAGATACAAACTTGAGAGGCCAGAGGAGACAGACAAGTTGAGCGATTGAGAATGGGCAGAGAAAGGTACTTCACAGACACTGGGGAGGGACTGATTCATCCTGCAATGTGGATGAGAACACAAGTGATTTCACTTCAGGTGAAAAAGCAAATTGGTAGACTTTAGAAAGTCTAAAATTGGAAAAAAACAAAAGATCATCTTATAGAGAATAGCAGACTAATAAGCAGTCATTTAGTTGTTTCATGTAAAATTAACATTTACTCTCCATTTGCAACTGTCGTCTCAAAGGCTTATTGCTGAATAAGTTCACCCTTTCCAATTCTTGTGAACTCTGACTGGCTGGTTCAACTCAGCTGTTCTGGCTCAAACTCTTCTCCAAGCTAATTGATTCAAACTGGTTTCTCACTGAATTGCTCTGCTTGGCCTCAAACTAACTCTGGTCATTTGTTCTAATTTTCTGGCTCCTTCTTATTCTCCTTGCTTTAACTGCCTCTGCTGACCTGCACTGAACTGCATGAACTCAAGAAAAAATACAACTCTACTGCACTGTGCTTACTGCACTGGCTTGCAACTCTCTGACTCTCTCTTCCTCCACTACTCTTAAATAGCCTACATTTCATGTCTGTTCTTGTGAGAAGTGGGCATATCCTGTCTTTGACTCATTCTGTCAAATCTTTCTCTGATTCATCACTTCATCTGCCCCTCAATTAGACTTCACTTTCAAACATGGTTGCTTCCTTCTACAAACTAGTTTTACCTACATTGTTTAGAATTAAATGTATGTATTAAAGGTGTGTCTTTATTCCTGCCAGAGTAGCCATGTTGCTGGTTTAAAATTGCTCTACAGTCTTAAATATCATCTTACTAAAACAAGAAATAACAACCAGCCTGCTTTGCTCTACTAGCCCTCAAAATTCTTCATGCACAGTCCTCCATTATTAAGTTCTTGGCTCTTACTCAGTTTGTTGGTGCTTTATTTTCCACTTTCTACTGAACTATATATACAGCTCAATAGTTTATAGTTATTCTCTGACTTATGGGGAGACGTAAGTTAAATTGTATATTTAGCAAATAAAATCTATGACCCTGTCAGTAAATGCTTCCTTCCCATCCTGTCATATTATCTGTTTTTGTCTGATTGTATATCATGGCTTTGTTATAAATGTTTACTCTGGAAGAAAATTTCATAAATATAAGTAAAATATTGTCTAAGTCACTTGGACAGGAAACATATGACATGAAGAACAAAGTAAATTTAAATATGTATCTCAATTAGTAAAGAATTAACAGGAGGGTTTTTCATTGGTGTCATCCCGGTACAAGTGATGATACTAGATTGAACAGTTAAGAAATCCTGTTTTTAAAGTGTATTAATTAAATTAAAAATGGTGTGTGTGTGTGTGTGTGTGTGTGTGTGTGTGTAGGAGTTGGGTACACACAATCCATGGCAGGCACATAGAAGGTAGAAGATAGATTTTGGGTATTTTCTCTTTTTACCATATGGGTCCTGCGGATCAAAATAGGTCATCTGAATTTAAGAAAGAGTATGTAGTTGCAGTTAAATGCAAGCTTCACCAGAATTTGGCTTGAGTGTGAACGGGCACTGCTAGTTCTGCACAGATCTCGTCTTTCTAATATTTTACTTCCAGCAGCATTGTTCTCCTGAATATACTCTAGATTTTCTGAGTTCAAACCTATTAACTTACTCTCTGTTGAATCTCTGTTCAATAGCCATAGGTTAGAATATATTATTTACTTAATAGTTTTCAAAACAGAAAAGAAGAAGAGTCAAGAGGAAGATTACCAAACATCTGTCCTAAACCTATAGGCTGTGACTTTTCAGAAAGATGAGCTACCTACATGAAGCTCAGACTGGAGAAACTCTCAGCAGGCGACATTTCCAAAGAGTTGGAAGCAGATGACTCCAGAATATAGTGAGGAGATTGTACCTTGGTCCTTACCCAAGTGAATTAATAGTCTAGTTATCTCACCTAGGATTCCTAGCCATAACACTGCCAGATCTTTTTGATTTGAAAATAAGACATTTAAAAGTGCTTACTCACCTTAAAGGGTGCTGTATTGCTCCTTAAAATATGACATACAGGACTGAATGAGGATGTAGTTCAGTGGTACATGTCTAACATGTCCATGACCCTGGGTTTAGTCTTCAGCACCATACAGACATTTAATCTAGTAGAAGCAATTCTTTGTTTTTCTTCTTGCTAATTTTTATACAGTTATCCTAATTTTCTTTCTACTTTTATACTATTATTAAAATAGGCTTCATTATAGTAGTTTCATACACAATGTTTGTTTGTTCCCATCTCCCCATATTCTTCCTCAACCCCCTGCCCCATTTTTGTCCTAACAATCCTACATTTTCCCTTTTCACTTCATGTTTCATGTGTTTTAGTAACTCCTCTTCTTCTTCAGTCTTTTTCTCACAGTCATCTATTAAGATTCATGCTCTGTATCTCTACATACACACCTACCCTGACATACAATGTATATGTGAACATTGAAATTCAAGACTCACTTACATGTGGTAACATGGGGTATTTGACTTTCTGAAAGTGGATCACCTCAATTAATAGTTCCCATACATATCCATTTTCCTGAAAAAGTCATAACTTTTTTTTCCTATGGCTAAATAAATTTCCATGGGCTATATTTCATTCTCCATTCATCAGTTGGTGGATATCTGGGTTGACTCCTTTTCTTGTTATTGTGAATAGAGTATCAATAAACAGATAAGCAAGGATTTCTGTGGTAGCATTTGGCGTCCTTTGGCTATATGCCTAGGAATAAAATAAACATGACAAATTAGTGCTGCTTTGGGATTCTATATCACCCAGGTCAAAAGATCAATCAAGAAAGCAAATGACAATAAGTGCTGACAAGGATATGGGGAAGGAGAGATCCTTATTCAGTGCTGGATTATAAACTGTTGCTTCTACTATAGAAATCAGCATAGAGTTTTCTAAAAACCAAAACAAAAGCAGCACCACTACCATTACCACCCTCCCCCACCATCACCACCACCACCACCACCACCACCACCACCACCACCACCACCACCAAAAAAGTGACTAAAATAGTTATAGAGTTATACTACTTTTCTTAATGTAATTGTATTGCTTATTTAGGAAGCATATGAGTAGCCAATTTACATCACAGATCCTGAAAGAAAGTCTATGAATTATAAGCATTTCTCTTCGCTTGCTCACAAATAGCATTTGTCTAAAAGACACAGTATAGACCTTCTCATTTTAGATGAAAGTTAAGGATATATTTTTGTCTGAAAGAATGGGTTTTAATTTCATAAACATGTGTTAATTAAATATGATAATATACTTTTAATACCTAATTATAGAGACACTATTTGGGAGGTTATTTATAATTTAAACGTGTAATGTGACTCTTCTGATAGTTGAAATTTAAATATTTTCCTTACCAGGATTGCCAGGCTACATGAGTAGGAATCCTTATCTGTGCTGTATTAATTATCTCCAAGGGAGACAATTTTGTGGCCAAAACACAGTGGTTATAAAGTATCACATGGAAGAACACAGTTTACAGTTTACGTTCTAATTGAATAACCATTTGCTTTCAAAAGCATGATTTCCTCCCAGAAAGAAAGAGAGAATTTTAATAGCTTCTTTAAAAATAAGGCTCATCATTAGCAGAAATCATAAGTATTATTTGAAAACATGATAGTTTCTAAAGGCCAATAAGTATATTTAAAAAGGATGTTTTTTAATTAAACTATCCATAAAATTATCTTCTTTCCTCATGTTCTCTAAACTAATGGAGCTTTGGTGAAATAATGATTTCTGTATTCATATTTATTGGAGAATTCTCATTCTAGTCTCTAATACAGGCTTTTTGTATTTTGCTTTTGAGTTTTATTTCCAAGTTCTAAATAAAATGTTCTCATAAAAAAAGGAAAAAACCCCAGATTTTTCATACAGCATCTCATTACTACCAAGTAACTGAAACAAATGTTTCAACTTGGAACATTTGTAAACTTTGTAACAATGTCCACGAGTATTTTTCAAGAAGAAACACCTCAGCTTCCCTATTGTATGGGAAATCTATACCAGAATCAACTGCAGGAGTAAAATATACCTTCATTCCAAGCTGAGGTTTGAATAATTAAACTCTAAAAGAGTATAACCAGGAGTTGCAAATGACAGTTAGAAGACAAAATAAGAAAGTCATATATTTTTACATTTTTGTCTGCTCAATATTTTGATAGAAAAATATACAAATAGTAGTAATACTTTCTGTAGTTAGGTCTAGAGTCTGATAGATGATAGTTAAATAAATAAAATAAATAAAAATAGATGATAGAGAGATAGATAGGGAAGAGAGACAGGTGACAGAGTGGTAATAAACAGATAAGTAGATGAATGGAGAACAGTTTGTTTCTGTTTTCAAAAACCAAATTCCTGTAACAAAGTATCATCATATGAGACAGAAAGACAGACAGACAGACAGACAGACAGACAGACAGACAGACAGACACACCAAAACGTTGTAGAATCTCACTCATGTGAAATTTGAAAACAGTAATTGTGAACATTGAGAGTCAAGCATGATTTTCAAAGTCTAGAGTGAATAGAGAGAATGCGCCATGGAAGAACCAGGACCATATATTCAATATTATAGGTTGTCCATAGGAATACCTCCTAATGTTTTGTTGCACAATTAGATGAATATAATTAATAAGAGAGAATATAATTAACAATTGTACATTTCAGAGAAAGAATTATACTGGTCACGTGAACACTATGAGGTTTTGGTGATGGACAGGCTATAATTATCCTTTTACAATCATTACTCAATGTACAATGAATCAACACAGTGTATTATATATCACAAATGTCTACCAATATTATAGGTAAAAATAGAAAAATTTAATTGGTATGATGATTAAAGAGACAAAAACAGAGTCAGCATTAAAATGTTATTTGAGTTTGCCTACATGGTCAGAAAACAAGGAAAGAGTCAGAAACAAAATGATTTCTATGTGATTTATTACCAGAAAAGAGGATGTTGGACAGTAAGTCTCATATATGATATATGACTCTCACTACTAGACATTCAACCTAGAGCGTTGTGTAGAGAAATGCTTTATCACAGGGGTGATGTCAAATTTCCTTATGTCAGAAATGGTCTTTAAGTTAAGGAGGTAAATATGTATTATATACCTAAGTACATTTGTAAGTTAGTGCTGTGTCCATAGGTGTTTTTAAAATTTTAATTATTTATTTACTGTATAACCCTATCTTCCTCTCCCTAGTACAGTCCCCTCCACCTACCTCCCTCTTCCTTTCTTCTCAGAGAAGGGAAGCCCTCCCATGGATATCAACCAGCCTTGGCATATCAAGTTGCAGTAGGACTAGGTGCTTTTTCTCCTTTTGAGCCTACACAAGGTAGCTCAGTTAGGAGAAAGGGATCCAAAGGCAGGTAACAGAATCAGAGACAGGTCCTGTGACAGTTGTTAGGAATCCTGTGAGAAGACCAAGCCACACATCTGTTACATATCTGTAGGGGTCATAGATCTACCACATGCATACTCTGAGTGAGGTAACCGAGACCCAGAAAGACATACACTGTGTGTACTCACTTATAGGAGGATATTTGTCATGAAGTAGGGATAACCATGCTACAATCCATGGCAGGATGCTTGAATCTCATGCCTACAAGGAAATAGGACAGACACTGGAGCTGAATGGAGGGAAAGAACTGGGAGGGAAGGGTTGTGGGGAGGATAACAGGAGGAATCAAGTGTGGAGAAGAGGGAGGTAGAGAGAATTAGGGAGGGTGAACTAAGAACTAAGAAAGAGAACTGGGAAGGAGGTGGTGCATCTCTGAGACAAACTAGAAACCTAGGACAAGAGAAACTCCCAGGAATATATGAGAGTGACCCTAGCTAAGACTCCTAGCAACAGGGAATGTGGACCTGAAATAGCCACCTCTTGTAACTAGACAAAACTTCCAATAGAGGAATGGGGACACCAACCCAACCACAAATCTTTCAACCCAAAATTCGTCCTGCCAACAAGATGTGCAGGGATAGAGATGGAGCAGAAATTGAAGGAATTGCCAACCAATGACTAGCAAAACTTGAGGCTCACATGAGAGGCACATGCCATAATAGTGCTTGACACTATTAATGATATTCTCCTATACATGCACACAGGAACCTAACATAACTGTCTTCTGAGAGGCTTCACCGAGTAGCTAATGGAAATAGATGCAGAGACCCACAGTGAAACATTAGGTGCACAGGGAATCTTATGGTAGAGGGGGAGAAAGGATTAGGGGAGCTGGGGTGTCAGGGACACTGCAAAAAACTTACAGAATCGATTAATCTGGGCACATAAGGGGTCATAGAGACTGAACCACAAGCCATTGGTCTTTATAGAAAGGTCAAAGAATAAAACGGCTCTATCTGTAGATAGGATGGCCTATTGGGTGATAAATGTAGGTTTTGCTCTTATCTGTGTTAGTTTTATTTTCAAATGATTAGTGATTTTAAGGGAGCCAGAAAGATGGCTTGGCTGCTAAGAGCTTTTGATGCTTTTGCAGAGATGTGGAGTATACATAGCTAATGGCCTCCATCTGCCTAGAAATTCAACTCTAGGTAGAGCTGACAACTCTGACCCCAAAAAGCAAATGAACTCACAAGTACTTATCCCCTCCCAACACACATATGCCTAAAATAAAATATAAAAAATCTTAAAAATATTTTCAAGACCAAATGCAAACATGAAAGCAAAGAAGATACATATTTCATTTTTACTTTTAAAATTAATTAACTAATTAATTTTAAATGTATTTATATTTATTTACACCAAATGCTGCCCTCTCCTGGTTCTTGGCTACACAGACACTACCCCATTCTCCCTCTCCATCTTCTCTGAGAAAGTCCCTACCATCCCCCAACTCTGGCACATCAAGTCTGCCAGACAAGGCAGCCGCATTGTGAAACAATACCACAGCCTGGCTACAGCTTTCAGGAGAGCCCCTGCTCCAGTGGATGGGGAGCCTACATAGAGACTGAGGTGCTACATATGGGCCTGGGCCTCGTTCCAGCCTGTGTGTGTTCTTTGGTTGGTGGCTCAGTCTCTGAGAGCTCCCAGACTCTCTGAGACTCCAGGTTATTTGATCCTGTTGGTCTTTTTGTAGGATTCTCATCCCCTTCAGGGCCTAAAATCCTTCCCCTAACTCTTCCATAAGAATCCCCAACCTCCATCTAGTGTTTGGCTGTGGGTATCTGCATCTGTTTCAGTTAGTTTCTGGGTGGAGTCTCTCAGAGGACATTATTGGTTATTGGTTGGCCATTCCTTTACTTTGCTCCACCTTTGTCCCTGTATTTCTTTTAGACAGGGCAACTTTTGGGCAGAAAGTTTTGTGGGTAGGTTGATGTCCTTATCCCTCCTCTGAGGATCCTGCCTGGCTAAAGAAGGTGTCCTCTTCAGGTTCCATGTTCCCACTGTTAGGCATCTTGGCTAAGGTCTCCTGCATTGACTTCTGAAAGATTTCCACCATCCCTTCAGTCCCAGCAGCTACAGATGTCCACTCATTCTCTTGTCCCTCTGGGTACCTCTCCTGACTTTCTGTACACCTGTTCCTGCTCCCCCCATTTCCCTCCCCCTCTCCTCTTCCACCAACTTCCCTTCCTCCTTCTGTCTCTTATGACTATTTTGTTCAAGCATCCTTCTGGGGCCTTCCTTCTTGTTTAACTTTCTTGAGTCTGTCAGACACATCCTGAGTATTCTGTACTCTATGGCTAATGACAGTTTCCTGAACAGAATATCAATGACTCACATTCTAAGATCAACAATTGATAAATGGAACCTCATGAGAAGAAGATTGTCAACAGGAAAACCCAGCAACCTACACGTTGCAAAAAGATCGTATTTTTACCTTCAAAAAAGATTAATTGTTTTAAATTTGTGTCTATGTGTGCTTTGCCTGCATGTATGTCTATACACACATGCATGCCTGATGCCCTCAGAAGTCAGAAAAAGATGTTATATTATCTGGAAGTAGAATTATGAATGACTGTGAGCTACCAAGTGGTAATAAGAATCTAATCTGCAGCCAGGCAGTGGTGGCACATGCCTTTAATCCCAGCACTTGGGAGGCAGAGGCAGGCAGATTTCTGAGTTCGAGACCAACCTGGTCTACAGAGTGAGTTCCAGGACAGCCCAGGCTATACAGAGGAAACCTGTCTTGGAAAAAAAAAACAGAAAAAAAAAGAATCTAATCTGCACCTCTACAAGAACAAGTGCTCTTAGCTCTTGAATCATCTCTCCTGTCCCCACAAATGATACTTATTTAGTCCCTGAGTTCCTTTCCATAAATTTCTATGAATTTCTATGTATTTCCATTGAAAGTATTTGAACTTTTCTTTGGGATGTGGTAAGACATTACACAATTTGGTGTTACTCATCTTCTAAAGGAAGTGATTTTGATATATTGCTAATATTGTTATTTATTTTTTCAGTCTTAGTTTGGTTTCCAAGTGTATATTTTATATTTCCATCCAACTCAAAACAGAAATTATTTAGAAATATATGCCATGTCAGCAAATTGTGGTTTTAATTTGTTCATTGGAATGCATAAATATTTCTGAGATATTTAGACATATTACTACATGTTATATAGACAAGCATCCTCTGAAGTAGGGCTGAAATGGGGAACAGCATGTGTTTCCAGGGTCTGAAAGCTTGCTTTCACCATTGTGACGGGTTATGCATTCAAGGATGCCTTTAATTTATGTGGTGAGACCGTGTCTTGAGTTCTGCGCATTTCATTCTTCTGACAGACTACACTGTAGGCTATAACCTGTCACTTCTCATCTCCATATCATGGATAACTTCAAATTTATGCACATTTGACTATAGGTACCTACAACTGACATACACTAAAGAGAGTATAGTCAGAAATGTAAATGTAATTCTAGAAAATGTTTTTCTCGAAATTCATGAATCTCCATAATGTATGTGTGTGTGAGTGTGTTTGTGTGTGTTGTATATATGTGTGATCCTGCATACACACACACACACACACACACACACACACACACAAAAGAGAGAGACACTGACACAGACACAGAGTATGTGTCCATTCTCCATCATGAGCATATGGAGGACAAAAGCCCACATAGAGTATCTTTCTCATTCACTTCTTTTGTGCTCAGGGTCCCTCTATCCCAATGCTCATCAATTGGTCAGGTTAGGCAATCACTGAACACTTGAGAGCCAGCTTTAACCTCCTCACCTCATGCTTGGCTTAATATTTTCTATAAGTTTTTAATAGGTTTTTCAGTCAAAGCCTCAGGAATATCTGGGTCTCATTGCCATCTCACAATTCTGCCTTTTGTTGTGCCCAATCTATGTGGCTGAGACATTTGGAGACTCAGCACAAAATGTGCCTTCAACTTTAAGTGTCTACTGATGAGAGAAAGAAAGAAAGAAAGAGAGAGAGAGAGAGAGACAGAGAGAGAGAGAGAGAGAGGAAGGAAGGAAGGAAGGAAGGAAGGAAGGAAGGAAGGAAGGAAGGAAGGAAGGAAGGAAGGAAGGAAGGAAGGAAAACTAGATTAGGTTCTCTCTCTCTCTGTCTATCTATCTGTCTGTCTGTCTCTGTCTCTGTCTCTCTCTGTCTCTGTCTCTCTGTCTCTCTCTGCTTCTCTCTCTCTCTCTCTCTCTCTCTCTCTCTCTCTCTCTCTCTCTCTCTGTCTCTCTCTCTCTGTCTCTCTGTCTCTCTCTTTTCCAAAATACTGTTGTTTATGCTGGCAACACCTTTATTCCCAGAAATAGAGTGAAAGAGATGGGTGAATCTGTGAGTTTGAGGCCAGCTTGGTCCATCCACATAGAGTTTTAGGCCACCTAGTGCTACACAATGAGACACTTTCTCAAGAAATTCACCAAAATACAAAATAATAGACAAAGAAATTACAATTGATTAAAAACAGTGTACTAAAGTGTATCTTAGTTATATTGCTGGAGTCAAAAGACCATAAGCTAGCAATTTGCATCAGCAATGCCTTGGATCATCTCTATTGTACACTTCCTTTGCAGTGAGAATCACTGTCACTGGTCATAGCAGAAGCTGCAGATGTGTCTCCTCAGGTGCATGCCCTCAGCAGGGATTACAGTGAGTGGAAATAATCCACCAAGAGTCATCATGCACACAATCTGACTCCTTTACATTATTTTTCTTTTAAAAACAGTTGAAAATGTTGTTCCCTCATAGTTTTAAATCATTTAATGTGATAAAATTCTGTGTTTACCATGGAACATGATAAATGGCTGCCATACTATCAGTGGGATATAGAAGCTTAGATTGTTCTGTATATCATTCTTCATTTTCTCAGCTTCTTTGGCACTCAGACTGTGAAGTTTATCCATTATATCTGTGTGCCCAAAGTCCTATAATGTTCCATGCGGAATATTGAATATAATACATGTAGGTAAATGTTCTCAAACTACACTCCAGCCCACAAAGGCTATTCACTGGTACTCTTAATTCCAGTCCTACTATTTTTAACCATAAAAATTTAAGAAAGCATTGTCTGAATATTTTACATAGCTTCGTTTATAAGAAAGAATAAAATCTCCCCACCACCTATAACTTGGAACATGTCTGTAACTTATTAGGTTCCTAGAAACAATTTTGTACAGTGAAGAAAATATTCATAATTTAAGAGTTTCAAAGCAGAGACTTTGAAGATGCCAAGTTCCTAAATATCTTAAGAGTTACATGCCAGTCAGGTTGTGGCACACACCTTCAATCCCAGCACTTGGGAGGCAGAAGCAAGTGGGTCTCTGAGAGTTTGAGGCCAGCCTGGTCTACAAAATCAGATTCAAAATCAGGTCCAAGACAGCCAGGGCTGTTCTGTTACACAGAGAAACCTTGTCTTGAGAAAAAAATAAAAAGGTAAAATGAAATAAAAGAATTACATTCCGGAGTTAAACAGACTTGCACCAGGTTTGTTACTGATTCCCTTAAGTAAAAGTAAATCAAGATAGTTTTTTTTTTCTGTAAGGTTTTTACCTGTTTACCTGTATTTCTCATGTCTCTATAATCCACGTCTACTGAATGAATTTTTAGATCTTTATTAGCAAATGTAGGATAAACATATTTCCAAAGCCATTTTGAATGCTTTAGCTGAAATTGCCCCTAACCGTCCCTTTTTTTATGAGTCCCCTTGCTTGTGGCTTGTGTTCATTCAGGAATCTTTCTCCTCTTGTTGGATAACATTTTGCACTACTTATTTTGGGAATCAAGTAAAGCTTTCATTCATATGGGTGGGGAGGTGGTGGGAGGGAATCAGCCCACTGCTGTGATTTATGGGTTCTGTATAATCACTATTTGTGGTGCTTAAATAGTATGCTTTGTTCTGTTTTTTACTGTGAATACACATAGAAAGGGTCGGGCTTTCCTGGAATTGATTTTTTCCTTGTGTTACTTGCTCTTTTCTTTCCTCCACACGATTTAGCCCATTTCAGGTCTTCTGACCACTATGCTCATCCTCTTTATGCTTCTGTGTGCCTAGTGTGTGTGTGTGTGTGTGTGTGTATGTGTGTGTGTGTGTGTGTGTGTGTTAACTCAGTCAATCATCCTTCAGATCTCTGATCAACATTCACTTCTCCTATTGGATATATTGCCCCTAAATAACATATATATTTCATCATGGAACTTACACAGTTACAATTTTTTTTTTGTTAGCTAGTGAAACTAAATGTTTGATGAAATTCTTTCCTACCTGTTAAATCTCATAAAAATGATATTTCCATATTTTTTCTCATTTTCTTGTACTTGAATCTCAATAGAGTACATATAAGAAGCACCCAGTAAATAAAGGAATAGTCTTCTACAAAAAGCAGGATTTGCGCCAACAAAGATTTGTTTATTTCTTTCTCTATGTATTTGTCTCTAAAAACAAAGGCTGAAGAGGAGGTGAATATTATCCATTTGTGATTTGAAAATAATCTATTACCAATATTTCTATGTGGGCACCAAAGGTGGCTTCATATATTTTATACAAAATGTGCAGAATTATGAATTAAAATGTCAAGAAAAGTTTAAAATTTGAATATGAAAGAAAGGGGGATGTTTATAGAGGAAACTAGAATAGAAAATAAACTATCCAAAGGGAAAAACTGACATAAAAGATTTTACACATATCCACCCCTGGTGTGACCACCCACACTCTGCCTCCTTTTCATTTACTTTATAGATTCCTATGAGAATTACTGATCATTTCATGTCACAGCAAATCTTTCAAGGGTTTCTAGAGAGCGCATTATAGATAGTGCTGCTAATGACAGATCATGTTTACAAACAAAGAGCTATGATTTCAACTACTCATTATTGACGAAATCTACTGGTAGATGGGGAAAGCTGACTTCCTGTATATAATTTCAAATAATTACAGTTTGAAGCAATCACCGTGATTTTAAAGGATGGGAATGAATCCAGATTCTCATCCATTAGTGCTTAACAACCCACAGGAATGGCAATTTGATTTCCAAATATATTATTTTTTAGCTTTGGTGTCTCAGTTTTCAGAGAGTCAAATGTTGCACTGAAAACATTTTTTTTATTATGTTACAAGATATTTGAAGTACTAGTATAGCTCATAGAAAAATCAGCCAATATTTGTACGCAGGACATTATGACACGACTTCAGTATCAGACTAAATGTTATGAATAAAGCCAAGAGCCCATTCTTTTAGTTGTTAAAAACAATATACTTGAATATCACCTCACACTATTTACTGCTGTTAGCAGCATTCACCAACATTGGCCAGTGGAGAAGACATAAGTATAGAAGAGCATTTATGAGTGCTTGGTAAACCTTTGTTGATTGAGAGGTTCACGTTTCCTCCTGTCTGATTTCCTAATCAATTTTAAGTACAATTATGGATGTTGTAAACAGATCTCTGTTGGAGGGGGTAATAAGGGCTCATTAACTATGATTAATGACCCAAGTGTTTAAATCCAATTTTATTCTCTAGGAAGAAGGCAAGAAAAATCTTTAAAGTTATAAGATCTGAATTTAGTTTTCCAGCAACATTGTTGTATGGGGGATAATTTCTGATACAGTCACAATGATGTTAAACAGCCCTTTACAAGAAAGAGATGGTGCAAAAATGTATCATCTCCTTGGGTTTAGAAAACAGGGCATAATTTTATACTATAAACAGATTCGAAATCTCACTCTATCTTTAATTCTTAATTGAGCAAAAAGCCTCTTAGTCAAACAAAAGGAAAAACTTTCAGGTAACAAAATTTAAATTAAATAAACAACTACAGCTTCTATAAACAACACATTTATTTAGAAAAATAAACTGAAAATGTTTGTTTGATACATTTTCCCATGAAACAGAGAGAGAAATGGGTATAAAAATTGTCATATGTCAAATACAAATTACAAATGACTTTTTAAATTAACAGACTAGAATTAAGCATCAATGTTTAATTTGCAGTTTACTGTGTTCAACTTCTTAATATTAATATAATGATATCAAAATCCTTTTGATATCATTCTCCTTCACTTGACCACCATGATCTTTTCTTTGTACAGTTTGGTTCAGAAACAAATCCATTTCTTTCAAGAACTGGTTTGTTTGTTTTAGTTTTTGTTTTTTAATCAGAAAAAGAGAAAACACTCTCTTGAGAATTCTCAAGTAATCTTTTTTGGATGCCTGCAAGAAACTGCTTCTCTTTGTCTCACAACTGGGGGGATCATCTGTGCAAATAACAAAACACTTCGTTACCCTGAATGGAAGCGACTGTGCAAATATCAGAAGTGCACGGAGAAGTAAATGGTGCAAACCGACTTCCTCTCTCGACAAATATGAGGTGAAGAATGTAACACTGGAACTTTCAAACAATCGGTGCCAATGCTGCTGTCCATTATGGCTTTGAGGGCGCACGTGCCGCAGACACCTACCTCTCTGCAAACAGCAACATTTGTTCTAATCCCAGTCATGCAATGTTCTGGCCGGTTCAGTTTTTGGTTTTGTCTAACTGTGTTGAAGTTAGGAGTAATTCTGACTTGAGATACCTCTTTTCCTCAAATTTCCACGTTTTAAAATGATAAATCAATGTATAACTTAGCAACTTCTTGATGAGGCGTTTTTCCTTTGTTTTATTTTGTTTTCTAGACAGGCTGATATCCGGCAATACTGATTTTCCATAGTGAAATAAGATTGATTTTGTCTACGTGTGGACTTTTAAAAACTTAGTCCTTTTCATCTTTTTGTTATATCTTCTTGGTAATTTGTTTGTGAAGATACTTAAGGCTGTGGCATTTTCTGCCTCCATGGCTATGTGCATGGCTGTCAGGCTAGGTGATTTTATGGGATCATTTCATTGGTCATTTGTGCTCCAAAGGAAGGGTTAGCTTCTTTGACAGGGTCAGGCTCCTGGTTCCATTAAAATTAGATCTGCCCTCACGAGGTCAAGGAACAAATTTGATGTAAGAAAAATGAATCCACATGCCTCTAAATAAAGGTATTCCTTCCAACCCGATAAAGCTGTTAGAAAGAAGAAAACAAAAGACATGTAATCATTACAAAATCATTTCAAACAGTAAGTATAATTTCATAGACGCACATTATAAATGCATTAGGAATTAGAAATATGTATTACTTTAGTAGACTATATAATTATAAATTCTTTTAATTATCAATCATTTAAGCATTATATACATTAAAATTACTGTTTAAAAGCATTTTAAGCTTAATTATCACATCAATACTAGAATGCTTACTTTTTTCTTTTTTTATAATTTATTTTTTTCAAATCATAATTCATTCACACAGGGGTTATAAACACAGAAAGGCAGGATGTGGGGAAGGGAATGACACTGGAGTGTGGGTGTTCAGGGGGAATACAGATATCTTCAGAACCGGGTATCAGCTGGATGAAGGTTCAGGGGACAAGTCACTATGACTCTGCCTATGACTCACTTGTCCTTATCTAAGTTGGCATTGTCTGCCAAGGCTACCTATTTACAAGGTCTATGACTACTAGGGCTTGTAAATTTCCACAAAAGCTGCCTGTTTACATTAGCTTATAGCCATCTGTTTCAATGTTTTTCCACTGAGACACAAGACTTGGTGTTAGTATATGACTTGGTGTTAGTATAAGGCCTATGACTGATTTTAGGCCTTCAGTGTGTAAGCAGGGCTGCCCCTGACATCTCCTCCCTTCTCTAAGTATAGAAGGGCTGTAGCAATTCTAAACTTGCGAAGGCGGGAATAGAGGCCTGACCTCCAGTATTTGAAGGGGACCTTGTAATGGCTCCAGTCCCCCTGTCGTTGTCCAGTGAGGCATGAGGGCCATACCCATCCTGATGTCTTTTTCCTGGAGAGGGGATACTTTTGACATCAACCGCTATGCAGTCAGGCTTGTCCCTCAGGAAACCCAGATAGACTTTTTTATCTTTTATTTATATTCCCTTGCAGTGCTTAGCCTCGCAGCCTAAGCAAGAATTCAGATCGCCTGTCAGAGGGGGTTCTGGGTGGCCCCTCTCTGCTTGGTCTAGGGGCAGAAGTTCCCACTTTTATGTTGGGTAGAGATGGGTTTTGGGAACACCCTGTATAAAGTAACAACCTCATCTTGAGTCTCATGATCCTCCATAGCTAACTTATGAAATGCTTACTTTTCAATTAAAATTTTCTTATCTTTTTTGAACTTTATGTAACTCTGGTCACATATAAATGCTTCACATTCTCAATATATTTCTTAAAAGCATTGAAGAGAAATATTTTTAATGTATTGCCTTGAAATATTTTTTAAAAACCCTCCATTTACACTGATATTTTATTTTGAGCATTTCGATTAATATTTTATTTTGAGCAATAAGCAAATTTGTATGTCTTAAACTCTTAATGATATAAAATAATGTACTATTTCATTGTAATCTGTGTACAGATTGACCAAAGTATAACTTTTTCTTCTATGAAGAAGAACTGCCTAAGAAATAACTTTGTTTTCTTCATAGGTACATACAGTGCTTAAAAATAAACATTTTGAAAGAACTTATATCTATCTTTAATTTATAATTATGTTCGTGTGGAAGCAAATTTAAATGAAGCATGGCCACAATTTTCAACCTCCAGCACATTTAATGTTACTTGATATGGAAGGGTCTGTTTTCTTCTGTCACAGTTATGACAAGTAGAAAATACTCGCAGCGTTAGATGCAGAAAAATGTGGCAAAATTGGACATGATTGATTGATTTTAATGGAGATGAGGTACTGCTTTCAAGTTAAATTTTAAAAATAGAATTATAACTTATTCTTTGAGAACTTTGTAAAATCTATGACTTTTCCCTAACTCCTTCCAGACCCTCCTCACCCTCCATTCTAACCTGTGGTGGTTTGAGTGAGAATAGCCCTCATGGATTCATATGAATGCTTGGTCCCCAGTTGATGGAACTATTTGGGAAGGATTAGAAGTTGTGGCCTTGTTGGAGGAGATGAGAGACTAGGAGTGGACCTTTTAGGTTGCGAAGTCTGACACCATTTCCAATTAGCTTTCTCTGCCTTTTATTGTGTGAATCAACATGTAAGCTTTTAGTTGCTGCTCTAGTACCATATCTGCCTGTTCCCATTCTGCTCACCTTGATGGTCATGGGCTCACCCTTTGAAAATATAACTCCCTCAACCGACTCTGTCATCTGTAGGTTTCTTTGGTAGTATCTGATCACAGCAGAAGAAAGTAGGATACCACCCAGTCAAGAGTATTTTAGATCTTTTTAACCCATCTGAGAGGCTTTGCTTTAAAACATTTCAATAAAAGGTAGGGTAACTCAAGAGTGTATTGAGGGCTGTAGTCTATGCACACATAAACAACAGATGGAATCATTTGCCCTTCTGTAGCAAGATAGTTTCTATGCTACTAGGTTGATAATTCCCTGATATTTTTCTACTACTAGAAAAAAATGCCTTCGAAATTAAAATTCATAGAAATAAAAATAAACAACCCAAATAATATTTTCTTACAACTTGACAATTAAATTTCAAATATCAACAAATATAATCTGATGGAGTGTTGCAATTTTCTCAGGCTCTTCATTAAAGATATCCTATATAAGGGACAAAAAAACACGAAGAAGACTGTTTAATCAAAGAGCTGTGTAAGAAAGCAAGAAATGAGAAATTGAGAAGAGGAAAACAACCCACTTTTTCACTGAATTAAGAGATATTTCATTCAGTTGCCACCCACTGAAGAGAAGAACTAACATATGAGACTTTCATAGTTCCACCACTTGGGAGGACGCTTCTGGAAGCTGATGTATGCTTTTCAGTTCTCACAAGCTATGAACTGAAAGCCACAAACTGAAAGAAACAAAGCAAAACACCCAACCATCAAACTCATCATATTTCGCATTTGCTGATTGAACTCTAAGGTGGGCTATTAAAAGGATATATTTGTGTTGTCCTAAGTTCTGGAGTTAGATATCCACATGCTGGCTTGGAGGAAATAGGCAGTCTGCTGCCATGTTCAACTCATTAATATCAGGTGCGAGCATTTGTCTCACTGTTAAAATCCCCAAACACCTTTGATGGCGAATTTTTCAATTTGTTAATGTCATAGACCTTCATTATTATAGATTTTTAAGGTATACAATTTAAAAAAAATTTTTTGTACTACACATATTTGGATGTTTACTTCAAATATGAAGGCATGTAATGATAGGTATTTGCATGGTGACATGTAAAATAAGTTTGTTAAGGCTTGAAATAGTGAAGAAAAAATAATAATTATATGCATTGAAAGCTGTTGGAAACAAAACTGAGCTAAGGCACCCATGTTCTTTGACCCATTCTTAAACCCAGGGGGTTTAATAGCTACATTCTTTTTAGAAAGAGTTCACCTAAAAAACAATTAAGATTTTATTCACTTTTCAGATGAAATTGGTTCAAGTTTTTAAGTGCTTCAAAGCATTCTCACACTTGCAGTTTTTTTCCCCATAGATCCAAATAGAAGATGCAAAGTATGAACTGTGCTAGATAATTGAGTCTTTGGGTCATTAGATTCCAAATTAATTAATGTATGTAAGTCGTGTTTTAAGTGGCTGAGAATACTTTAATGCAGTAAGTGTAGCATAGTTTTAATAAGGTCTAAGAAAACAAGAATATGAAGTAAGGACATAGAATACACAAAGATATTATCTAAACAGAAATGCCTCAGAGTTTCACGTTTTCCTGGAACTTAATAAGTTCTTACAATTTTCTTCACAATCTGTACACATTTTGAAATTATTTAAAATTTTATCTACTATTGTTTTGTGTAAAATAGATCTTGAAGTTGATGAACATTTTAATAAATGCTAATATATGTATGCACAATATAAAATATACTTAACTGTGGATCAACATGTTATTTATCTAAAGTCATAAACGACAGAAAGAGAAAAACACTGAGCTCTTTTCCCTTAGAGGAAATGTCTTCTACAGACTGTAACTGCTAAATTACCTGAAACAAGAAATTGTCACTGAATTCAATTCCGAAAAAAAAAATGCCTACTAAGAGCTACAGACTATGTTAACTGTAGAAATTATAATGACAAAAAGCAAAGTTCTGATTGATTGTATCCTAAATGGACCGAAACATTTGACCCCTTACCATCAGCTCCATTAACCTATGAATCCAATTTCTAAATTTTTATTTTTTTAAGTTTATTTTTCACTGGATATTTCCTTTATTTACGTTTCAAATGTTATCCCCTCCCCCCCGTAGCCCCCTATTCTATTCCTCCTCCCCCTACTTCTATGAGGGTATTCACCCACCCTCTCCAGCCTCGTCGCCCTCGAATTCCCATTGGAAACATTGGGTTTTTCAAGTAGAGAAATTCTGGCCACAAGAGATTAAATCCAAGTCTGCCCTACAGTTTCCCATGTTTATGACTTATATTTATTATATTTGTTATCTAAGTATTTTCATGAATAGATGCTATGGCTTTGAAAGTCGCTGAATGAATGGTCTGTATTTTGCTGCATGAAAAGCCTTTTTGCATGTTTACAGACTGTCTTTTCACTGACAGTCTGTAACCCTACTTATTATTTCCTAGGCTGTTATAATAATTCTCTAAAGCATGCCTCACTCGAGCATGCATTTAGTTCTTCATATGTACCCTGACTTTGAGGAAGGAAAAATTAAAAATTATATACAGTGAATGTACAGAATAACAAGGAAACAATAAACATATTACAATACTAAGTAGTTATATCAGAGATGTGGTTTTTCTTATTATTTAGACTTTCTTAAATTGTATTAGTTACTAGATAGACATAATTAAAGTGTCCTGTTATATTTATTTCATGTTCATACCTTTCACAATAATTTGGACATTTAAAACATTTTTATAAATGTTTTGTGGTATTATAAATTTCTATTGAATTTCCAATTATTCTAATGCATAGCCATTAATGTTTTTCTTTCTTACTGGTTTTAAAAGATTTGAATCATTTATGTTAATAATACCTTATTTTTTTCAGAAACAAGACAGTTTTACTCTTGTCATATATCATTGTTAAATGTTTATAGTACATTGTGAAATAGCATAAATAATTTAAAAATTCTTATATAATCATCTCATGCTTTACTTTAGTTAGTGGAAGGTTTAACTAATTCTATTTAATTATTAATATACTAGCTCAAATGTTTCTTGAAACAATTTGGTAATTTTAATTTTTAAGATGTATTCTATCTATTCAAATTAGGGTTATATTCTGATTTTAATTACTATTATTCTAATCATTTATTTTTATTAATTCTATGAGAATTGCATAAATGTTTTGATCAAATTCACTTCCTAATTCCTCCTAGATCCAACCTCCTACCTCCATACTCACCAAATTATAAATCATCGTTTTCTTCCCTTTCATTTTTTAAGTCCATGGAGTCTAGTCTGTGACTACCATTAGATACAAGTTTGACTTCGACTGTAGTCTACCTATCAGGTGTCACTCCATTATAGATAACTACTCTACCTCCCTAAAGTCAAGATCAAATGCCAATAGTTTCTCAGCTAGAGCTATAACTTCATGCCCATTTCCCCCACTCCATGTTGAGAACTTGTCTGGCTTGTGCTTGTACAGGACTTTTTCATGATGTTATAACTGCTTCAAATTCATATGTGTAATTGTTTTTTATCTAGTATTTATGGTTTTCTTCAAATGTTCACTGCCTCTAACACATTGTTTCCAGACCTTCTTCCTTGAAAATCTTTAAATCTTTGGTAATGGATTATGATACAGATGTTGCATTTAGGGCCAAGCATTTCCCAGTCTCTTATACTTTGTACATTGGCCAGTTGACACACTTTCTATTACTTGCCATCTAATCCAAGATAAAATTTCTCTGATAAAGCCAGAAAGATATCTATCTATAAAGGCAATTGATATCTCTTTCTCTGTCTGTCTGTCTGTCCTCTATCTAGATATAGATAGATAGGCATATGCACATTTATAGTTTGAGTGAAGTTATACCCATTGGGGTGACAACGCCTCCTCAAGAGCCATAGACTGTCTAACAAAAGCCTGAGTGTCTGACATGTGGGACATCTTTTTGAGCTATGGCCAGGGCAGTGAAGACGACTGCCCTGCATCATGGCTACGATATTTTGTAAACCGTTTTGATAATATTAGCCATTCTGATTTGAAATATTTCCTAGCTTTTTTCTGTTTCTTCTTTTGACAACTATTTGTTCAGATCTATATTCTATTTTGAAAATTAGACTGTTTGTTTTCTTCGTAGATTGAAACCATAAAGCCACAGCACAAAAGCCACAGCAGATCAAAATGCACAGTGCAACTGACTATAGGCTGACCAACCCAAATTGATGCATCCACAACAACACCACTCCTATATCTAAGCTTAGAAGAGCCAGAAGACTAGGATAGACATCTCTGAGAAGTATCTTCTTATGTGACAAGAATGTGACATTCATGTCTCAACACTATGGTTGCTTAAACAGATGCTAATAATGACAATACCAATATATGAAAGAATTCTCATAGGACTTCACAATTAAAAAAGAGCTACCGCAGCCAACCATTGGACTGAGCATGGGGATCTCAACAAAGAGTCAGGGGAAGGACTGAAGGATCTGAAGGGGATTGTAACCCCACAGGAAAAACAACATCAACTAACCAGATCCCCTAGAGCTCCCAGGGACTAAACCACCAGCCGAAGAGTACACATGTAGTGTACCCATGGCTTCAGGTGCATGTGTAGCAAAGGATGGCCTTGTCTGGCGTCAGTGGGAGGAGAGAGGCCCTTGGTCCTGTGGTGGCTCAATGCCCCAGTGTAGGGGTTTGCTAGGGCAGGGAGGCAGGAGTAGGTGGATGGTTGGGGGAGCGCCTTAATAGAGGCAGGGGGAAGGCAGATGGGATAGGGGATTTTGGAGGTGAAACCCAGAAGGTAGACAACATTTGGAATGTAAATAAATAAAATAAGCAATAAAAAATAGAATAAAAGGAGCTACATGCAATTAATGATTACTGAGAAAATGAATCTCTCTCTCTCTCTCTCTCTCTCTCTCTCACGCACACGCACACGCACACGCACACACACATACAGACATACACACACACACACACACAAACATACACAGTTCTTTTCTGAGGAAAAAAAATGACACAATTAATTTTCAAGCTCCCTCTCATAGAAGGTTGATACATGAAATAATCTCCCAAGCTGCAGTGCATACTATGAAACTAAATACTGATTTGCAAGATGGGTTGCTCTAGAAACACTCTGGATGATCACAAATTTTGATGACTTTCTTGAGTATAGTACTGATAGAGTGCAGAATAACTCAATAACCCATAATGCTCTTTTATTATATTATAATAAACATTGATTCCCAATAGTAGTAGGAAGATCAAACGAGTGTAACTTGAAACCACTCATGATTGATTTCCATTTCATCAATTAGTTGCTTAATAGAGAGCTAGTGAGTCTCTAGAATAGAGTTGCAACATTTGATCATAGTAGTCCCAATACTATTTACTTGCATGCATTGTTTATTGTTTTACCATTTCTTAAAAACAAAACAAAATAGGAAGACACTGTGAAGTATCATACTTGTAATGTGTTTGAACTCGATTGGACATTTGAACACACATTTCTGAACTTTTACATGTAAACATTTATCCAAGCGTTTTAGGGCTTATATTGTTAGGTACATGGGGTACCTCCAGGTTGAGCGTAAAAAAGATAGCTTTAAGGTACAACTATTGCAGCATGTATGCCAGGATGATTTTACTGTATTATTTTACTGTGACTGAAATGAAAGAGTTTGACAAGAGAGAGACGTTTAAATAATTGCAGCAATGCTACTTTTTAGGAAAAAATAATAAAGATATGTAAATCTTTTGACAGAGTAAATTGGGCAGAAGCTGCTTGATTGGAGTACTCCCAATCTTTCTACAATATGAATGTTTAATCTGATCATTGAAAAGAAAATATCACCAGTTGAAAAACAAAAATGTATACATTGAGTATTCCACATAAAGAAATAAAAGGATCCCTCCACAATTTGTATATATTATATGCCATTCCATATTTATCATGTTTTATATTTTGCCCTTGCACCCGTCCTATTCTGTGCCAAATTAAGTTTGCTTTGGGTATCATGTGGACATATACATTGCATCTCAAACAATAACAAATTAGGAAACTTCATTTTGAATGACCTCCTTTGTAATATTTATTTCTGTTAAGTATTTACTTTAGAAAAGCATTTTATTTTATGTTCCATCACCCAGGGATATGAGAAAAACACCTTAACGTGTTTACTTTAAATTGAACAAAATTATACTGCTAATTCTAGCACCACGTTCTTGGTTGACACAATTAATATCTTCTTAGGAATTAAGGGTGTCATTTAAATAACATTTGATGCTCTGATGGACATTTTGCCTTCTTGTTCCCAGGAGCAATGTCACAGTATTCCCTTAGGATGTGTCACTCATTAGCAAGTCAAGCTAACAAACTTTGAGTTAGTGTTCTTGTTTAGAAGGTATTTAAAAAGTGACAAAATATAAATTTACTGAGATGTCTAAGGCTAGAAGAAATAAAGTAATGTGTAAGATCCCGAAACTCCATGATCCTTAAACCTATCCCTTGTCTAAGTGCTAGGGCACAGAGAGCCGCATTTGAAATCATTGAGCTTTCACTCCCAAGTTAGCATCTTTGGTACAAGAAAGTACTCTGCATGCTACCGAAAGATCGCTAACACCAAAGCAAGTAAAACTCTTCGATCTACAGTGGTGTCCTGCCTGTAAGATATGCTAATGCAGTGATGGTCCAAACTTTGTGGGACTAACCAACGAATATCTGATTTGACCACTCCAAGAGATGGAACCTATTCCCAACACTGCTTGGGTGACCAAGAACCTGAGACTAGATATCCCAGAGACCTAGGGTAAAACCAGATTCTATTTTTCTAAAAAACTATGTAGCAATAAAATGACTCCTAAAGATATTCTTCTATACCAATAGATAAGTTCCTCTCTCAGCCATCATCAAGAAAGCTTCCTCATGCAGTCGACCTGAACAAAGAGATCCACAGCCAGAGAGTGAGAGACCTTATATCACAGAGCCTTAAATGAGATAGATTCATCAAATGCCTTCATCTCATGGCTTGCGGAACACTGTGGAAGAGGGGTCCAGAAGAGTGTAAGAACCAGAGGGATGGAGGAGAGCACAGAATCTGCAAGATCTAGACACATCTGAATCCACAGAGACCAGGGCAGCATGCCCAGGGCCACTACGGGTCTGCATCAGATGGGGTCTGAGAGCCAAATGGAGTAGACACATTCCTCAGTCCCCAACCCAGTTGCCAATTCCCATTAATAACCACTTGCAAATGAAAAGTTAGTTTCCTCCAAGACAGTCTCACTGGGTAAACAAAGTACTTGTTTGGTTTTTTTTGTTTGTTTGTTTTTGTTTCAGAAATGTAACAGTAGACTAGAGTCTCGGGACAGAGAGAGAGAAGAGGTAGAAGAAAGTTGATCAGCTGCTACTGAGTTATAGTTAGAAACTGGTGTGGACTGCTGATGTGTACAGAAGTTTTTAAAGTTTTCACCTTAAATAACACTCATATTATCTACACAGCACCCTGTTAGCATGTAAAATTCTCTTTTTTTGAATATTTTCTTTATTTACATTTCAAATGTTATCCCCTTTCCCAATTTCCCCAGAATCCCCCATCTCATTCTCCTCCCCCTGCTTCTATGAGAGTACACACACACACACACACACACACACACACACACACATACACAAGTATTATATACCTGTAGATTGAACAGAGAAACTCTGGTTCTTTGGTTCTTTTCCTTTTGTTTTGGGGTTTTTGGTTTTAGTTTTTGTCTTATTCCAATGTGTTAGTCTTTTTAAAATCTTATCTTACTTTATTTTACTATTATATATGAGAAGCCTGTTTTATCACTAATGAGAGACAAGAAAGGGTAGACCCAGATGAGAGAGAAAGTAGGTAGGAACTGGGAGGAGTGAAAGGAGAACAAACCAAATATAATATGTAATCCAAATATAATATATGGGAAGGCTTTTTTCAATAAAAGGAAACTTTTTTTTTAAAGAATATCATTTCCAAGTAGCAGAAGCAACTCAAAAATTTTCAAGAGCTCCTGAAATTGATAACTGGGAACACTGTTCAAAAGAAAGATAATTTTCACAAAAGTGTTCATCAGCCTCAGCAATTAAGGAAATACAAATTCAAACTACTTTGAGATGTCATCTCACCCCAGTCAGAAGAGTTAGGATGAATTAAACAACTGACAAGCTATGCTGACAAGGATGTGGAAGAGAGCAAACTGAGGACTCTATCTGAGAAATAGAAAAGTTAGAATCATGCCCAGGAGAGACACACTTCTCTCAGTGCCCTCCCGATGGTCCTGCCAGTCTTCATGTGAAATGAATATTCAAAGCGAAAATTATTAAACACATTGAGATAGTGCATAGCGCTGGGGGGAAAGCAAAACATGCTTTGAAAGACAAGAGCCTCTGAGACAGTGGTCACATGCTTGCATGAATGTGTGTGAACTGATCTTGCAAGTGTAGCCAAGTGGATTATTTTATGTTTACACTTCAATTCTTTGCTTTGAAATCAAAGATAACATCAAATCCCTAGAGTAGCCTATTATTATTCTCTTTGGTTTTCCATTCAAGCCTAACTGTAGAAAACAACATATAAGATAAGCATAAGATTTTCTCAACATATTGTATATCAAATCAATATTTTCATTGATTTTTATAAGAAAAGTAAGAATGACCATATATTGAAAAACCTCACAAATTAAAATACTATCTATCTTACATGATATAATTTAAATGTTATAGTTTAAAGACAGAGTTGCCTGTCTTTGATATTTAAATGTCTGAAAAAAATAAAAGAATCAGCAAACTCCCTTGAGAAGATTAGCTCTAGATATAAAAGAAGGTATAGAAGTCGAATGATCTGTGGAAAAAAATTCTATTATTTATATTAGTATCTGAAATAGTTTGAAATATGTTAGTTGGCCTGAATTGTGAAATCTTGGCCTACTGCATATTTTAATATGAAAAAAAATTGAGATCATTGCAGCAAAAAGTCCCTCTGAGCTCCAAATCTATCACCCCCAGCTTCTTTTGCTATAGTGGCTCAGAAGACTCTTCCAGGAGAGGTGTCCTGCTAGACTCAGAGGAAAAAGACATTTATCTCCAAAGACAAAGGATCACAGAGAAGACTCTGAGCAAACAGACCCTGCGTCCTTCTTCAAATTTATCCCCATCAGAAAATATATATTTATTTGTTCACAAAGTGTTACCCACTTCTTCATTTTGCAGAAATAGAAACCTGTACCTATTTCTCTAGGTCTTCATTTTCTAATGTAATTTTCCTAGTCACATATATCAAATGCATCTCTACACTTTTTTCTTGTTAATCCACTTGTTATAGGAGTATAATCCCTGAACTTATGAGAAGGTCAAGGGAAAATATTTTCACTCTTCTGAAATATGTTCTATAGAAAAAAATCACTTTGAAAAACAAATGCTTCTCAGTTATTTTGACAGTAAATTTAATTTAGTTGAGATTAGTGGCGATGTGTGTGACATGATGAAAAATTATGTTTGATGTTAAGTTGCCATTTATGATAGCAAGTTTATTATTCTATAATAACTTTATTAATAATTACTTTTTCATTATTTCCACGTTTCTATCATCTTGTTTCCTTTTAAAACTATGTGCATGTGAGTCAGGGGCCCCTGGAGGCCAGAGGTGTTTGATCATCCTAAAACTGGACATGCAGGTGGTTATGAACCAACAAACCTAGGTGCTAGGATCCAAACTCATGTTTGCCTAAGCCACGTGTGCTTTACTCTTAGCTTCTTCTTTCACCCTTGTCAATAATTTTTAAAATGATTTAAAACATATCTGAGAACTACAGACATAATTAAAAAACAGAGTAATTCTTAGTCCCTGGAGCTGCTCTCAAGAGCTACATTTTAAAAACAAACAAAACCTTCTAGACTCTTATCTATGACCTATCTAGAGATATATTGTCACACACTTGAAAAGTTGTTCCTAAATGATTTAACTAAATATCAGAGATCAATTCCTCCATAAACAAGAGTATAGTTTTGACAAACATCACCTATTCTCTTTCTTTTAAACCCCTCATAGGAAATGTTACTTGGAAAGATAATTTCTGGATATATTTGGTTTTGTTAGAGGCATTAATTATTAAATATTTCAATGTCTTATGATGGTTAACTGAAAAATTCCAATTGTTGAATATTCTTTCCCTGTATTATATGGGATATTTGTGTGTTTGACTTATGTAATATTTGGTAGTAATTCATTATTCATAGGCTAGTACTGACCATGTTATATAAATCAATTCATTAACAAGTTCTTACAAATGATAAAAACAACACCTGGATTTCTGTAATGCTTTTGGACTCTGGGACACAAAATTAAGGTCCATCACAAGGTACTCACTTGACTTGACAATTTCATTTTGAGATTCCATTTTCTCCTCTACAAAATTAAAATAGTACTTGTATTAACTTCCACTTCCCACAGATGATTTAGAAAGAAATTGCAGGCATTCATAAAAACACATTTGCAGTGTTCATGTGTTTCCTTCTAAAAGGGAAATGTTGAACAGGCGTAGTTTCACAGACAATTCTCTACTGGAGCTCCCTAGGAACTTGTTCCTTACAGAGTGTCCCAGGCTCCCTTACTGTCCCCAAGGTGTCTTTGTGTCTGTCCTGCAGGTGAAGCTGGTCACAGCAGCAGATCTGCTAAAGAGTAAGCAGAACCAGGATTAGCACCCTGACATCTTTGTTCTGATGCCATTATGTGTTACATTATCCACATGTGCTCTATACTTGCAATCAATAATAAATACTTCCTAATAGCTTATACATTTACAGAACACGAGGGAAAGGCTCCAGGAAGCAACTGAGATTCTATCACCTCAATGAGCTGTGATTATTTTTCCCTTAAGCATAGAAAGAAACAAATGAGAATACTTACATCATCATCAGAAGGCAGGGAGTTGGCTATAAAAATGAGAGCGTTTATCCTGACATCCTAGTAGGCTTCAGAGGGCACATGTTTTTGCATTGCCATTTTATCTGAGAAAGCTTTATGAATGTTTTTGTTATCATAAATGAAACAAGAATTTCACTCATGCTGTAAATTTTTTCCCCAAAGTGACAATTTTGTAAATCTAATTTTTTTCTGTCCCACTATTTTATCTCCTTTGTATGCAATCTTGTGTTTCTTAGAAAAACAGTTGCAACCAGATTAGCTCTGTGAAACGGATGGCTGAGTATTTTTCCTTTGGGCAAAGTACTGTGAACCTGAGTTAATTCCTGGTAATCGAATGTTAGCATGTGTGTATTAAACTAAACTCCATTGGAATTAAATGCGGCACACCATAAGAATGGTATTATTTTCCTATGGAGAGTACCTTCAACAAAAACAAAGTTAAAATTCTAATCATACTTTTCTCTCCTTGTTTACTCATTTATGTCATAATTCATCCACTTTCCATTTTATGGAAATTACTACATTTTATGGAATTTACTACATAAATGGTAACTATAATCTAATGTCCACTCTTGCTTCAAAAATTAACTACATTAGATAAACGATTGAATGTTTCCTTTTATCTTTATGAAAGCTATTCCTCCCTGCTGGATTTAAAAGATGCCTTAGGGAATCAGAAATCTGGATCTCATGGGCTATCAATTCATTATCATACTGTAGTCAAATTTCATGGCATCCCCCTTCCTCAGCATAGGTCATAAGGCGACTACAATTTTATTCCAGCCATGATTACCTGCTAAATAAAGCTGCATTACAGTGTATAAAGGACATGGGGTTTCTTGTGTTATTATGTTCTCTGAAGATGAAAGATTAAAAAGAAACTATTCTATTTGTCTTTGCCAGATGTCCTATCTAGTCTCCATTCATAATACATAATATTGTGTAAATACATAATATTGAAAGATTGGAAGACACTCAAATACATTGTATTTACTTTTGTTTTTCTTTTGCTAAAACCTTTGCTCTTTAGCACACATTTCTGAATGATGTTAGTTCATGTATAGGACAGAAAACTTCTATACAAAAGACATTCTGGAAAGCTCTTGTGAAATCAATACAAAGTTTGTAAATTGGATGGTTTCCCTGGGAAGTGTGAGATATGCTGCTACAAGTTTACTAGGGACAGTATAGAACCATTTTTACTTAGCCTGTGTGGGTCAGTCTATACCCTCCACCCATCCTTCAGTCTTGCCACTGCTGGAAACTAGAACATTTATGACAATGTTGCCAAGATCAGACAACCCATTTAAATCAGCTGAGTAACAAAAGGTGAGCAGACATTTTTCCTATTATAGTTGCAGTAATTGCAGGTCTTTGTATTCTCACACTTGCAAGAATGCTTCTCCAATGTAATCTAATGCCACGGCTTTTTAACTACTGCACTATTAAAGAGATGATGTCAAATCTATACCTAAGTGATCCCAATGTTCAAATAAACTGATAACACACCGTGTTTGACTTTCCAAACACTTTTGCCTCAAAACGAATTCTAATATATTTAAGTGTCTCTGTTCATTTAAATTTAAATAAAAAAGAGATTTCACTTAAATTTATTTACAAGGTCTCTGGATGTGACCCTGTCTGATGTAGTGCTCACAAGGTAATCTAGGTTGCCCTCAGACTTGGATTTATCTATTTCAGCCACCCTGGTGCTGGGATTGTAGCTATGTGTCTTCAAATGTAGCTTGGATCTTGCTTATTACTACGCCAATAAACTACATACAAAATATATGATTTCTTTTTATTAACTTGGGAAGGAAAGAATCCGTTTGTCTTACATATTCCAAGTCACAATCCTTTGAAGGAAGCCAAGGCAGGAAGAACTCTACATAGGAGCCTGAAGTAGGAGCTGAGGCCAGAACTGAATGTAGGAACTGAGAAAGGGGTCATGGAGGAAGGCTTCTAACTGGCTTGCTCCTTATGGCTTGCTCAGTTTTCTTTTTATTTCTTTCTCCCTTTCTCTCTTTCTCTCTCTCTTTCTCTCTTTCTTTCTTTCTTTTCTTTTCTTTCTTTCTCTCATTTTTATTCTTTAATCTTTTTATCACAGTTCAGTCGTTATCTCTCCTCCTGGTCTACCCTCTGACTGTTCCTCATCCCATATCTCTTCTCCTCCACCATGATTTCTATACCTACATTTAGCTTCATCTATAGACTTCTGATCATTAGACTACCAGAGCTCAGTGCACTCCAGATATGGAGTCTTGTGAACAGAAAACTTAATCTAGACTGAGATATAAAATGAAAGATGACAGAAAACCTTTTTCTATGCTTTATTTTTAATCCCTAGGCATGTAACTAGTATAATTACTGAACCTTTCTTTTTCTAACAGTCTCACTTTTAAAATGGAGATTCAGGTAATAGCACATAAAGATATTGTTCATGATAATCAAGAAAGCAGGAGAGGAATATATGAAAATTAAACTGGTCTTGTCTGATTGCTCATAATTGCTTTAAAATGTCAAATTTGAATTTATTAAAATGCATTTTAGTTATACACATAAAGTAAAAACTGCAAGTTTTTAAATTGTATTGTTTTGATAAATGTGGATAGTATCTAACATGCAACAGTCAATGAATACATTGAGTTAATACTGACCAGTGATTTTTCATTTCTGTAATTTCATTGTAAGAAAGTTTTAATGTTGATAAAAGACCACTGAAGTCTTTTGCTTTAATCCAAATTCTATACAGTAAATCCCCCAAATTATGGCATTTTATGGATCAAAATTAAGAAATACCATATCTTAAAATAAGATCTTTTGGGTAGCATTATTTATTTATTTATATGATTTGAGATGAGCAAACACTGGTCCTCTATAACTACATTCAATACTGTTATATATCTTTAAATTTTATTTTGTGTCTCTGTGAGGATACACATACATGCCATAACATGCATTTGAAGGTCAGGGAAGAATTAGTATGAATCAGATCTCTTCCTCCACAATGTTCCAGGGATTGAACTCAGATTGTTAAGCTTGACAACAGTCACCTTTATCTTCTGATAAGGTAGCTTCTAATTTCTGCCTTTTTCCTGGCTTCTACTGACATATTTTTATGTAAAAAAGTCTTTGATAAATAATAGTGAAGTATAAATATATCCAAAATAATTGTCACTATGTCTCTTATTTTTAAGTCTTGAGATATCTTAAAACAGAAAAACTATCAGATGACATATTATTCAGTGTGTAAAATGAAGAATCATGTGATTTTTAAAACCCTTTTCTACAATTTTGGAATTTTATTAATTTATACTTTAAACAGCATTAATTTAGTAACCAAAAATGCAATCTTTAGAGCCAATAATGAGCATGTTCACTCCAGGAATTTGTAGTTTCTATTAATTACTCTAGTCTACACATACATGCTCACACACACACACACATGACAAAACTGAACAAATTTTTTATTTGTATTGTTTTTCATCATTTTTAGAAATATTTCTTGAACCAATACATATGTTATAAACTACTTAATGCATATAGAAAGATAAAATATTTAAGTACCTAAAAGTAGTGAAATCTGCTTTTCAGAATTGGACAAAACTCTGAAACTGGGCTGGAGAGATGACACAGTGCATTTATTTGCTGTGTCAAAATGAAGACCTTTGTTCACAGCCCCAGAAAACATGTAACAGCATACATGTTACATATGTGATATTACACTGTGTGCTTGTCATTCCAGTGATGAGAGGTGAAAATAAGCTGGTCCTGGAGACTTCTTAGCTCACCATTATAAGCTAATTGGTAATTTCAAGGTTAAAAGTGTACCCCTTTGTAAAATGTTAGATGAGAAGTCATAAGAAGACACATAAGGTTGGCTCCTATTTTCTACAAGTTCACACACAGACAAGAATATTCATAGCTTTGCAATGTGAGCACACAAATACCAAAAGAAAGGTGGGATAATGGAAGAGAATGAATAAAGAAGATGAGGAAGTGGTGAAGAAAGAAGGAAGGAAAGCAAAAAACCTCAAAGGCCAGCTTTCTTGTGAAGAAAGAATAGCATTTTAACAACAGCCTATATCATTAAAGCTAGGTAGAGAGAGACTACTCATGCAGGTCAAATAGCCAGAGAGGGCTGTCAGAGCCAGAATCCAGTAGAATAGCTACTGCAAGAGGCAAGGAACATGGGAGTCACTTATAGTCCTGGCTGCCCTGTTTGAGCTGCAGCATCACCCTGTATAATAAAGAGATAGACTTCTGTGTGTTACCTGGAAATGGATCTAGTCAGATATACAGTCTAGAAAGATGGCTGAAGAGATATAAAAAATACAGTACAAAGGGTCAGGTTCTGAGCAAAGAGGCAGGAAGCTGTTTGGAGAATACAATAGTTGTAGCAGAGTTGAGGAAAAGGCAGCAGGGAATCAGAAGAGGGATGAGAGGACAAAGTATAAAATGTATTTCTAGTTAAAAACAAAAGAGTGGGAAATTTCCCTCTTCCCACCTTTTTATTGGTAACCTATCTAGATATAGAATAATGACATTTTTCTAAATAGACAAGAGAAAAGGACAGTGATGAAATTTTCGAGAAATACATTGACAGATGCACAGATGTTCTGACAAAAACCTAAGAAACATGTATCAAAATGAATACTTAACACATACAAGTATAAACACTAGAAGTATTAATTAAAGTAGAAAATTTGACATTATAAATCAGCAGGTCTCCAAAATCACTTCTACTTGCCATTATTAATAAAATATGATTCAATTGAGAATTGCCTCTTCCAAATAAAGTTATAAAAGTCAGGGTTTTATAAATATTACCTTTGATGTTTAAATAAGATGATTATTTTATTTGTATGCAGAAAAATTGACCTTTTTTGTAGAATAGTTAACAGTATTTTATGTACTCGATCCCTTTGGTTATTTTCAATAGAAACAATTAAGAATATTAGGAAATAAATGGCAAATTTCTCCTTAGACTCCAGATCACTTTATACTGTCAGGACCCACCTAGGTAAGGCTATGGTTAGCACTGTATGATGGGTAAACTCTGAGAGGCAAGGTCCCAAGACACTTTGTTCTAGGATTGCTTCTTGCAGCTAATATGCCTTTTCTCTCACTATTATGTACCCTAAGAATTACTGGGCATTTGTCCACCTTATTAAGCAGACTTCCTGCAGATCAACATAAATATGAACTTTCATGAATTAATGCTGTTTAGATGAACTAATGATTTTATAAAATTTTTGATTTGATTCAAATAATATTACAAAGAAAGCTTTAGAAGATGGTTTTAGTTTGTGTGCTAGAAGGATGTAAGAAAGTTAGAATCAAGAATAGAATGTGCCCATTCCTCATAATAGTAAATAAAGGCTACATAATAAGAAATATAATAAGGTTTTATATTACACTGAAAGGAAATGTAGGCTTGGAAAAAAAATTGTGTTCAATGAAAAACATTCAAGTCCAAGGATGAAGCTACAAATGTTCACTATGATAAGGCAAGGCCATGTAAAAACTGTTGCTTTCAACTTGTAATGAGCTTACAGTATGAAGCACTGCGTTGAACTTGTTATTGATGCTTTTCTGTGACTCTGCTTTTATGTAACATTTTATCTATGAGCTAATTCTTTCTTACGTAGAGAACATTTTGTCTAAATACTATGAAAATGCTGAGAGCAATAAAGAAATCAATGTAGCCATTTTCTGCTTCATCATTTGTGTGTGTGTTTGTATGTGTGTGTGTGTGTGTGTGTGTGTGTGTGTGTGTGTGTGTTTTATGAGTGACTTCTTCCTTTCCTTTCTTTTTTCTCTGGTTCAGAAGAGTTAATCAGCTCTACGGCCTGTAAGAGGCTTGTGGCTAAATCGCCAGAGAAGGAGCGCTAGCAATAAACTCCTTTCATATATCCCCAATGCTTATTTAAGCACAAACAGTTAAGTTTTCCCAGCACTTATTTAAGCACAGAGTTAAAAAGAAAAGTACCCAGTGGTTTTCTGCCACAGTATAAGCAAAAGAATGTTACGTTACCAGAAGCCATCAGCTTCCAGCCCCCAATACAGTTAAGAGAGTTATGAGGCCAGAGATAATCAGTTCTGGCCTTCATCCAATGCTGTGTTCAGCATCAGCTGCAAATGACTGGGGTTCCAAATGACTGAGGCAGGCCCACAGCACCACATGAGAATCGTTTATATAGGAAATGATTTTACTTTTTAAAACTTTAAGGCTAAAGTTAGGTATCATCTTGATAAAGAATATGACAATAGTGGACAGAATGTAATCAGAACATTAGTAAACTAATAACAACATAACTTAGGTAACCTCAAATAGTTAAACTTAAGATTTAGAGAAAATGAACAAAGTAGCAATATTAAAGGTCATACAATTCTAGATTCAAATTATCCTGCAGATCCATAGTAACAAAAGAGTACACTACTAGAGAAAACTCAGCACACCCATCAGAATGAGAGAGGACTTAGAAAATAGTACACATAGTTATAGTAATCTGATTTTGACAAAGGTTCCAAAACAGACATTGAAGGAAAAACAAATCTTGTTCAACAAATTGGTACTAAGGAAACTATACTCACACATGAAAGAATTACACCGAATGTTCCAACTCTTAACTTGTGTGAAATTAAGATAAGATTAAAAACTGCTAAAAGAAAATATAGAATAAACACATCCATACATAATATTTTAAATAGATTTGAAAATAACAGTAAGATTTGGTAAATGGAATTTAAAAACGTTCTCATGCAAAGGAGAATACATTTAACAGAGTCAAGACTCAATCTGTAGCTGACAGAAAAGTTTCTCAGATATTCATCCCAGAGGAAATCCATTTCCAAGACATATTAAAAATTTATAGGAAACTGAAGCATCAACTCCCTGCCATAAGCTAATCAACAAATGGATGAAGCTACTGAACAGACAGCTATCAAATGACGTAAAATTATCCAACAAGTATATGAATGAGTGTGCAACATCCTGTGCAACAAAGTGACATATTTAGCTTCATGGAATTGAAGTAGTTTCTGTTTTTTTAAACGAGGTAAGGCTGATAAACTTAGAGATGAGGTAACAAACATAATCAAGTGTTCAAATTGGACTTTCACATCCTACCCTGCCCTGCCACCCTGCCACCTGTATTCTTCTCTAATGATGTCTTGTGTTGACTGATGAAGTATTTGATAGGCCTGGAAATGTTTAATTGTCACGAAACAAGATAAACATCTGCATTGTCTTGATTAAGCAATGATGTCAACCAAAAATCATTTTACTTTGCATATTAAGAGTAGTCCGCTTATACACCTAATTTAAAAAACCTTCTTTTAAAAACACTTCATTGGAAGTGAAGATTCATACATTAAAAGTTCTAGATGTTCATAGATAATGAGTTGAAATTCTTTCCCAGTACAGAATCTTTTACTGAGGAAAAACTACAAAGAATAGAATAAAAATGTCCAAGTTTCCCAGAACAAGCACAATAGGAACTTGGAGAAGAGAAAGTACAGTTAAAAGTGAATATGAAAAATGAATACAGAAGATTTAATAGAGTTATAATGCAATCCACTCCTAGAATTCCACCAAGTAAGAGCCACATGGGCCTAACGTTATCCCTCTGCTCCCCATTTCTTCTAAAATTCAGTGAAACTAATTTCTTACCAAAAGAGAGAACTCAAATAGAAAGTCATTATGAATAAAAAAAATCATAAGACATAAAATTATATCTGGGAGTAAAAGCCCAGTAAAGAAGGCTATGTTATTGATGAAAACTCAACTCCAGTCTCCTCAAAGGAAAAAAAAAAATCACAAAATGACAGAGTGATGAATAACTCCACACAGATCAGAAGTAGAAGCATTTTAAATGACATGATAGGAACTGAGAATAAACTGTCATTTCAACTAAAAGTTAATATTGAAGAACAAAGAATCACAAATTTACAATGCATAAGGAAATATATCTTAAAACTTGACAATCTGAGAACTAAAAAGAAAGAAAAAGCCAGACCACTACCAAAAGTAAGAAATATATGGAATACAATGAAAAGCTAATACACAAAACATCCATCACTGGAAAGTAAAGTAACATACTGCATCCAGCACAGCTCAGTCCTGGAGACTTCACTAAGGCAGCAAGCAAATGAAGAAAGGACAGACTCACAGACACGCATCCAGAGAATAACAGGTCAGTTGGGCTGTGTGCAGGCTGATGATGTGGCACCGACTACTGCAACAAACCAGAGCCTTGGGGCCTACTTTGTATGACACAGAGAGGAGGGGTTAGCTAGTCTCAGAAATTTTTTTGGCGGTTTGAATGTGCTTGGTCCAGGGAGTGTCACTTGATGTGTGGCCTTGTTGGAAGAAAAGTGTCACTTTGGGGGTGGGCTTTGAGATCCTTCTCTTGGCTGCCTGAGGATTTCAGTCCTCTCCTGGCTGCAGTTGGATCCAGATGTTGAACTCTCAGTTCCTTCTCCAGCACCATGTCTGCCTGGATGCTGCCATGCTTCTTTCCTTGTCTGTAATGGACTGAAACTCTGAGACTGTAAGCCAGTCTCAATTAAATGTAGTCCTTTATAAGAGTTAATCTGGTCATATTGTCTCTTCACAGCAATGGAAAGCCTAAGACAGTCCCATAGATGAACAATCTCTGCTGTAAATATCCCAGATGATGGGGCTGTAGTTGATAACTTTTGTATACACTAATCAGTCATGAATACACACTTGTATTTGAAGAGAAGAAAGGCTTTGCATTCCGACCTGATCCAATCTGGGAAAGCTTTGTGAATTTCCTGTAGGACTGAAGTATTGGTCCTTTACATGGTCATGCCATGACAACAATACAGATTCGCTCGGGGCTACAACTTCTCTTTACATATTCCCTCAGAGCTTTCTCAGCTGCTCACATCAGTGGCACCAAATCATTTTAAAAAATAACTAGTTCCTGTTTAAATTAAAGTAAGAAGAAGAAAATTTCATTATATATATTCAGAATATGCCTCAGGATGCATCAATCTAGAGAACTGAAACAGACTATTTTATAGTAAAAAAAAAACACCCAAATAATATAAAGATATGAGTATCTTCTCATGAAATGAAATAGTCACTGAGGAGAAAATCAAAGAGTCATTAAGCATTTGACTTTATACAAGAAAACAGTGACACAGTAAATTAAACAAGGAAATAAATGTCAACCAGGAACAGAGCTTTACCTCCAGTCACATCAACTCTCAAATATTCAGGCTATACAGTAACTATTAATAGCATTAAATCACTCAGAGAATATGTCTGCGTGATCACATCATAAGGAGTGAGTTTCATGAATCAAAATGATTGGGGATCAAGTGACATAAGAATTCATGTCACATATTAATATAGTGTAGACAAAGAAGCAAGAGTGTACAGTGCTGAGTCACAGAGTTTTAAATGACAGAAAAATGCTCTGACATGGAGATGCAGTGCAACCATCCACACTGGGGCAAGATGAAATAAAATATGCTTCCTGCTTGCTTCACGAGTAAAATTATCAAATGAGAGAGTTGTAGCAGGCTTTTCCCTGTCCAATTACATTACAATATCAGTGCAGCAGGAGGCCTGTGATTGGACAGGGAAAAGGGAGGTGGAGCTAAGAGTTGCAGAGAGAGAGTGACTCAGGAGAGAGAGGAGAGTAAGATGGAAGGCAACAAGCAGGGTGATTCAGAACCAGTGTGGCTTTAAATAGCCACAGGATAGGGATAGAATAATCGGGATAACTTGTTTAATGTAGGTGGGCAACTTGTACTATTATCATTTAGCTCTGAAATTATTATTTTTTTTACTGTTAATACATTGTTACATTTATTCGAAGGCAGTTCTTTGACATATAATTTTGAATTATAAAGTAAGAAAGCAAATGTGTATATCAGAGGGAGGAGGATATGTTTGCTTATTTTACATAAAGTTTTAGGTGAATATTTAATAATGCAGGATGCGGAGCATCTTATAAGTGGAGTTGATTGATTTTTTTTTGTAACTGTTAATGATGAGCGGTACAACTGGCAGAAATATTTATTACAAACCATACTGAGGTGTGAATACGGTCACTTCAGAAATTATTAGAAAGTATGTTCAAATCCCAAACCAAAATCCACACACACAGACACACACACAGAAACACACACACACACACAGACACACACAGACACACAGACACACACAGACATTATATATATAAGAAAATAGCAAAACCAAAATACTATGGACTCTGTATTGTCTGGCCTGAGCATGTAGCTTGCTGTGAGGTATCCTTGATATACTCCCGACATTTCCCAGCAGCTATTAGTTGCAAATAGCTTCTTGCTTAGGGGTGGGGCTTTGTGCCCACTTCCCCCTCTCCATGCTGAACACCGGACTTTTTATGTGGGTGATGGGATTTGAACTTAGGTCTTCAGGTATGCATGGTAAGCACTTTTATGTTAGAGCCATCTCTTCACCCTCTCAAACAGCAATTTAAAACAAGCAAACCAACCAACCAACCAACAAAACCCCCGCAAACATTCTAACACAATAAATGCAATCCAAAGATACACTAACTTGGTGCTTTGTGCTCAAGATTTACAAAGGAAACTATTAAAAGCCTAATTTTCATAGTTTACAAGAGCAGATAACTGCATGTAGGCTAAAAACGCTGCCGTTTATCACCTACCATAGTCTCAAATGTGAGCCGAGCTTGAGTTTGGATGGTGGTAGCTGATCTGATGGCACGCGCAGTGCCAAGTGCGCACATGTTCAAAACCAAGGCTCTGGCAAGAGCTGCAATAGAGCAAGATGAGTCCTTCCAGAAACACCTTGAGTGTTATTACATTTGATTTTAATTAATTTTCAGCTTCAGCATGTTTAAAAACCTCTTACGTTGCTATCTTTTTCACAACCCCAGCATTTAGTTATCTGGTCCCTGTAGGGTTCCGTAACCCACAGATTAAGAAGGTATGCCGTAGAATGGCTGGTGTACACAGGGGTGAACTCTGGTGGGGTTTAAGGAAGGCGATCTCAAACCCCGGAGATCTCTGGAAACTTAACTAACCTATAATCAAAATGCTCGTGTTTTTCATTTGTCTTGCGATGATCACTGCTGTTTGGACTATTCTCATTAATACAGATACACAGCTATTTGCTCCAAGAGAAACTAAATGCACTGTCAGTGAGCTGATGTTACTCACGCTCTCCTCACAGGAGAGCCAGTCCCGCTGGGCTCACCTCTCTTTCTTCTCTCTTTTCTTTTATTGGATGTTTTATTTACATTTCATATGTTGTCCCCTTACCCCATCCCCCACCCACCCAGGAACCCCCTATCCCCTCACCCCTCCTCCTGCTTCTCTGCGGATGTACCTCTACCTACCCCCCCAACTCCCACCTCCCCATCCTAAAATTCCCACCCCGTAGGGCGTCCAGCCTTCATGAGGCCAAGGATCTCTTCTCCCACCTATGCCCAGCAGGGCCCTCCGCTCTTACGTATGCTAGCTCTGAAATTATTGTGTGGACATCTTGTGAATTGAGAATTTATCGTTATGTAAAGCTGACTGGTTAACTATAAGCTTCTAGAGTTTTGTTTTACTGTGTTATTTGAAGGTGGGACTGCCGATCTCAGGTGGGTTATGGTTGTGAAGGAACTTGTTCCCCAATCAGCGACATGCAAACCAGAGCTAGGAATACTGTGACCAGTTGATGCAGGAGCTAGAGATAGAGGTGGCAGGACTACGCTGGGGCAGAGAGTTACTGGCAGTAGCGCAGCAAGACTGCAGTCCCATCTTTTTACATTTCCGACAACAGAGAGTATATATAATTTTTAGTTCTGGCAACAAGGACGATAGAGAGAGTTGCAAGCTAAAGTCAGTGGTGCTTGTAGGAGGTGCTTGTAGGAGAGAATTAAAGACAGTAAACAAAACACCTACAAGAAGGAAGACCTGAGAGTAAATTGTATAAATATCCTGATTTTAATTATGTCTTTTCTAGGAAGTAATAGCAAGAATACTTAATAAATAAGAGGATGTTGTATAAAATAGATTATAATATAATGAACATTTTGTAAGCTATAAATGTATATCTAAAAATATATATAAACATAGAAACTATTACTTCTTTCTCCTTTGGTGTGTAAGTGTGTGTGTGTGTTTGTATGTGTGTTTGGAAGTGTGTGCTGTTTAAAAATTAACATAGTTTTGTGTGGTATCATAAATTTATAATCTTAGCATTCAAGAATCAGAGAGGAAAAATTCCTAGTTTCAAGACACTGTAAACTATTTAGTGATGCTAGTCTGTCTCAAAATAACACCAAAAACAAAAAATAAAAAACAAAATAAAATAAAACAAAAACCAGAAAAAACAAACGGATTCCAAGCCAATGAGTTGATCATATAAATCAGAGAAAGTTTTTAAAGGAATGAGTTCAGTTCCTTTGATTATAAAATCAAAACTGAACACGATTATAGTCAATATAAGTACAACTAAAAGAGTAACTCATTAAAAAAAAACATTTTAAAAAGGTGAAATTAAAAGAAAAAAACAGGAAATAAGTAAATCACGTATCATAATTATATTTTATAAAGAGACTTATGAATACGGAGATGGCTAATTCAGAAAAGTGCTTGTCTTGCCTGTGTATGGTCTTGCTTATGTGTACCTTACACAGAGCTGAGTTGAAGCCCTGGAACCCAAATAACAATGCCAGTTATTGTGTTGTTAGACACCTAGAGGCAGAGAGTCTCTAGAGCTCACTGGCTAGTCAGCCTTGTATAATTGCAAGCCAAAGAAGAGACTATCTCAAAGGAAGCTGTTGGTGTGCCTGAGGATGACACCTGAGGCTGCCTCATGAACTTCACACACACACACACACATACACACATACACACGCACACGCACACACACACACATGCAGAGAGGGGGGGGAAGGGAGGAGAGAAGGGAGGCAGGAGGGCAGGAGAGACAGGAGAGAAGGAGATGGTAACGGAGAGAGAGAATATAAAAAGGTGGCATTAATTTTGTCAATACTACAATTCTTGGAGCAGATGATAATAGTGTTGTTAACATTTATTCACCCAATATAACAACAGCAACCTCTACAAGATAGTCCCAAGGTACAAGGAGACACAAACACATTGCCAAGTCTTTAACATAGCTTACTCTGTCTAATGATGAGGTTGAAGCTGTTATAGATACTCCCCAACTCCAAACCCTCAGAGTAGATAGAATATCTTATTTTCAAGTACACATTCACAAAAATGTGCTAGTATCCACAAACACCTCAAACACAGAACAAATCCAGACACAAACACAGAAATTATAATTGTTAAAAACAGTGAAACAATACCAGGAATGCACAGCAAGTACAAATCCTAAATATCTATTTTTAATTTGGAGGTTAAAACATATTATAACCTTTGGTTCAAGAGAAACATAAAATAGAGAATGAAAAAAAATTCAATATCTATCCTATAAACAAAGCCTATGTAGTTATTAGTGGAAAGTATTGCCCTTACAAACTTGTCTCAATATGGATTAAAAACAAACAAATAAATGAGGCCAGTGACCGACACATAAATCTAAAACATAATGAAAAACACAATTGAACAGAAGCAGGAAACACAGCATCAATAAAATTAATAAATTTTAAAGCTGGATCAAAATCCACAGGCAATTGAAAACCTACCAGCTAAACTACTCTACACACAACAGGAAAGCTCAAGCACCTGGAATAAAAATAATGAAAACAAGCCAGTCAACCAGAGGAGTATTTTCTGATGCTCATGATTTGCACACCTTAGTGCACATATACAGAAACCCATATAAGCCGAGTCCTTTTAAAAGTCACCTACAAAAGTAGCAGAAACCTTAATCATATTGATTTCCATAGGGAGAACAAAGTGTAAACGTGATTTCTAACAAAGGTGAATCGAATTCTAATTTTTTATATGGTTATTATGTGAACCTGTGAAATACCAGAGGCTCCATGTACTGACCATATTTCAGAATACAAACAGAGGTAGCATTTTCTAGGATGTTTCACCAAGTGGCAACCAAAGATATCTTTAGATTGTCAACACGATCTAAATTTGTTCTGAGTAATACTCAGAACAAATAATTTTAAAACTGCACAATTTTCAGGCATGGATCAATAATAGGAAATTCACTAATATAATTTACATATTTACAGAACAAAGCAAATCTTTGGATTTTCAATAGTTGTAGAAATGTAGTTTGACATTTTAATTATTTTCTTAAAATATAAATTAATAGATGATTTATGCCTAATGTAGAAACTCAAAAGTCAGCATCAGTGTAACAAAAAAGCACTAGAAGATTCTCAAAAAACATAAGAATACTCATTCTTTTTACTTGACCTTTTATGAACATAAATATTAAACAATGTAATCAAATCATTGGAGCCATATGAGATAGCTGGCCATTCAACTATTAATAGACAGCACCATGCATTAGAAGACCAACAAGAATAAATTGAGTTATATTATCCACAAATATTAATTCATATTTACTGTATAAATGGAAAGATAAAAGTATAGAAAATAGTTTGTGGAAAAAAGAAAACATATGAGCCATATATTTAATATATAGTATATTTTATATAATTTATAATATGTATAATATGTATTTATTATACATAATAAAATGTATAAAATAACCTAAAAGCAAAAGTATCAAATTTAGCATTGGAAAAACAGATGGTACAAAAAATGGAGAAGAGAAAGTTGCTTAAATGTACCTTAATTTAAAAAGATGGTACAATATGTCAAGTAGCAATTCCTTAAAGTAAATACCAAAAATAGCCTATGTCTAATGATTCTAGCAGTTATTTGGGTATTTGACGGTTAAAATATACAGGTCAAAAAAAATCACATTATAAAAGCATTTTAGAATTTTGTGTTTTATTTTCTTAAAACAAAATAGCCTAGCATTGTCAAGTTAAAAAAAAGCAAACAACCCAAAAACAAACAAAACAAATCTAAGATCAGTATCAAAGCCAATAGCTAAATGTACCTTAGTTGACAGACTTTCTCTTTCAAATGCTATCATTAAATGAAGATCAAAAACTTCAGCCTGGGGAGACCATCAGTGTGCCTGCTCCTCTGAAGAAGGCCCCCCAGGAGGTCTGCTACAGCCAGGGCTACAGGTAAGGGACCCTCTCAAATAAATGCAAAAGCTGGGAACCAAGAAGACCCCAGCAGATTGGGAACCCATCTCTACTCCCATACCCACGCCCAACCCTTTGTGTGACCTCTGCCCACTATTCTGCCTGTTCCTTCCACCTGGGCAAACTATCAGTGTTTCTGTTTCTCTGAAGACTCAACTGTCTGAAGGCTCCCCAGGAGGTCTGCATACAACCAGGGCCACAGGCCTCCTAGGAGACCTGTAGTAATCCACGGACACAGGAGGCAGGTTCCAGACAGAGACACCCAGGCCAGTTAACACCAGAGATACCCAGATGGCAAGAGGCAAGTACCAGGAGCCAATATACTCTGGCACAATCAGAACCCAAATCTTCCACCACAGCAGACTCTGAATATACCAACACATCTGAAAACCAGGATGCTGACCTAAAATCCTACCTCATGAATATAATAGAGTCCATTGAAGAGGCTATAAATAACTCACTGAAAGAAAACACATGTAAACAGGTAGAAGCCCTTAAAGAGAAAACAAATAAATCCCTTAAAGAAATACAGGAAAACACAATGAAACAGATGAAGGAATTGAACAAAGCAGAATCAAGACCTAAAAATGGAAGTAGAGACAATAAAGAAAACACAAACAGAGGTAGCTCTCGAAATGGAAAACCTAGGAAAGAGGTAAGACATCAACAACAGAATACAAGAGATAGAAGAGAGAATCCCAGGTGTAGAAGATACCTTAGAAGATTTCAACACAATGGTAAAGAAAATTCAAAACAGAAAAAGTCCTAACCCAAAACATCCAGGAAATCTAGGACATAATGAAAAGACCAAACCTAAGAATAATAGAAATAGAAGAGAGTGAAGACTCCCAGCTCAAAGGACCTGAAAAAGTCTTCAACAAACCATAGAAGAAAACTTCCTCAACCTAAAGAAAGAAATGGTCATAAATGTACAAGAAGCCTAAAAAAACCCAAATAGATTGTAGCAGTAAAGAAAATCCTCTGGTCACATAATAATCATGCACGGAATAAAGAAAGAATATTAAAATCTGTAAGAGAAAAAGGCCAAGTATCATATAAAGGCAAACCTACCATAATTATACCAGACTTCTCAACAGAGACCTTAAAAGCCAGAAGATCCTGGACAGAGATCATGCAGACAGTAAGAGAACACCAGTGCCAACCCAGGCTACTATACCCTGCAAAACTCTCAATCATCATAGATGGAGAAAACAAAATATTCTACGACAAAACCAAATTTAAACAATATCTATCTACTAATCTAGCCTTACAAAGGATTCTAGAAAGAAAACTCCAACACAAGGAGAGTACCTACATCAAGGAAAAAACAAGATATTAATAATCTCACAAAAACAGCAGGAGAGGATCATATACAAGTAATGCCACCTACAACAACAAATGAAGTCCAAAGGCCAAGTTCCTAGGAAACTGGATGATTCCAGATCTGACAGAGAAATATACCAAACAAGCCCAGGACATCTTGTCATACAAGATATTGAGAGAACTAGATATAAAGTAATCCTAGAATTATGTTAAAATGATTCACTCCATGGAAGTCCGCAAGTGAAACCTGGTCAAGCAACTGGGCCATTGGAAAACTGGCAAAGGCCATCTGCAATGAGACCTATTGATCACTGCCATGGAGAGAAATGAGCACTAATTGCTTTTGCAAGTGGTTAGTAAGAGAAGTAAATCAACATTTTATGCTGATTATATCAAATTTGCCTTAAAGTACTTAAGAACTAATATAGAAAAGAATGTTTGTTTTATTATATTTCATCAAGAAAAGTAAATCTTATTGTGTCACATTATCAATATCTTTGCAATCCCTAAGTAGCAAATGCATTTAAGGTCTTATTTATGACTGCTAACAGCAGAGGAAAACAAGGAATAGACACTTTCATGACACATCTCTTGATAAATGCAGTGTGTGAGATACAGTCTGAGTAGCTTTTTAGGAAAATGAAAGGTAAAATCTGAGTCCAATCAAGTTTTGATTTATAATGCTAGTCAATCAGGGATCAGATTTCATTAAACTGTGACTTGAAGTATAATCAGTAAAATAACGTGAAAAACAACTCACTTTAAACAATAATGATAATAATAAATTACAGGAGATAAAATGAGATATGAAAGGAATTTCACTTATAAGTTTTTCTTAAGTGAGTTCAAATACATTTAACCATCTTAACTAAAAGTTTAAGAGAGTTCCAATACTAGCATATAATTGATATCTGATATCATTAGAAAAATTATCATTAAGAAATGTCTTCAGAGAGTGTGATTTTCTTCCTTTAACATAGATTCTGAAAGAAGGGTTCTAAGTCTCCAGCCTCAATGCGATATGTTTGGAGGATGCCAGTAGGCAAATGAGGTAGTGATACAGAGCGATGAGGGTTTAGCCCTTCAACACTTCTGCTTTGTTTTATACACAGCCCAAATATAATCCTTTGGTCAGAAAATAAAATCATTATGAAAACCCTAGGTGATGAAACAGGAAGCTTAAGAGATAAATACTGAAGAGATATACAGAGGTTCCACAAGCTATCCCAGGGTGCCTTAAGATGTAGTGATCATTGTGAGCAAAACAAAGGTTTCCATGCTTCAATTTACTTGACTGAAACCTTTCAGATGACCGGATATAATATCTGGGATGGGCCTAAATATTAGATGATGGTATGGGAGTAGATTCAAGCACAGATGCAGCAGTAGTGAGAGGAATATGAAGTCTATGCCACCTGTCTCTCCAATTCATATATATTAAAATGTAAAGCTAGACTCATCACACAATCTTAAAGACTGTTAAATACAATGAAGAGTTGAACAAGAAAACGGATGCACTAGAAACAAAACTTCTGTGTTTAGCTTGTCCACATACAATAAGAAATTTAGGTTCATAGAAGTGAAATAATCTAAGGAAATGTTAAAACTAACAAATCATTTAACACACTAAAGTTTTTTTAATAATTTATTTATTTTTTTTCAAACTGTAATTCATTCACACAGGGGTTATAAACACAGAAAGGCAGGACGTGGGGAAGGGGATGACACTGGAGCGTGAGTGTTCATGGGGAATACAGATATCCTTCAGAACAGGGTATCGGCTGGGTGAAGGTTCAGGGGACAGGTCGCTATGACTCTGCCTAAGATTCACTTGTCCTTATCTAAGTTGGTATTGTCTGCCAAAGCTACCTATTTACAAGGTCTATGACTCCTCAGGCTGGTAAATTTCCTTGAAAGCTGCCTGTTTACAATAGCTTATAGCCATCTGTTTCAATGTTTTTCCACAGAGACCCAAGACTTGGACACTAAAGTTTTAAAATAGGACCCTGTTGTTTAAAGTCCATCTCTTTAAGAACATAGTAAGTCATGTGAATTTTTATATATTTATATCCTAAAGTGTATTATTCTTATGTGGTAGTTTATTGATCAGGAAATACATATTAAATTGCCCAACTCCTTTCACCAGACACCACCTAAATGATTATTAGAGTCAATAGTAGCTGCACATCTGTTCTTGTGCACATGCCTGGGGTCTGGTTAAGGGGTGTCACAATTAGCTGGTAATCGTTGCTGGCTCTGGGGAAGGAGCATTAGAGGATGCATGTTTGCTTCAGTGTCACCTAACATTATTTTCCTAAACCAATGGTCATGGAAACCATGCCTTTGGAGAGTCTTTCTACTGTGGACCCCTGAAGGGAATATCTGTAGTCTACATACTGCAGAAACACTTGAAATGAGAAGCTCTTTCTGTGTGCAAAGCTCTGGTAAAGAGAAAAGGCAGCCATTAAATATATGCAAGGAAGAAAACCTTTGATATTCTGTGCTTTTGTATCCACTGCCTAAGGAATTTTGCTTGTGTTTTATTTTCCTTTTTATCCATTTCACATTTCATTTTAGACTTTTGATCCACTTCAATATGCTTTACATACACATTCCTTTTTTTTTTTTTTTTTTGGCCTGTGGATCACAGCATCAGTGATAGCAGAACAACAACAACGATAATGATAATGTGATAATGATAATAATAACAAAAACATTAAAAGTTGTGTGATTATTTCAAGAGACATAAAAAAATCATTTGATAAATTAAATATCCCTTTATAGCCAGAAAAAGAAAACCACTCAACAAATTATGCAACAAAAGACACCCCTGAAGATAATGAGGTGTGTATAGACAAAATCATAGTCGACATCAAACTGGATGGGAAAGGGCCGAAATCATTCCCTCTAAGATGTGGAGTAAGACAAAGATATCCACTCTTACTAATATAACAGAGGAAATCTTAGCTAGAGCAGTTAGTCAGAAAAAGAAATATAAAACATTCGGATTTGAAAGGCAGAAGTCCAAATATCCCAGTTTGTGAATAATGCATGAGTCCATAATTTGATGCTTCCTACTGCTCCCCCATACCCCCTTTTTTTTTCTTTTTTTTCTTTTTTTTTGCTCAGGAGCTTGTATTAGCGCCATTTTGTCTTTGTCTTCTTATGCCTGTTGTAGCTCTGAGACCACAGAAGAGCCCCACATTGCTTACAGGCCTTGGAGTGGGACTCTACATCTTGCTTGTGCTACACAGGTTCTCAGTGCTGCATCCCCACCTATCTACGTTTTTTTAATAAATTTACCTGTCTATAGTCATGGTTAGATATTGTTAGGATGTTCTACTACTAACATTTATCAAGTATGTATCTCAAAACTAGATTGTGGTTATCTGATTTGGGGAAGAGAAATAACATTTGATTTTTAAAGAGAAAGCAAGCAAATGCCGATACAATTAAATAATATCAAAGAGCTATTACAGGTGAAGCCTGTGGTAAAAGGCTTAGATATGGTAAGTATGATAAATAATAATAATTATTTTAGTTTATTATTGAAATAAATATACATGGGAAAATAATTTGATTTGAGGTTGCAAAATTTTGCACTTTACTTTTTATAGTAAATATTCATGTGAACAATTACAAATGTCCATAGTAAAAATGGAAGTTACTAGGATAACATGTCAGTGAAGTTTCTATTAATGATAAAGTTACTAACAATGTGAGCACAATAAAAGAGTTTTGTGGTGCTTGTTGGATGACCTGACAAGTAAGGTAGCCTGCTGTCAAGTCTAGCGACCTGACTTTGACACACATGAGAGGAGGGAACAAATTCAGGCTGTTGCCAGAGTTCGATGCTCTGCCATGAATAAATGTATAAATTCACATTTTAGTTCAGATATGTCTTAGTCTCTTTCTGTTCACTGACCTAAAGCAACCTAAATGTGTTATTTTATAATTATCGTTTCATTATATAATCTTTAATGAGAAATAGCATAGCATTATATGATGATAATACTCTTGTTAAAAGAGTTTATATGGTTTTTTCACAATGACAACAAACAAAATAAAAGAAGTCATTCATTTCACCACTATTTCTTTTTTAACTATGCATAAAAAAAGAAAAAAAATATCTAACAAATCTAATTTTCACCTCCAGTTAATTTTATCCATTTTTATTTCAAGTGTAATTAACTGTGAGGAAATTGAAATTCAATTGATATTATAAAAAAGTGCTGGCTTATTATTTTTAGGATAAATTTCTTTTCAGCTGGCAATGCTAGAAAAAAGAGACACTGGCTTACAATAGATAATTGACTTCCTAATTAACACAAACTTTCATATATATTACTGTGGGTAACTTTTCTAAAAATATGAAAAATTGGGAATGGTAATAGAATGAATATACCTCTAGTGTTAGTTTGAAAGTCAAGCAAGGTAATTCATGAGAATGTTTTCAGCACAATTGCTGGCACAATCAGAAATGAGAATGCTTTCAAGTTTTTGTTCATTGCCATTAGCAGTGCCACCTACAATCCACTCAAGATTTCAGAAAACTCTCATTTTATTTTTAAATATTATATATATTTTATGTATATTATATGCTATATTATGTATAATATACAGGATATTATATACTATATAATACACCTATTTTAATTTTTAGCAATATATTCTAATAAAATATAATTATATATTATCTGTTATGTACTATATATCATATATAGTATATTACATGTTTTTAAACATATATACATATACTTAAAATATTACCCAGCATTTTTTATTCAGCACTTCTCACTCCAGTATTTCATAAAACAACTCCATTTAAGTAAAGTTGATGTCCTTCAACACATGTGAATATTTTCTTCCTGTTGTTGACTTTGAATCTTACTCTTAGTTGTAATGTTACTGTATCACGTTGGGTCTATAGGGAGGAATTTAAACCTCACAGAGACTTCTTTCCAGCTATAAACATGTAGAAATCATAATTTCATGGTTGAATTATTGATTCATTGCCATTGACAGATCATCTGTTGCTCTCTGTGCTCCTGCACCACTGTATAGCAATTCATTCCTTTGACAATATTTTTCCCTTTAAATTTCTTGGTTTCAATCCCTTTAAAATCTGCCTTGCACAGAAGAATCAACTCTTAGGAAGGTGCCTTTAACAGATTATTCCTCTGTTGAAAGCTATTAATGCTTCTTCATTTATTCATGGGGAAGAATTTTTAAGGCCAAAGTCTAGCATTCCATCTTTGTAAGAACCTTTTTCTTCATCAATCGTTGTAACAGGTAAGGAAAGACATTAGTCTTACATGGTTTGGCCCTTTTATCAACATTTTGTTTGTTCCTTATTGCCAGAAAAATATTTCTTGAAAGAAAAATCACGTCTAGTTTTTGGAACTTACATTTTACTTTTTGTTTATTTCTCTTTTTTTTTCCTGTTTTCAACTGACAATTTTGAGCTATGCTTAGTATTTACATGATGACTACGTTCTTCATGAGGAATAAGTTTACCTCAAATTCATGAATGAGTTAAAACGTATAAAAGAACATTACTGGTTAACCTTTGGCCTGGATTAACAATGACCCCTGTCATACCACTGGGTGGCTCACTTGGTTCCATCATTTTTGAAACAAATTCTGGGTACCTATAACTTGTTAAACTATGATATCATAAATAGTTACCACTTCCTGTAGAAAGTTTTGTTTTAAAGCTTAATTATATTTTTCCTGATGTATAAATGTACCAGGAACAATTTCCTGGTACTCCAAAATTAAGGTAGGTTAGAAAGCCAGATTTCTTTCTATTGTGAGATTTCTAGTCTTTGATCAGAGGCTGTTATCTCTATTGCCATCTGTTCTCTATCCCTTCTCATCTCTCTAGATTGAATCTGGAATTAATATACTTAGAGCTTATTTCGAATGGGCCTTATGCTATGTAATAGCAAAACCACTAAAGTTTGCAATGTGTTTCCCTTCAGAGCGGGCAGTTGTTCATTGAAAAGATTCATTCCTTCTTTGGATTAGTTTACCATCATTCTTGTGATAACAGACTTCCAAATGATAAATGACGACAATAACGAATGGTATCCTGTAATCTCATAGAGCTGGCATTCATATCCATATGTGTTTAAAGAAACAGCATAAAATGGAAGAATTTTTCAAAGATGGTTGTTCTCTCTATTATTGTAATTTAGAAGATGAAGGGGAAATACTTCTTATCCTCCCTTCTACAATAAAGGGCTATGGCTAGGTTATAGGAGTTGTAATCATAATTATTATATGAGTAAACTAAAAATCAGCATTTGTATCAATGAAAGAAACCAGTGCATTTCTATTATTAGTTCAATTTCTGCTGGTAGTTTAATCCTGACTGCTTATTCACTGAAGTGAATGCTGACAATGTTAGACTTCATCAATAGACTCTCTTAGATAATTTGATCATTTTTATAAATCTGATGTCACAGACCTGATCCAGAGCAACCATAATGAAAAAGGAAGACAAAGAGAATTCTAAAGCTCAATAACCTGTGTAGCAACAAACCCTGATTAATTCTATAAAATATTATAGTCAGTAAAAATATAACTTGACTGTTTATAGTTCACAAAAATTCTAGCTTTATTTGTCTGCCTTAGCTATTTGAAAAGTGAAGAAGAGAGTCAGGGGGATTGCTCAGTTGTGACACCCATTCTGTTGGCCTAAGTTTGATTCACAGAACTCATATGGTGAGAACAAACTCTTGTTAAGTTGTTCCCTGACCTACATATATATACCATGGTTCATGCTATGCACAAACAGAAAAAAAGAAAAAAGAAAAGAAGAAAGGAAAAAGAAATACGAAGCGAAAAAGAAGCAAAGAAGGAGGAGGAAGATGAAGAAGATGAACAAGAAGAAGAGGAAGAAGGAAGAGGAGGAGGAAGAGGAGGAGGGGAAAAGAAAGGAAGAAAGAAAGAAAGAAAACATCAAGTAAGAGATAAGACGGACAAATATGGCTGAGTCTGTTGATGAGTGCCAGGATAGTCTAAGATAGACAGGGAGACCCTATCTCAGATAGACAAAACAATCTATCTATCTATCTATCTATCTATCTATCTATCTATCTATCTATCTATCTAAACTCACAGAAATCCAGATATTTATTTCCAGTTAAATTGCCTACATATAGCTTGACATTTCTATATCAATCACACTCCATGGATTTTAAATACCTAGTTAGTTACATTGTGTTATGAATAAGTGTACTAATTAGAAAAAGAAGCATGTCTTAAGGCAATTGCTGAAACTCTATATTCTAATGAGGTCAGAAACTAAAGCAACTTTGAGTTCCAGCTGTCAAAACTAGTGTCCATCTGGATGAATTGAGTTTGTATCTCTAGGAATGAATGAGTTCTCACCTTCTGGAATGCAAAGTCCTTAAATGAGATTCTGATTAATTTGAAATAAGTTTCTAACTTAGCCCTTAGAGGAGATTGCATTAACTGCTGTCACAGACTTTTACCAGTTTAGCTAGACTAATTTCTCCAACCAAAGCTTGACTACGGTGACAAATATGCAGAGAATTAGGTTCCAGGGAGGCAACAACTGATGCCCATGTGACACTCTCCATTAAAAGGGCAAATCCATATTACTCAGACAACCACCCTAGGGAATCTATGGCCTCCTAAGGTCTTCTATTTCATGGCTGGATAGGTCCATAGTGTGTTCATCTTAAATTGAGCTATGCTCCTTTCTTATAGCTTTCATCTTCCACTCTGAATTCTCCCCTGTGGCATCCTTTAAATCAATATTTCCCCACAAACACTTCCAGAACACACATTTGAAGGTAATTTCAAACAGTTCAACCACATATTGACCAGCTTGTAGACAATATATTCAATTATGTACCTGTACCTTGACTACAAGGAATTCAGAGATACTTTGCAAACTTATCTTGGATCTGTATTACTCTTGCAGTGTTGAGACAAGATTTTAATGAATACAACTTTCTTCACAATACATTCTAGGTGCTAGCACTTACAAATTTCTTTTCTATTTTTGTGTTTGTAAATCATTTATCCAGTAATGTTGTGTATATTTTTAATGCAAGTTTCAATTCCTTTTTAAGTGTTAAGAGTAAAACTCTCTCAGTTTCTTCTTGTGAAAATTGTCATTCCTTTTACTGGAGCTTTTTTGTTGTTGTTGTCTTAGTATTTCTTAACTGTGCATGAAACAGGACATATAAGAGTCAGCACTCTCAGAGAAACTCCTATACAAAATACAAAACAAGTGTCTAGAGTTGTGAGATAGGCAGTTATTGTGCTTAATATTGCCAAGAAATTCTAATGCAGAATGAAGCCTGGAAATTATTAATGCTTTACCAATCAAAGTAAAAAAAAAAGACACAATAAAAACTAATAAAGTTGGTAGAATTTTGACCATTCTAGTTGTAACTCTCAATTCATCAACAATTTGCCCTTTGAAAATACACATCAGCACACTACATAGTGAAGCTCTTGTTATTTTCTTTAGAAGAATAAGTATTTTTCAGAAAACCTTTGTAACTTTAGAAGATGTCTGAATCCCAAATTATGTCATCCCTCAACAATGCACAGAGACAGGAACTGCAAGGATCTTTTGCCTTATCAACCCCACTTGTGGCTAGACCAAGCAAAGCTTGACCATCTGACTATTAAACTACACACTGTTTGCCATAATAGTTTGTAAAGGCAACTATTAAAAGGACTGGATCTAAGCCTTGTATGCTAAAATGAGTTGCATATGCACAATGCCCATCTAAAAGTAACAAAATTAATTGTAAATTTTATATTAATATTCAAAGACTTATAACAATAAAACCTTAAACCTCTATCAATGTATAAATTCTGTTCCAATGTAAGAAAGTATAATGTCAATTCTGCATCAAAATATAAAGATTTCTACCAAAGTAAGATTATGGCTTTAAAATACTTTGTTTAAGAGCAAATTTAATAATCCATCCCAATTTATCTAATTTCTTGTATTACTGTATTCCCTCTTTTACCTTTCAAGCCCTTTCCCTTTACATAAATAGAGAAAAGAATAGAGAAGAAGAAAGATAGAAATTCACGAGTCTAAGCTATCTATTTAGTTTCCTCCCTTTCCAACACTATAATTATTTATAAAATATTCTTTAAAATGACAACATATCTATAATTTATAAAATAACCTGATTACATTTTTAATAGCATACATTAAACCAACTTTTTCTCTTTGTAATGAGTCTGAGTTGATGGTGGCGAATGCTGTTTTTGATACTATATTGAAATCTTTCAGAAAAAAATTTTACTAGTAATTTTTGTATTTATGTACATCAGAGATATTGTTCTACAATCTGTTGTTCTTTCTTTACCATTAGTATCTGTGAATATGTGCTTCACAGAAGGAGTTAAATAGTATTTCTTCCCATGATTAAGGAACATTGTTTATTTCTTTAAAGGTCCATCAGAAATCAACAGTGATTTGATGGAGGCTTAAACTTGTGTCAGTTGGGACTTTTCTTTTTATTATGGATTCAATCTAATTACTCATGGTAATTATTTATATCATTTTGGTTTAATTTTGTTCAGCAATATACACTTATAAATTTATTTATTTATTGTTAAATTTCCAATTTGAAGAACTTTAGTTTTAAAAAATTTGATTCCACTTTTTCATATCTAATTTTGTATATTTAGAATTCTATCTCTACTCTCTCTCTCTCTCTCTCTCTCTCTCTCTCTCTTTCTCTGTCTCTTACACACACACACACAGTCACATGACTATGAGTTTGGCATACCTGAGCCATAGAGACTACACAAACCAACACATTTATATACCAATTGCATTACAGAAATGTTCAGGGACATACATATTCAACTAGAAGACAAATGATTTTGGATTAAAAATTGAACACATATACATATATTTGTATAAAACAGCTGTGTCAAAATACATATATCTACTGCCTGTACATACATGGAAATCTGTCAAGAACAAAACAAAGCTAGCAATCAAAGAACCCTACAAGCTATTATATATCTCCATACAGTCTCTATAAGATAAATTAGAAGCATGTGGAGGGAGGGCTGATTAGAGACATCTTAAAACTTTCAAACTAAAACCATGGTTAAAAATAGCAAAATGAGAGAGTGTAGAGACAGATAAAAGGAAATCAAGGTTTAAACAATTCAGAGAACTTTTTACTGATGAATGCATACACATTAATGAATGCATAGATACTGATGAATGCATAGACACTAAGGACACACACCCAATTTATTGGTGTTATTCGTAGCCTTGGCATATTCTGGAATGGACTGGGATGAATGCTTGTTTGTGGGATATTAGTAGTTAAAACAAAAATCATATTCTACAAGTGGGCTTATGGTTAATCTAGACTGACTCCTACTGTACTCTCCATTCAAATACAGAAAAATCATGCAAAGAGTCAAGCTGAGGCTTTGAAGGAAAAGTATGTGCCACATTAGGGAAGAAAGCATGTTCTAAAGTTATGTAAGTAATAGTGGCCAAAACTGAAAGTTTAAGCCGCCTTGTTCCTATTACATAGGCCAGGCAGAAGTCATTATCAACTCTTATTTTGCAAGAAAATGAATATGTGATTTATATTTAGAGAATGATTCTAATACAGCTATATTTTAAAGATGAAATCACAAAACAGCAGGTTAAAAATGAGCAGGAAATTGAACACTGAAGAAATAAGCCCAGAACCAATATTCTACTGTTAATGAATTAGTAAATACATTTGATGGCGGATAGACCAGTGAGAAGTAGCTTTTTGACAAATAAGAAAAACAATTCTTAAAGGTGAATGCTGTAAGGCTGCTCTATCTGCCTTGTAAATCACAGAGGCTAGATAAAGAAAAAAGCATGTGGCTAAAGTAAACAAGGAAAGTGGATATAGAAATTGGGCAAACCTGACCAAATCATGGATAACCAGAAGCCCCTGAATACACAAATCCAAAGAATGGAATTTACATGTTCTTAGAGACATGAGGAACACTTTCAAAAGTATAGGAAAATGATGATGATGATGCTGATGGTGGTGGTAGTGGTGGTGGTGGTGGTGGTGGTGGTGGTGGTGGTGGTGGAGGTGGTGGTGGTGGTGGAGGTGGTGGTGGTGACGACAATGACAGCAAGCCTGAAAACATAAAAGAATCAGCAACAAAATATTTTGAATAAGTAATTAAAGTTCAAGAATGAAGTTTGGGGAAATGTCAAGCTCTCTTCAGAGAACTCTGTTATAGTGTCAGAATGTAGAGGTCATTAATACAATCACCTGGAGGGAAAGTGTTAGACCTGACATTGTTATTAGTAAAACTAATTAGATATTCACAAAATGAGCTTTAACTCATGTCCTCACACATTAAAAATATAACAACCAGAACCCCAAACATACTCATAAACCAGAGAGACAGAGGTGTACTTAGGGGAAAACAATCAGCAAGGTTTTTTTCCAAAACAGAATTGCACTAACCAAGAAACATTAGAATCCCTGGATTTACTTAAATATGAATGGAAATAGAAAAGGTAGGAAATCAGATTATAGGGGATAAGTCTCTAAAGGTGAACCACATAAAATATGTGAAAGGAAGTGAAAGAGCTGCCAACTGTGGTAGATAGACTAATGATATAAAAGGTACCAAAGTTCCAGTCTTAGAAACCAGTGAGCTTGCTTCAGTGTTAGACGTTAGACATTAGGCAGAGAAGGGACTTTCCATAGGAGATGGTATAAAGGTTTTGACACACGGAGCCTTTCAGAGATGGGTTCAGTGTAATCATAGTCTGATGAAAGACAGAGAGGAATGAGAGTAGGGAAGGCCAACAGTGAAAGAATACATTGATGTATATGTTGTCCATGAGCCTGACAAAGTTGGCAACTTGTAGATGCCACAAAGGCAGTGGCAGGAGAATTTCCTCTTAGGTGAAGACAGAAACAGTCTTGCTCATATTTTGAACTTATTTAATGGAGACTGGGTGCCCTAGCATAATATATCTACATTGTTTTAAGCTCCTAAATCAGTGGTTCTCAACCTTCTTCTTCTCCTTCTCTTAGCTCCTCCAGTGCCATGCCTAGATACTGCCATGCTCCCACCTTGATGATAATGGACTGAACTTCTGAACTTTTGTACTTTATAAGAGTTGCCTTGGGCATAGTGTCTCTTCATAGCAATAAAACCTGAACTAAGACAGTAAGACAGTATGAATGTATGTATGTATGTATGTATGTACGTGATTTTCCAGAACTTTCTTTGAAAAAAAATCATTAAGTACATTGTTTCAATCCATTTATAAAACTAAATAACAGTTCAGGTGCAATCACTTATGATTATTGATCATGAAAGATGAAACAGAACAAGGAAAAGTTATTAGACAAATAATAATGAGTACATGTCCTATCATGTGATAGAAGAGGCCTGGGAAGACTTAATAGGGATGAGACAGAATCAACTAAAACTAAGGATCTAGGATAAGGGCTTACAGGAACCTTCTTCTACATAAGTTTACTAAAACGTATCATTATTTGGGTTTTATGTTTAAATTGAGCTATTCATAGAGTCCTAAAGTAATAATATAATTTTTTAATGTGTGAGCAGACTTGCTGAAGTTTATAGAGTATATAGAGTATATAGAGTCTGCCATTCTCAACTGAATTCAGTTTTATACAGACTTTAAAATATTTTTTTTCTATTAAAACATTTGAGTCATACTGTAATGTAGCATACTGCCTTCAAAGACACAGGAGTTACAAAAGGCTATGAAGACAAAACATCTGATGACTTCCTAAATATTTAAGGCACTACTGTCTCCTTGGGCTGGAAGACTCTCATAATGAATACATTTTCTGAGAAGTGAAACAAAACTTTTATAGTCAAATAGAAGAGAATAAAAAGCTCTGTAAATAGTAGTTGGAAAGTCTAAGATTGTGGTTCTTGGCATTATATATGCAATATAAAATAGAGAATTCTGGTAATAAAATTTAAGTAAAATTTTAGTTACTTGTTAATTTTACTTGTCTCTAATTTTACTACTTAATATTGTATCCTCCATTTCCTCTTTACCCTCTTCTATCTCATATATAGCAATAGATTTTTAAAAATATTTTAAAATAAATTAATTGATACATAGTAAGTGCACAAACTTATTGGGTACCATGTGATATGTATTTTAATACACATATACAATGTTCATTGGCCAGATAAAGAAGGCACTTATCACTTCGTTTTGGGAATGTTTATATTAGATATTTTGACTACTCAATTGTTGCCAACCATAATTAATCTGTGATATTTTGGAAACTTTCCAGCTATTCTTCCTATCTGACTATACTCATGTTCCTATCACTCCTGTCTACCCATATCCCCCATACTCTCCCAGATCTGGTAATCAGTGGTTTACAACTTTTTACCTCATATATAATTAAGGAAATAAAATATTTTTCTTCCTGTGCTTATTTCACTTTGCCTGAAAAAAAAATGTCTATGTACCATTGATGAATGGTTATGTTAACTGCATTGCTTAGATATTGTAAATAGTGGTGCAATCAGCATGGTAATGCATATAATTCTTTCATATACAGATTTCATTAATTTGGATGCAAACACAGTAGGAGGATTGCTCGGCCATATGTTTGTTCTGATTTTGAGATTAGAATTTTGTTATATAGCCCAAAGTATCTTGGAATGTACTATATAGCCCAAGTAGGCCTTAAACTTATGAACAACTTCTTGTCTTTACTAGCATACTGAACCCATAATTTCTTGATTTACTCTTTAATCGATACTTAAAATTCTACATATTAGTTAATTATTTATGTCTATGTACAAACACCACTTTGAAAGATTCTACTTTTATTTACATTTCAACATTAGTTTCTAAAAAGGTGTAAATATAACATAACATGGGAGATATACTTTAGGAAAAATTTTTTGTGAATTATTGCTTTTCTGAATAATCAATTTTGGAACATTACTTTATTATCATTTTCTAGATTTTTGTTTCTGTAAAGGTGGTTCACCAAAACTACTTCTGTCTTATCATACTCATAGGTATTTCTTACCTCCATTTATCTCTATTTCTATTGTTTGTTAGTTTTATTTTCTTTGCCAGTGTCAGAAGAATGTTCAGTCTAGCTCATAAGCAACAGCTTTATACACAAGAATAAGTAAAGTTAGAAATAATTCAATAAATCAGATTTTCTTGGAGGAAAACGTATTTGACTCAGTGCAGGCCTTTTGCTTGATCTTGGCTCATCACAGTAGGTGGCCCTGCCTCTTAGTAACTGCTCTTTGCTGAGGAGTCAACTGCTGAAGGAAGTGTCTGCTCACATCTATAATTACGGATACCGAACAGAGATCACTCAGTCATTCTCTGATGAGTTCAAATCAAGCCGGGGCACAGATGGAGCTGCTAAAAGCACACGCCACATAGTGAGCTCTGTGCTTAAGACATGAAAGGTGAAATCAGCCGTGACTCTGTATATTTTTAAGGAGCTTTGGGTTACCGTCAGTTATAAAAGGTCCTAACCCTGTAATATGTTCAAAATCACCACTTTGCTCTGGGTCTTCAAACTGAGACAACTCCCCCATGGTTTATGCACTTGATCAATTTGACATCATCATTATGAGTGGAAGGGAGAGAGTCAATTATTTCTAAAAATAAATAAATAAATAAATAAATAAATAAATAAAAAACTTTATGAAATGTGATAAGGCTGCTTTATCTTCCTTGTAAATCACAGAGACTAAGCTCATAAGTTCATCATTTTGAGCTTGTATTTTTATTTTGATTTTACAGAGATTCATGTAGCTCACACTGTTCAGAACAAATCTTCTTGCACCTTTTCACCAAGTGCTGGAATTATGACATACACTGCAATGTGACCTCATTGTCTCTAGAAAATATGAATGCATACAGAGATCTGAAGACATATAGGTATAGGGGCTAGAGAAATGACTCGGTGGTTAAGAGCACTGGCTGCTCTTCCAAAGGTCCTGAGTTCAATTCCCAGCAATCACATGGTGGTTCACTACCATCTGTAATGGGATTCAATGCCCTCTTCTGGTGTGTCTGAAGACAATGACAGTGTACTCGTATACTCAAAATAAATAAATAAATAAATAAATAAATAAATAAATAAATAAATAAATAAATACTGTTTTAAAAAATTATAAAGGAAATGAATCTGATGGATCAACAATGTGATTATTTGGCAAATAAAACTCCATGCTCTTTCAACTAATTCAAAGTCAACCTATTTAATAACGCCAAACTAGTTAGGAATGTAGGGACTTTACCCTAAAACAATAAAGGCTGCACATGAATTAGCAAGTCTCCAGCACAATAGCAAGAAACAGAGAAATTCCTATGTATCCAAGAAAGAGGCAAAGCTACCTATTGTCACCTCTATTTAACTATGCTGTCCTACAAGTCTGAATTGGTTAAACATGGCGATAAATAAAATAAAACTATTCCAAACAAGAAGAAAAGCAAAGGTGTCTTCCTTCTTGTATGACATGCCTTTAAATGTAGGATTCCTGAAAGATTCCATTTAAAAACATTTTAGTAAAAACAATGGGTTTCAGCAAAGCGAATAAATACAAAAGCAAGACACAAGACATAAGTATAAATTGTGTTTCTGTACACAGACAATGAACAGTCTATGTGGATTAAAGTCTCCCATTTCCTTCAAGATTTATTTTAATATTATTTAAGTGTGTTTGCAGATATGTATACTTGCCTATAGAAGAGGGCATTGTGTTCCCTGAAGCTGGAGTTACAGCTTTCAGCCATTCAAAATGGACTTGGAAACCAAATTCTAATATTGTACAAGAATAGCAAGTGGTTTGTTTGTTGTTGTTTTGTTTTTCATTAATTTACCTATTTATTCACTTTACATCTCAATATCAGCTCCCCTTTTCCCAGCCTCCCCAACCCCCATATACATAGCACCTCTCCTCAGTCTTCCCTTCCCTTCTCCGCTGAGAAGGGGAAGTCCTCCCCTACCAGTATCATCTGACACTGGCACATCAAGTCACTGCAGGACTAGACACATCTTCTCTCACTAAGACTAGACAGGGTGGCCCAGTTAGGGGAACAGGATCCACAGGTAAGAAACAGATTCAGAATTATTGAAAGACTACCCTGCTGCAGTTGTTGGGAAACCTACATGAAGAACAAGATACAGATCTGTTACATATGAGCAGGAGGACTAGGTCCAGCCCATGCTTGATCTTTGGTTGGTGGATCAGTCTTTGAGAGTCTCCAAGGATCCAGATTAGTTGACTCTGTTTGTCTTCCTGTAGAGTCCCTATCCTCTTGGGTCCTTCAATCCTTACACCAACTCCTCCACAAGACTCCCTGAGGTCCATCTGTGAGTCTCTATATCTGTTTCAATCAGCTGATAGATAAATCCTCTCAGAGAACAGTTGTGGAAGGTTCCCATCTACAGCCATAACAGACTGTAATTAATAGTATCTGAGACTGGTGCTTGCCTATGTGCTGGGTCTCAGTTTGGGCCAGTAATTGGTTGGTAAATCTCTCAAACTTGGGAAACAAATGCCTTTAACTGTTAGGCCACATCTCTCCCCCATGGCAAACCTATTTATGCCAAAAAGAGACATACAAATAAACTAAAGGGACTACAAGGTATATATCCTAAAAACTGTAAAACATTACTAAAAGAAATTAAACACACAGTGATGGAAAGACATTCTATGACCATAGATTGAAACAGAAATTATTTTTTTGAAATGTATTATGTTCTATGTGTGTTAATGTTTTACCTGCATGTATATCTATGTACCATATGCACGCAGGGCCCATAGAGGTCAAAAGAAATGTCAAGTTTCCCTGGGACTGGGGTTTTCAATGGCTGTGAGGTACAATATGGGTGCTTGGAAATAAATGCAGGTCATCTGGAAGGCTATTCTGTGTTTTAACTACTGAGTCATCTCTTCATTTCTACAAATGACAATCAATTGTCATTATTATCTAAAGTAAACTACAGTTTTAATGCAATAGTTCTCAAAATCCTAATAGCACTCTTTTAAGGAGAAAGTCCTAAGTTTCATATTCAGTCTCAAGAAATGCAAAGCAACCCAAATAATCTTTCATAGGAGAATAAAATTGTAAGTCTCCTATGTTTTGCTTTAAACACATATTACAATATTTTAGTAGTAAAAATTATGATAATGAAATGAGAGAAAGAGACAGAGAAACAGAGACAGAGAGACATAGCCCGAGACAGGGACACTGAAGGGGGAAAGAGAAGGAAGAGGAAGAAGAGAAGAAGAGGGGAGGGAATGGGAAGGGAGAATGCATTAAGGTGAAATAAACTTCTTCAAAGAAGAGTCTTTACTCTTAGTTTGAGTATCTAGTGTGATGTGAGAAATTGAACCCAGAGCTTCGCATTTTTTAAGCAAATATGTTCTTACTGTCTACATCTCCAGTCTCTTAATATAAAAAAGATGTTTTCAAATTCCTTACAATAAAGAGAAGTGGCAACCGTCTAAAAGCTATTAAACTCCATTTCAATGTTATTTTCAATTGTGACCAGGCATTACTGTCATGCTTTTAGACATCTAGCATCCTTTGCATTTATTTTTAAACACTCAATTATCTTATTATCAGAATTTATATAGCAATTATTATAGAAAATATTATTTTCAACATACATAGTACAGTGTATACAACCCAGTTAACCTTCATAAGTAACCATTATCAAGTTGTCATTGTTCATATTTTAAATGGAGAAACAGGTTATTTATATATAATTTATTACAGTCTTCAACTCTGTACACAAACTAATGGTAAAAATGGTTAATATCCGTTTAGAAAAACGTATCTTTTTAAAGATTTCTTAAACTACAGTAAATGTTTTACATAACAACATGCTGTATAACTCCCATTTTGGAAAATATACTAAAAACAGTGAAAAGAAAGCAAAAGAAATAAAATTAAAAAGTAAGGTACAGAAAAAAAAATATTTCACAGAGCTTCTTTTAGCTAGCTGAGGCACACTGGGAATGCTGGGTAACTGGCCTGGTTAGAAGGGTTCTGTGGTGATTATAGCTTGAAAGCTCATATGCTTCTCAGTTGCACAATAACAAAGTTCCCAAGGAGATAATTGGGAGTGAGCTGTACACAGTGCTAATGTTCGTGATTACAACCTTTCTCAAGCTTCTGCATGAGAGGTTTCAACAATTTTCAGCCGTTCAGGTAGGTGTTTAGCATAAGCTTATAATGAAAAGGAGAGTGAATAGATCAGAAGGAGCAAAGTTTAGTGTGAACTGCTATGTTAGTAGTATGCAGTCTTTATAAAGGAGAGCATCGGAGCAGAGTGGTCCCCAGCTACTTTTACAATTATGTGTATTCATCCCCATCCTTCCCATAACATTGAAATTAAGACTGTGATGTGTCTCAACGCACTAGGGCCCAGTGGATGCCTACTAAACAGAATGATAAATGCAGCCTGCTCTTGCCTGCCTTTATTGCCAATGATGCAACTCCAGAATTTCACTGGGATAGCGTTAACAGCTAAGTGTGAAAGGGGAAAAACAAAACAAAAGAGGTTTGCAGCTTTTGACAGATTTCATAGTTGTAAATATCCCCACAACAGCTGCTTGCAAGACACACTGACATGAGCATACTGAACACACAGTTGAGTAAAATTGCGCTTAATTAGCTTGTGAGCTGATCCTGCACAGTGCTAGAGCACTATAAAATACTAAATTTAGCCTTTCTTTTTTTGGCATCTCTATTAAAGTGGTATATAGACAATATAAGAAGTGTAGATATGCTGACATGAATCAAGCATGTCAATGAAGGCAATATGTATCTTTACCTCAGAAATTTTTGAGTATCCTCATATTTTATTGTTAAATAGCTTTGTAATTGAAAAGAGCCCAGCCCTTTGCAGGGTGTCTTTATATAGAAGAAACTTTGGAAGAGCAATCATGAAAATCTCTAACACAATATATCATAATGTATAACATATCTGAGTCAAATACAAAATTTTAGATGCACATTGAAAACTTTTAAAATACTTTCAGTCTTTTAAAAACTATATGTATTTTCTCCCTCTTTTCCTTTCTTCCCCTCTCCCTCTCTCCTTCCTTCCTTCCTTCCCTCCCTCCTTCCTTCCTTCCTTCCTTCCTTCCTTCCTTCCTTCCTTCCTTCCTTCCTTTCCTCCTTTCTTCCTCTCTGTTAGGGTCCAGGCTGGGCTTCAACTCACATCTTTTGCCTTCATATCAACAGTTCTAAGAAATATACCACTATATCTAGCTGTCATCCTTCTCAATATTTTGAAGAGAAATATTCCATTAGATTCAGATCCTTGATTTCAGGGCAGGTTCAAATACCTGTAGATTTACAAAGTACATGTTTTAGCTTGACTTTCTTGCAAATGTTATGAAACATGTTAAATATTCCGACACGTTTCCCATATTCAAGGTCATACCATTTACTATATAATTTATACTTTAATCACGCTTCCAAGCCCTCATAGAAAATATAAGCATTAGCTGTAATCCTCATGTGAACAGTTTTCAGACTGAGTAAGGCATGGGTAAGTAAGTGTGGAGGCAATAAAAAGATCCAAGCGTCCTCTGCTAAGCCGAATAAGAAGTGGCATTTAAATGGTCTAGTAGCTCTAGAAATAGTGTTCTTATTTCTTATTAATACGAAGTATAATCTTGTCTGTACTTCATAGATATATATTCCATATATAGACATATATAGACATATATGGAACATATATCTATGAAGTACATATATAAGTATATATATATATATATATACTCATATATTTCATACCTACCTCCGTTCCTTCTTTTGTAAAAATGTCATGACATTTAATACTTTATGTTTGTAGTGTGTGTGTGTGTGTGTGTGTGTGTGTTTTCACATGTATTATAGTGTTCATGTAAAGGTCAGAGAAGAGCTTACAGGAGTCAGTTCAATCCTTCCACATTGTGAGCCCCAGGGATCAAACTCAGGTTGCCAGTGTCTGAGAGAGGGAGCTTCTATCTGCTGAGCCAACTTATCTCCATTTCCCTTCTTAATCGCAAGAATTCTGTACTATATAAAGTTCTCTAGCTCCTTAACTATCCTAGTTTTTTTTTGACTAACTTTGTCTTTATGTCCTTCTTGGATTTCTTATGTCGGTCTTTCAAAGCCCAGTGGTTCTCAAAGGTCTTTAGGCTAGTGTTCTTCTCTTAGTAATACTTTACTTGTTAAATTTGATCTAATATGGTTGCTTGACCTCTTTGTAGAGAGTACCCAAACCCATGACTTTAACTCAGAAATGTCCTCCAGCTTCAGATTTCTTTATAGTGGGTTTAGTTTGAGAGTATGATAATTAACCATGATTGTAAACTGGTGAGATTTAGAATCAGCATAGAAACAATCCTATGGGCATATCTGTGATAGGTCTAGATTAAGTTAATTAAGGTAGAAAGACATACTCTAAATGTGTTCAGTACCATTGAATGGGTTTAAAGTCTTAGACTAAAAGAAAAGAAAAAGCCACCTGAGTGCCTCGTTCATCATTTTCTGCTTCCTGACTGTAGATCATTTGTGACACACAGTCTTGAACTGGGACCACTATTATGGATAGTATCCCCTTAAATTTTGAACGAAAAGAAACCAGCCTTTAAGTTGCTGCATGGCTATTATTTCATCACAAGAACAAAGACAGTAACTAACATAGACATCAAAAGCTGGAAACTTTTCATGTTATGCAAGCTCAGTTTTTATATAAAATTACTGGATATCTTCAGACTAAGATTGATTTGTGTCTCTTGTGATATCCACATCAGTTGTACCATGATTAAATTTTTAAAAAATATTGTGAGTGAGTAAGCACACACAGTGTTGATTTTGGGTGTCTAAGTCCAGGAAGTGACAAAAAACAGAAAAGGGAGTCAAATTCTTTGGAGCTTATAGATGGCTGTGAGTCTCCTATTATGGGTCCTGAGAATTAAAGTTGAGTCCTGTGGAAGAGCAGGAAGTACTCTTATATTAAGCACAAACATTTACACCACAGAGAGCTACCAGAATTACCTATTAAAAGTTTGCTATTATTCTTCTTCTCTAAAAGTTTCTATTAATATTATTATTATTAACATAGTATGTTAATATATATTTATAGTGATAAAATAATTCCTAACAATAAAATATTATTTAGAGGTAAATAAACATGATTTAAAATATGAGAAAGGAATTAAGCATTTCTTGGTTGTTAATCTGAAACTGTGGTATAGACTTGGAGATTATACAATAAATCCTTATCAATGGTTTTGGCATTTTGAGGTAAACTGAGAAAACATTGGAATTACTTAGATTTATGTAACAGAGTATAAAATGATTAATTCTGTGATAACATTCACTGCTTAGCAAGGCAAACCCTTCATGAATACTTTCCACTTTACTCTTTGATCCCAGAAAACATGAAATGATTTGCCTGCTCCCTTAGACCCTGTGTTTCAATCTTTCCCCTGTCCTTTGGAAATTTGTCTTTCTTATGCAAAATATATTTACCTCTTCTTGCTTAGGACTAGTTGACCTTTGTGATCAGTAAAATAAAATCAGTACCACTCATTAAAATAAGTGTGTGAATAAAATTAATAGCATGCTTACTCTCGTGGAAAATATGTTCTTGGGATAATCAGACAGTGAGTAACACATACATAGATTCCAGGAAAAGCAAAATGGTCTAAAGCATATTTTAGTGCCATATTGTCCATGTAATACATTCACTCACGCACACACACACACACACACACACACACACACACGTACAGTGTCATATACAATGCAAGATATTTCCATGCATCTTCTCACTTTTAATCAAAAAACTATGGTAAGAGATAGATGTTGGTCTGCCACCTTTGCATTCCATGAGACAAAGGTTAGGACAAAGGTTACCTGTAACCACACATATAGTATAATCTGAATACAAATCCAAAAATGTCCAGTTTCCAATGTAAGCCACATTTGTTTATGATGATGTTGTGTTTCAAGCTAAAAACCATTTTGGAGTCTGGGCATGATGTTATATGCCAATAATCTGAGCTCTCCCAAGACTGAAGGAAACAGTGGGATGGATCTGAATGCAGTTCACTAGGTTAAATTTCTCAGTCTAACCTGATTCAACTAAATTCTAGCAAACTGAGGAAATTTCTACAAGTACATAAAATTTACAGGACTTGTTAAAGAGTAGTGAATCTGAAACATACACCTTCAGATCCCTGCTGCTACAAACAATGGGACAGTATAATGTTCAGAAGTATGTGTTTTTTTTTTTTTAAATGGCTCCAGAAGGTTGGGGTGAACTTGAAAACTTCCCCAAGTACCTGGTGTTGAAGGTCTTTGTTGCTGTATAAACATCAAATTAAGGCTTCAGGTATTCATTTTGAAAATGCTTCCAGCTTTACAGTAAAAGTCTCAAATGATAGATGTGAACTTCAAATATAATCACTAACACATGCTTTCACAGAATTATGTGGTGACTACAAGAATATAGTGAAAATAAATAAAGTAAACAACATCAAACCCAGAGCATTTGTGAGCTGGAACTGCAGGTTACTGCTGCCCAGATGCAGAAAACACTCCATCTATTTTGACAGACAGAAAAATCATTTCTCCATAGAGTCCAAATAAATGCCCTCTTCGAAGCTACCGACATAAATCCCCAGGACACAACAGAACCATCACAGCTCGGCTGATAGTTGGCTTCCCAATCAGTCACTTCAACTCATGACATTACTAAAAAAGACAAGAGGTAATTTAGTATAATTTAGGTGGGTATATTTTGATATCAGAAGAGAAATAGTTCAAAAACATTTCTAATTTTAATAAAATTGAAGATATTAAAGATTATGTCTTTCTCAGAGAGTAAAGGATAAACTTATCTGTGTGTCTTGTTTTCAATTTAGGGTATTTATTTGTTCTATTATACAAAATAATTTCAGAATGCTACATACAAATTGTATTTAGCAAAGAATAAAATTCTTATTGCATTTGAATTAAATTATTGTGAATGTTTAAAATTTTGCTGTAGTGTTTTGAGAAAAAGAAAAATATTTTGATTGTGTAATTTGATAGTCTAACTTTTAAGAACTAATATTGAAAATGTTATCTTGAAATACCTATTTAGAAATTTATTGTTTTAAATAAGTTAACCTACCATACATATAATTCTATATCATAATTTTATGTAAATTTTATTATTGCTGACCCAGCATTTTAATAGCTATCTAATATTCTTTCCAACTAATAACCTGTAATTACATGATCTTGCTTCTAGATAATTAAAATTAACTTTAGAATTTCTAATATATTATAACTTTTTTGTCTGATTTTAAAGAGACTTCTAGTGTGATATATATACATATATATATATATATATATATATATATATATATATATATATATGTGTGTGTGTGTGTGTGTGTGTGTGTGTGTGTGATTTTTCATTGTAAAATAAGATTACAAAAGACCCTCAAAGGGAAATAATCCTTTACTCATTTTCATATCTTCATATTTTAATCAGATCGGTGATGTCTTACTTTTATGTAGATCCACAAAAGAGATAACAATCATGTTTTTTTTTTTTTAAATCTATGTTTCAATTTCACAGACAACTAAGAATCTAGTGTTTGAGAAATGTTACTCTAGACTTTAATAGTGCTGCAGGACCAGACATCCCGGGGAGAGGGGACAAGTTTGTGGAAGGTAGTACCATCTGTCCCGAGTGCACTGGGTTTGTGCAAACTGCCTCTATAAACATGAACATGCATGATAGGCAGGCTGAGTGGACAGTGCTGGAAGTTGGAGTTAAATGCTCTTTTTTAAAATTGATTATTTTATTTATTTACGTTTCAAATGTTGTCTCCCTTCCTGGTCTCCCCTCTGCAAACTCTCTTCCCTTTACCTCTAAGAGGGTGCTCCCTCACCCACTCACCCATCCACCTGTTTCCACCTCATCCCTCTAGCATCCACCTTTGCCAGGCAACAAGCCTCCACAGGAGCAAGCACTAGAAAGTCCCAGATGCCAGGGATGCGAGAGACTCCAAGGACTCAGGGTCGAAATACCCAATAGAGGGGAGATAGAACCTGAGGAGACCACCCCCAGTAGATCGACATGGCCCCCAGTTGAGAGGAGGGGCCACACACCTATCTCAAAATTTTTAACCCAGAATTGTTCCTGGCTAAAGGAAACTCAGAGACAAAAGAAACAAAAGAAAACAGAGATTGAAGGAAAAGCCATTCAGAGACTGCCCCACTTTGGGATTCATCCCATCCACAGATGCCAAACCCGGATACTATTGCTGATGCTAAGAACTGCTTGCAGATAGGAGCCCAGTAGGGCTGTTCTCTGAGAGGCTATGCCAGAACCTGATTAACACCGATGCAGATAGCCAAGCATAGAACTAAGCCCAGGGACCCCAATGGAAGAGTTAAGGGAAGGACTGAAGGAGCTGAAGGGGATTGTAACCCTGTAGGAAGAACGGTATCAACTAACTGAACCTCTCAGGACTTCCAGGGATTAAATGCTCTTTCAAGGACACTGTCTTTAGAGTTTCAAGCTACAAATGAACTTGAGATCATGAAACCAAAAGATATCATCTCAGTTAAATTCTCAGCCTGTGAAGAAAGGACAGCAAGCAGATTTCTGGCAGGATAGATGATGTACTTGGCAAGATGAAAAACGAAAGCTAGAGAACAAAGGAAAACAGATAAAAGAAAGTTTGAGTGGAAACTTTGAAATCAGGAAAGGGTGCAATTTGAGTGGTAGGTTATCAGTCATTTGGTAATATGGTTGCTATTGGGAATTTGGTTAGAGGAGGTTTTGATGATGTTCCCAAACTCCAGGGGAGCTTTAGAGATTTGAAACTTACGTTTGACTTAATAGGAATAACTGTTTCAGAAGACTAATGTAGCAAGTGGGAAAGATACTTTGAAGTTCTCTTGTAGACAGCAGTAACCAATCTCCTGACTAGTTGGATAGAGGCTCAGGAGATTCTGAGAGATAGCCATTTGGACTTTTTCAGTACCTAGAGCCCTTAGTTCTGAATAAATACTTCGAAACTTGACACAGAATTTTCTTTCTCCATCACGGTAGATTCATCCATCAGAAAAAGGCAACAATGCAACCAGTCTGTTAGCCTGCAATCCAAATGGATTAAACCACTGCAAATTATCTTTTGTTGTCCTCCCTCCAAGGCACTGTCAACAATCAGATATATTAAATGATAAGCTAATTAACAAACTAAACTGAGAATGTTAAAATGTACGTGAATCAATATATTAAAACTACAATGATGACAGATGTATTTTCCAATCTGTCTGCTGTTTCTGTTTGTCAAGAACCAGTAGAACTCAGTGGGATTCTTGTGGGTTTGGGAAGAATGAAGTTTCTTAACAAATGATTCATCTGCAGTTTCCTTTCAAAACCAAACAAATTGTAAGGCACTGAGGAGAGCCGTGTAGGCACCCCCTTCCTCACCCTTCCCAGATGCATGACCTTTAAGCAGCACAGCTCTAATAGTGAGTTCCAGCTGCACTGTCTTGAAAGGATTAGAAAGAAAAAGTACCACAGTGACTTTTCACATCCACATATAATTATCATGACCAGATTTTGAAACCGAAAAAGATAATCCTTTGTTCTAGTTTTCTTTTATTTGGTAGAAATTTTAACCCCTCAAAACAAAACAAAGCAAAAAACCCAAACAAAGCACAGAATCCTAACAAACAAAACAATAAAAACAAGCAAACAAACAAACAAAATCCCTTATTTATGTGTGCTTTTCTTGTGCTTTATATTCAGTGATTCAGCTGAACTACCTAAGTCACTCTAAATCCATAGAATTTTATGATTCATTGAACTTAATCCTGAATTGTGCAAATATAACATTAATTGCATATACTGAACAAATTTACTACTAAAAACAAAGGTATATTCTAAACAATAATCTCCTCCTCTCAAGATAATCCCAAATTTTTACTAAATCGTATCAACAGAGAGTATCTGAAAAATGATGATTTAAGAACGTTCTTCAGGTAACATTTCTTGATTTCCTCCCACAGATGATAAGAATTGGTCTGCTTTGTTATCATAATAGCAGAGAAAAAACACAATAATAATCAATGTTATCCATTATTTATTTCTGAAGACCTCGAACATTTAAAAATTAAAAAAGAAATTTCTGCACTGAAAGGTGTTCACAGTGCTGAAGAAAAAAGTATGTCAATGGCGGGGGTTGGGGGTAGTTAAAACAGCCTGTGAATACTACAGCAAAAAAAAAAAAATGGAATTATGTGCTACCCAGGAAGCTGGTCTCAGTGTGAGGATAGCGTGGATTCCCAAGAGTACTAAAGAGAAGGCATGCAGCAGGCTGAGGGACAGCATGAGTATATTGTTTTGGCACCTAGTGTCATGGAATAGTTTTGAACTAGCTATATACCTTTCTGCCATTGAGATATAAGTTCTGTCAAACAATAAAACATTTAAAAGAATTTTTTTGAAAGCCACAAACTGAAGCAGCTAGCATTCTATAGATCAACAAGGAGCAGTAGTCTGCATGCCACTATCTACATTTATAACTATATGAAAAAGTCAGGGAAGAGAACAAAATAAGTTGATATTAAATATTAATTTAATATTACTATGTATGAAGTAGGTAAAATTTTAAGCTAATCTAATTAATTCCTGAGTTAAAACTCATGGGATAGATAGAATTAGGAGAAGTCTCAGGTAATTAAATGCCCAGTGTTTGTATATTTAATTACTTCACTACAAACTGTGTAATTACTTTAGTTGAATGGTTAAATAGTTAGGCAAACATCAAAACATTTTGTCATTAGGAATGAAGTGTTATATATACACAGGAAGTACATACTGCTAATAAAGGGAATGGCACTGACAATTTTAATAGCACAACACCTTTTTTCTTTTGAAAGCTTTAGAAACAGAACACCATAGCATCATAGTGTTGGTGAGATTACTTAGAAGTTAAGACAAATTTCCCAGAAGGGAGGCATTTGGCACAAGTAGTAGAGATTTACTTAACAAACCAGTCAGAATAAGTGTGACAAAAGGCTCATTATAGTTATTAGAGATGCCTGGGGAATCACATGATGTTTTAGTAGGAGTTTCAAGACGAAAATCACCCTCTATGCCCAAATGAAGTCATTAAGTCTTTTTGACAAGTGTTTTAAAATAGATAACACTGCATTGGAATTTTGATATTGCTTTTATTAATGTAAAATGACTCAATTATTTTTTCTTTTAAACTTTCCTTATGTTGGAACAATAACCATTGCATCAACATGGGGACTTTGTTATTATCTTGTCTCACAGGCAATAAAACAAAGATAATTATTAATCTGTACACCTCTACAGGAAGACATTTCACTGTAATCAAGAACTTAATTCCATGAACTGTTCTTTCTCCTTGTAATAAAATGAGCTGATAAGTAAAATCCTACATGGCTATTTAATAAAGCATCTTATACATACATCAGTTTACAGTGGGTCATGGATGATAGCATAATATACAACAGGTTTTATCTCCATGTGTGATGTTAAGTTGTTTCACCAGATATACAAGAAACTAGTAATAAATGGTATTATTCCAAACATGAAACTACAGTCATCTCTCTGTTGTCCTTTTAAGGACTGGCTCATAGTCATAGAGTCCTTCAGTAGGAAGCCAGGTGCCAAAAGACTTCCTTCACATTGTAGCTCCAATGAAACATTCTAGAAAGTTCTATTGGTTGATCTGTACTCGTTGATCTCTTGTCAAATTTGTCTTTTATTTGTATCTTTCTTTTCATCTTGTATCACCAGCAGACTGATTTTAAAGCTGATCCCCCTTTAGAAACTAATCTTGCTAATAGCTGCACTTAGCAGTCTGAGTTCCAAGGCTGAGTCCAAATCAAGAGTCTTATTTCTGTCTGACTTGTGTATTAGTATAAATGACTTGTAATGGTTGATACAAGTACAATTGTGTTTACCTCACTGTATCTATAATGCAATTTGTAATCAGTACATAATTCTTATTTTTTAAATTCTTATATTTAATCAGATCATAATAGGACCTTTTGATTAAGTTCATATATAGCTATGTGTACAATTAAGAAGTTTTTTATTTCCTAATCCATGAATATAATGTATCCAATTTAAGTTTTCTCCCAAATCTTTCTTTTTATTGGTTATTTTATTTATTTTCATTTCAGCTGTTATCCCCTGTTTTCCTCTCTGCAAAGCCTTTTATCCCAATCTTCTTCCACCATGCTTACATGAGGGTGCTCCCCCACCCACCCGCCCACTCCCACCTCAGTGCCCTAGCATTCTCCTATGCTGTGGCATCGAGCCTTCACAGGACTAAGGGTTTCCAATCCCATTGATGTCAGATAAAGCAATCTTCTACTACATATGTGGCTGAAGTCATTGGTCCCTCCATATGTACTGTTTGTTTGGTGGTTTAGTCCTTGGAAATCTGGTGGGTCTGGTTCGTTGTTATTGTTGTTCTTCCTATGAGGTTGCAAACCTTTTCGGCTCCTTCAGTCCTTCCCCTAACTCTTCCATTGCGGTCCCAGTGCTCAGTCTGATGGTTGGCTGCAAGCATCCACATCTGAATTGGTCAGGCTCTGACAGAGCGTCTCAGGACATAATTTTTATCGATTATATTATTAACATTACTAAATTACTTACTTTTTAAGTAATATTCTTTAAAATAACTGTTAACTTATTTACTCACTTATGTAATCAGTTACAATAGAATACATTAATTTTCCCTATCTTTTACTTGCTTATTTATTAAGGAGACAAAAATTATTCTGATTTATACTTCATAAACAGGCTCACTGATGTCATATTACACATCAAGGTATAATGAGGTTACTCAGAGGAAGACAGGAGAAATCTAGTATCTACCATGTTTAAGGAACTGGAAATGTATGCAATTACCAGAGAATAATATTCTTTGAATTTTATGTTAAATGTTCCATTTCATTTAATATTACAGATCATTTGTAGATTCATAGCCTTTGTTGTTACTCTAAATGAATAATTGTAGATTGAACTATAACGACGGTACAGTTGTTAAAAATAAGGTGGCAATGTAAGGTTTTTAATTAAAATATTACATTTGATCCCCTTATTTTAAAATATTTGGGATTTTTTTGTTGTTTGGTTGGGTTTGGGTTTTTTTTCTGTTTTGTTCTATGTCTTTTGCCTTTTGCTTTTATTTATTCATTTATTTATTTATTTTGGTTGTGTTTGTTTTTGAGACAGGGTTTCTCTGTGTAGCCTTGCCTTACTGTAACACATTTTGTAGACCAGGCTGGCCTCAAACTCATGGAAATCCCTGTGCCTCTGGATCCCAAGTACTGGCAGTAAAGGCATGCACCACCACCACCCAGCTTATTTAATGTTTTAAATGTCATTTTTAGTAAAATGTTAATGGCTGATAAAACCATCAGGGTTTTGTGCTTGCTAAGCACTATTCTCAGTGATAGAGGCATGCATACACAACACATACACAGGCTTTGCTCTTACTAAAATAAATGTGTCTATATATTTTTATGTGTACATATAAAGAATATATAACATGCATATACATATGTGAATATATAAAGAAAATAATATACATATAAACATGTATGTTACTCAATATATAAATATTTGAATATATAGGAAACATTTATACTCTTTCTTAGAGTGTCTATATTTATGAAATAGCTACTAAAAATAAAAACATCAAAACTGTAAGTACTGTTAATACCCATTACCTATAGACAAGAAAAGTGGAAAAGAATGAGTGGCCGGCCAGGTCACGCATGTTTGCATATGTTTCTTTTGAGATAAAAGCCTTCCATCTTAGACTCAACCTCATTAAGACAAAGACATGAAAAAGAAAGAACACAACTGGGGAGTTTAAGGCAGGTTGTTTACAGGGAGGTAAAACAGCAAGAATATTATAAGAGTAAGTAGAACTTTCCTCCCTACAAGGAAGCTCATTAAGCAAAAAAAAAAAAAAAAAAAAAAAAAAGTGAACAAAGCAAAGGGTTAGGAACTCCCTGAAACTGGCCATGTTCCTCTTCCCCACTCATAGATAAGCAGTAAAGACTTCTAAGGGACACTTTCAGAGAAGATGAGCTTACTAGGAAGGGCTTAAACCAATTGAACAACTTGGAAACTATTCTGCCACGTGCTAATCTGCAGACTGTTCTCCTTTGCTGTCCAGGTGCACAGACTTCACGGAACATAATGCTTTAGGTGATGTAGCTGCCTTTGGGTCATTTCTACTGGTGTAAGAAACCTTCAACCATATTCCTATAAGTAACCCCAATAAAACTCCTGATGTAATACTACGTTGGACTTTGGCAATATGCTTACTTTGCTCGCTGTTAATTCTTTATCTGAGGTGAGTAGCCATTTGTTCACATCTGTAGGAATCATGGCATACTGGTAAGTTTCCTTTTCTGCAGTGAATAACCTTCCACTCACTTAATAGTGACTGGCAAGCAACTCTAACTGAACTCAGTGGGTCACACACAGAAAGAATTCATCAAAGCAGAGTGAGGACTGGTTGGAAATAAGAGGAGGTGAATGCAAGAGGTAAGGGGGTAAAGAAGAGAGCTGGTATTCATGTCAAACATCTAAGAAACTATTAAAGATCTTGTAAAAGGAAAAAAAGGAAATCTAGTGTAATGTACCCACTACAATGTTGGCACACTATGAATTCCTATTTTGCTCAAAAGGAGCATGCTTATCTTCATCCTATAAAAACAATCTTTTCAGAGACTTTTATTTGTAGATCTGAGGATTGTTGACTACAAAAAGTACTAGTATTTTCATCTCCTCCAAAGCTATGACTTGATCCACGTGCTATTGTTTTTATCTTGTCTGAATTATGATAACAGTCATCTCACTGTCATTCCATCCTGTGTCCTTATTCTGTACAGCACATTCTCAACACATTAGTGTTGGCAATGACTTCAAATACAAGTCAGTCTATACCAGTCCTCTGTTTACACAAGAGGTGAGAAAGTCCAGCATCATCAGGCTGATTGGCACACCTTGCGTTTATTACTTCAGTCGTCCTGAGCTGTTTCTTCCTTAAGGCTCAAGCAAGCTTTCTCTTCAGAAATTCTTGTTTCTTTGCTTTCTAATTCAGAATCTCTTGATGTACATAACACCATGACTTATTTTTTTCATCTATGTTTGCATTTAACTTTAAAATGTCTGTCTATTTTACACCTGTTAGTTCTGCTTAAAATTACAGACCAGATCTCCCATACCCTTAATGTGTTATTTGAGATTTGGCTTATGTTGGATACTTCTTTATTCATTATGATCTTCTGTTTGTGGTATTTAAAATTGAAGACAGAGCCTCATTAGGGTTAGAGTTAGATCTCCATCCATGTTATCCTACAACATGAAACATTATTTAATATAATTACAATATAATTATATCAGTTGTCCCTCTGGGAAAAAATATTCATCAATGCTCTGTTTGTTCACTGCAATACCTTTTATTATCTGAAAAACTGCAATCCATCATAGCCACTCAATCAAATCACATTGGATAAGTAGGTGGAAACATAATTCTAAACTTTCTAATTCAACTATTATTTACTGAAAACTACCTTTCACACATAGCATAGATTAAACAATTAATATATTATGAAGTAGTGTTCAGACCAAATGTTTCTATAATGTTTTTCTTTCAGACATGGTAGGTCATAAGGTTAAAAGAAAAGGGCATTTGACTATTCAATATTTTTATAAAATGAAAGGCTACTTATTCACTTAAAATAAAACATGATATGGCAAAACATTCTAAATCTATCACAGAATGGTTCAAGGCATTATTTGAGAAAACACTTTTATTAATGTGGAAGAAGAAGTATAAAATTGTAAAAAAAAAAGGCATTGTCTTATCATTTGGAGTCAATTATTTCAAAATTATTGCTGTTATTTTTTCGTTGTTTGATAATTTCCCAAATATAAAATATACAAATGAAGAAATAAAGCAAGAGTACTATGTATTTCTTCTGTAGATAGTTGAGTTCAGAATATGATTTGGCATAGACTAAGACTGAGACTGTGCATGTTAGAACATTTGCTAATCTGCTTAATATATAAGTTATTTTACAATAAATCAAATAATAGAAGAAGGTTTGAAGGGATTTAATTTCCTATGTGTGGAGAATGAAGATGTGTATGGTTTTATTTGGATAAGTAATGGCAACAGATCAAAGAAATTTAATCAACTACATTTTCAGTGGGACAGATGTAGAATAAAGATTAACAATAATAAAAGGAAGAATAGTCAGAGAATAAATGAGAACAAAGAACATGTAAAACTTGAAGAAATCATCACAAGAGGGCATTCCAAATACTAAGTCTATTATTGTATTCTCAGAATCTATGTTCCAGACAGAAATGAGGAACAGGAAGCTCATTTATAGGTCTTAGTTCTAAGGCCATGGATAATTATGTTTGGGCCAATTGACAAATGTAACATCACTAAGATAAAATAAAATATATAAATAAAAGTTTTCCTCAATTTGGATCTCTAAAGTAAAGAACTGATAAAATCTCCTACAATATAGAAAATTTATAGAAGTTTCACTACCAATTAGAAGATTTATAGACTTCTTTTACTTTATAATGTAAAACTTTCTGGTCTCGGTTTTAATTTAAGATTAAAAGAATCCCACTGTCCCAGGACACATCCTGGAAGGGGTACATTCCATTCCTTAGTCAGAGGACACTTGGTAGATTAACAATCAGAGGAGGAAGGGAGAGTCTGATTAACATTCCTCAGACCAAAGGGGAGGGAACCCACCTGTGGGTGAGGAAGGCCCAGACCATGTAAACAGACAAGGGAGATCCTTGCCACCTCATTCCCCAAAGACCAATCAGTTTAAAAGTCACACGGTTCTGCCAATCAAATTGTGCCCAGTCAATGTTTCTCTATTCTACCCCCTAAATAGTATAAAAACTATTCTTAGCTCCAACTCAGGGTTCTCTTCTTGCTTGCATACAAGAGAACCCCAGTATACTGGAATCATTAAACCTCATGTTAATTGCAAGGAGTCCTGTCCATGAGTTTCTGTGGGAGTGCATCCCCCGATTTTGGATCTTAGAATCCAACAATAATGTTTTTTAAAAATAAAAAGTGAACTTGACAAATATTTTATTATAATTGAATTTAGATTTAAATTCAACCAGAGAGCATATACGATGTTTTCTTGTTAACATATGCGACATCTTAACTCCTATGGAAGATCAGGTAAGTTTTAAAAGAACTTAAATGAATATAAAGTGTGCTGAAGACAAGATTCATTAAAGCTGCATTATTAGTCTGTTACTAGAGTATCTATTTTTTAAAATTGTTCATACGTAATTGTATTTATTAGTGTTTTCCATTTTATGTGTATTGGTGTTTCCTGATGTGTGTATGTGTGTTTGTACGTCTCTGTGTATGTGTGTGTGTGTATTGTGTGTATACCTTGTGCTCTGAATGCCAGAAAAAGGCATCAGATCCGCTGAAAGTTAAATTATGAAGAATTGTGAGCAGCTCTGTGAATTCTGGGGATTAAACCCAGATCTTCAGAAAAGCCACAAGTACTCTTAACTACTGAGCCTTCTCTGCAACCCACTGTTAATTTTTTAATGAATAAAATCATTGAAATTTCTTTTCTTATATATACTGTGATAGTTTTATAGATTTTCCTTGGATTGAATCATATATTTCAAAAAGAAAAACTGGATTTTTTGCTACATCCACAACGTAGCTCAAATCATAGTCATACTTTAAAAAAGGATTTAATGAGAATGAAAATGTTCATGTCAGGTAAAAATACAAAACATCTTTCATTTGTAATTAAATTGAAAATGACAACATATTTTCTGACAAAACAAGTGAAAATTACCTTGGTGGAATTAATGTACCAGATAATGTTTTAGTGATCTTTGCTATTTTGATACCAAGGTTCAGAGTAAAATACAGGCTGGGATGTAATATCACACACAGTCAAATGAACAGAATTGTCACATTTGTCTGTAAAGTGATGACTATGATATCAGTGTCATAATTATGGTATATCAAACTTATTAATTTCAAAATTACTACATGGAGTTTAGGGTTTTCCTTTTCTTTAATGCATTTCCTATGCAAAGAAAATGGCAACTATATGTTGCTTCAAAATTTAAATCATGTGAATTTATGATGTTCCATATAGTTTTATCAAAGTTTGGACTGAAAATTGAAATGACAAATTCCCTAAATGGTGATAATCATATAGAATACTTGTTCTCTGGTACTCTTCTCATCTCAAGACTACTGTCAGAATCCCAGTAACAAATCTAAACACACGTACATTAGTGTAACACATTTTATTGCTGTTTTCAATCCTTTATTATCAAATGCGTTTTCCAGACTTTATTATAAAGTCCTTCAAAGTTCCACTTTATTTTTCAGGTAATATTTGCTGCCTAGCAAAAGCCAAATCCCTGTAATTCCTTGCCAATTTCTGTTATATAGCATGAAATCCTGAAAAAAAAATATGTAGCTTCTCTCTTGGTCCAGATGAAACATGGATTCTAACTACATTGCAATTTTCTATTCATAGGCTTGACTTAGGAATAAGTGTTAGATATAATGCTACTCAAGGAGAGGCCAGAGGAAGCCTTTAGGGTGATGACAGGAGATGTTTATTAAACCTTAGGAAACTAAGACGCAGGAAAGGATGAATGCTTATCTCCTTTCAAGACTTTGCAGTCTCCATTGACGCAAGTGTAACAAAAATTACATAATCATGTGGGAGCTTTCTAGACCAACCAAGCACAGAAATAGAAACTTCTGTCTCCCCTCTACTAATTTCTTTCTTCCCACTGTTAGGTGCTGAAGCCTTCCAACTTTTGGGCAAGAAAGATACTTGATTTCTTTATACGTAAGTCTTATTTATTGGAGTTGTCTGATGTCTGAAGTCATAGTCTTCCCAAATAGTATAGGTTTCTGTATTATATCAAGCTAGACTTTAAATACATCCAATGAATTGTAAATTGAATTTCACTATACAATGTGAACATTAGACAGTAATATTTGGTAAATATAGCGTCGATTCAACAGTGAAACATATTATAGGAGTTCTGAAATAGCTTCTGCAAAGTAAATGTCCAATAACTAAAACTCAAACAAGCAAAATGTCTTATAAAGATAATGCATGACTTCCAAAAATAATTTATCTTTTGTTTAATGAAGAATGCCTTTTTAGATAGAGGAGCAAAAGCATAATAACACATTGTTATTTTAAACTTAAGCTACTGAATTGAAAGCACAATTGGTCCACAAAGGCAAACCTCATGCAGTTTCGATTCGGATATGAAGCAACACAGCCCTAAAGTTGTCCATAAAGGTCCTTTCCAATATTGAGATTTAATTAACACTCTCGGGTCTGACAGCTGTGGTTCATTTCTGAACGCTAGTTTTTAAAGAGCAGAGTCATTGAGGGCACCAGGTCGATATCACACTGATCATTTCACAGCAGAAATAGTCCACAATGTTCATATCAGGCCATTTTCATTATAAATCAAATGTCATCATCTCTTGATTGTCACCAGGATGGAAGACAGAGCATCTATATGTGATAGGTAGCCTGGACATCTGGTTTGTGGCCAGTAGCGAAGTAGGAAATTAGAAATAGACACATGGAAGAGAAAGTTTTGTGTTTCTATGTAATTTCTTTTGAGCAATTACTGGATAAATTGCTATATTTAACAGAATGTTTGTTAGTTTTGTTGGCAATTTTAAAAATAAATATGGATAGCCAGAAAAATTAAAAATAATGGCTTCAACAGAAGTAAGATATATTAAACTCCAATACTTAATTTCAGAAATACTTTGGTGTGTATGTGTGTGTAGTTATAGCTCCTAACTTTAAAAGAAATGTAAAAAGGGTAGTAAAAAATTGAAGCCCTTTGAATCACTAATTCTGAGTCGGAACTGATATTCTCCATTATTAGTATAGGAACTTAATATTTTAATAACATGTTCATCACATTATGATACAATCTTTCCACTTAAAATAATCATCAAATAATGAGTAAAATGGTTACTAAAATTACTGTTAGAGAAAAATTATGAATAAGTTAATCCTTTCCATTATCCTTTTCATCAGCTGTCTGCAGTGCCTGGTGTTACTATTTGTTCACTCATCTTTGACGTCTGTTTACTCGCTCCACTGCTTATTAAGTTTTACCTACTCAAGGGTTATACCAGCCACAGACAAGACAGAAGGAAGAAGATGCAATTGTAACTGTTGGAGCATATACCATCAATTTGATTTGTGATATAAGGAGGAAAGAAAAGCAGAAACTTAGGATTATGAAGCCCAGGTGTTCTATAGGTGTGTAGTGGTGACTAATTGATTAGATGGAAACCATGGATTGTCACCACAGGAAATATGCTGGAAAATAAATAGAATTAAATGAAGAAAACTAGAATTGACTGCATTTCAAGAAAGAGGAACTCGGTGACACTATGGGAAAATTACTCACACCGGTGAGAAGACAAGGTCAAGGAAGATGAGGGGATTGGGAACGGACTGAGCAAAGATGGAAGATATTTTTGATGAATTAAAGACAAAAAGACTTGGAAAATAATGCTAGTATTTTTTTTTGCATTTACAATCATTGTGCTTAAATTTTTCTTTTGTTGAAATATCTTTGCAGATGCTTTTAAATAGATATTCGAATTTATTTGAAATTTGTGATGAGCACACCTGGAGCGCACATTATAACTGAGCCACTTCTTGCTACTATTATATCCAAAATGCTAGTCAGAGTCTTATGCAGGAAACAGCTTTATGGTGCACAGCCAGCTGGAAGAGAACATAGATGACCTCAGCCTCCAGTCTCTAGAGAGAAGACCTGCATAGATGAATTGGCAGCCTTTGGAGCAACTTCCTCTGTTCTTCCTACTGAAAAGGATTAGAATGAGGTATAGCAGCCAACTTCAAAATATAAAGTGTTTTCTGCAATTTTCAAACATGAAAAATAACAAAAGAAAACAAGTCAGGCACTTGCTTACACTCCGCTCTTGTCATGGCTGTTTCTTTTCTGTGAGCTCTTATACAATTCATGCAAATGACTTGGTATTAGCCTAGACATGAACTTATTGACAAGCATACAGTTTTCCAAAGTGTAACATTAATGCATCGATTGAGAAATTAATATAAATAAATATATTCTAACTTAATTTAAATTTGTGGTTGCATATGGAAAATATCTGTTTACAGTTTACAGGATACCTAATTATTCCATGAGTAGTTTGCCTGCGTGTCAATGTTCCTTTATTTTACTAAGTAGGAATCAATCCAAATATGAAACATGGACCTCAGAACAGTTTCCAAGACCTCCTTCATGGAGGCTGTATTACAAAGTATAGGTTTTAGTCAGAAGAAATTGCACGAATACTTTAAAAGTATAACAAAACTATTGCATATTTTATAAGGTAAAATAGCACTGATAGCCCAGTAGTATAATTCTCTGGCTTATGACCATGAGGACCCAAGTTTGATCTCAAGAACCCACATGGCATAGCTATGTTATTGATATTGTAATTCCTTGTCTAAATAATTAGAGTCATGGGACTAGATAGGCAACAGACCGCCAGTCTGGAATCATCAGTGAGTTCTAGTCTAAGAGAGCATGTCTCCAAAAATCAAGAGAGACAACATCTCTAATGTGACAGATACTTTTGCTCTCTGACCTCCACAAACATTTACACATAAGTGTACTCATACACACATATGAATACAAACATTTACATATAACTGTACTCATATACACATATGAATACACACATACACACACTCACACACCCAATGACAGACAAAAACTAGGTCTATGTACAGGTCTATGAACTCTACACTAAATCACTTCTGATCAAATGTAATATTGATAATAATGAGATATGCTGTGAAAAGATTTGATTTCATGCCAAGTATACTCCGATTTCTTCATAGCACTCACTCACCTGTGTTTATCATAGCATTTCATATGCAAATATCACATCTTCATATGTCTCTCAGTTTACATGATCCATTTCACAATTACAACACACATGGAAAACATGCACAAAGGCTCAGCAATAGCTGAAGGGTCAAACAACTAATAAAGGTCCCAGGTTCTGACGGAGCCACTTCAGAGCTTTGGGCTCTCAGAAATGCTGTTTACTATCTTTTGTACTCACGATTCTTCACTATAATATGAATGTGGTTAGACTTGCTGGGACTTGATTTCTCAGGGCTGGCCAGTACCCAAGGAAGGGGGAGCCTCTTTTCTAAGGAGAGGAGGAGGGGTGTTGGGGATAGGAAGTTCTGAGGGTGGGACTGGGAGGAAGAGGAAGGAGGTGGGGCTGCTACCTGCAAGTAAATTGAATGAATGAATGAATGAATGAATGAATGAATAAAAGCAAAACCAAAAAAACCTAAGATATTTAATTTATATTTTCAGACAAAGTACTGATTTAACCTTTAAAAATTGGTAATACTATTATTTTTATTAGTTTTATTTATATTAGAAAAATGATTTCCCTGTGTACTTAAAAATTTTCTAGATTGGTAAGCACATATATTTTTTTTCTAGCCTGTGAAAGAAATGTTAAGTCTTGGGATTGCAGGGACTGTAGACATTGTGTGCCACATTGACTTAACAAGGTTGCAAAAATAATTTTTAAAGAGTCTGAAAATCCTTCCCTTTGTGTATACATGTGTGAATGCATTCTTTTCTTTATAATGCCCTAAATCAATCACCTACCTACCAACACAGCTTATTGTCACATCTGGAATAATGGTGAAAAGAGGTGGGATGAACCTGTCACTCTATTTTTAACTTTTCTAAAACAATGATAGTACTTCCCAGAATACCTTTACCAATTTACATTCCCACCATCATTATACAACTGCTCCTCTTCTCTGTATCCTTACAAACACTTATCAGTTGATGTCCTGACAATAAGATCCTAACAGGTGTGATGTTAGAACTCTCTGTAGTCTTGATTTGCATTTCTCTGTTCACTTAATGATAACAAGTTATGCTGAATATTTTAAATGTTTTCAATTTATGTTATCTTTAGAAAAATGTCTACTAATACCTTTTGCCAACTTATAATCTGGATATTTGTGGGTTTTATTTTATATTTCATTCACAGACATTTTTGATATTCTAATTATTTTAGATATTAATCCCGCATGTGTGTGTGTGTGTGTGTGTGTGTGTGTGTGTGTGTGTGTGTGTGTGTTCAGTAATAAGCAATTTGGGTATGTCATTTCCTACTTCACTTGGCTTTATACCTGATAGCCTGGTGTGCTGCTTCTACAGGTCTACAAAAATCCAATTTCTTTCTTGTTCTTATTCCCATAAAGCTAGTAAGCCAGTATTCTTTATTTGACTTTTCCATAAACCTCGAACTGTTTCCTAATCAACATAGAGGAATATACTACTGAGAGCTGAACGCTGTGGCAGTCAGCATTATAGACACATTATCATGCATTTATTTCTCATCCCACCAATAAAATATTTTTTAAAAGATAGACATGATTACAGGTCTGCATTAGTTTATACAAAATATGTAGGAAAATAAACAATGGTTTGTAGTTTTGATGAACAGAATCATGGTTTTCAAAGATGTCCATATCCATCCTCTGAATGTGTCAGTGAACTTTCATATGTTAAGCAAGAATTTATATTATAGATGTGAAAACATTGTTAACTACTTATTTAGGGATTTATAAACTGTTCTGGATTATTCATGCAGGCCCATTGTGGTCACAAGAATTCATTAAATATTGACAGGGAAATGGAAAGGCCAAACTGAGGTTGAGTCAATATAGATGGACTCCCTTGGTACATTGCTTGTTTTGAATGAATGAAGTAGCAAAGAGCCTAGGTTAGTTGTCTGACTTTAGATGCTGGAAGAAAGTAAGAAAGTGGATTGCCATCTGAGGTCTCGAGACTCCTGATTTTAGAGCCGTTACTCATCAGGACTTCTATTACTATAACTATAAGGTAATGTGCTCAGGTTGCTTCATGCCATTATTTTTAAAAAGAATTTGCAAAGGCAACAGTAGATTACAGTAGTGATCAAAATTAGGAAGACAAGTGTATCTAATAGGATGCAATGTGTTTGCAGTAAGCTAGGTGGATGACTATGCACACAGGCTAGGAAGGGTGTCTGGGAGGTTTAACATTTTTAATCCTTCTGCTTTTAGGTGACCCTTATAATTTGTTGATGTCCATGTACCAAATTATCAGTACATTTTACAGTGAAAATTTTTGTCAGAATAATTAGAGCCTTTAGATAAGTCAGTAATCAACCAGTTATATAGAGATTCTTTTCCTTGCTGGTCAGCCAACATACTTTAAAACATTTTGTATTCATTTTTCAAAATGAATATTCTCAGTGATATGCTTACAGGATAGAGGGATGGTTCAATGGTTAAGAGCACTTGTTGCACTTCCAGAGGGCCCTGCTTCAACTCCCAGCTTATAGCCTTTTGTAACTTTAGTTCCTGGGAATCTGAGCCACTTTTGTAGCTTCTGTGGGCAGTAGGCATACACATGCAACACAGACATTCATCCAAGAAAGGCATCTATCTATCTATCTATCTATCTATCTATCTATCTATCTATCTATCTATCTATCTGAATGAGAATCTTTTACAGTACTGTTTTTATTGAAAACTTATTCTTCTCATATACATTATATTCTGATTGTTGTTTCCCCTCTCTCCCTCCTCTTAATTCCTCCCACCACACCTTTCCTACACCTACCTATCCATTCTAGTTCTGCCTCTCATTAGAATAGAACAAGTTTCTAAGAGATAACAATCAAACATGACAAAATAAAATACAATCATATGAAGCAAAATCTATCATACTGAAATTAAACAAGGCAAACCAACAGAAGAAAAAGAGTCCTAAGACCAGGCACTAGTGTCAGGGGCCCACTTCTTACAGTCAGGAGTCCCATTAAAAAATACTTTGTTAATAGCTATAATACACATGCAAAAGACCCATGTACATACCCATGTAGGCCCTCTGCTGCTTCAGTCTTATGTGTGCCTTGCTTATTTGATTCAGAGAGCTTGTTCTCTTGGTGTCCTCCACCCATCTAATTTTTCCAGTTTTTCATCCCCCTCTTTCACAGGATTCCCTGCTTTCTGAGAGGACAGATTTATATGGAGACCTCCAATTTAGATTCTCTCTCCACATAATCTCTGTGGATTTCTGTATCATTTGCTGATAGAAGAAGGTTCTCTGATGATGATTGGATAAAGCATTGATCTATGAGTATAGGAGAATATCTTTAGGAGTCATTTTGTTGAATAGTTTTAGACCAGTAGTGTTTGACTTTATCCTAGTTCTCTAAGCCCTCTAGTCTTTGGTTCTTGATCACTCAAGCAGTGTTGGGTATGGATTCCTTCTCATGGAGTGGGTATTAGGTAAAATCAGACATTGGTTGGCTACCCGCATATGTCCTATGCTACCATTGTCCTAGCCTATTTTCCAGGAAGGACAGATTGTGGATCAAAAGTTGGGTGGCTGGGTTTATGTCCTAGTTTCTCTGTTAGTAGTGTATAGAGTACATTCCTGCACCAGAGATGAGGATGTAGGTGTTAGTGATCTGTGTAGGTACCAGCTTAACTTCTCCAGTTTCAATGAGTTTTATGGGGATATGCTTACAAGACATATCATTATTCACTTCATTTTAATTTGATAGTCACATGCAAGGCATCATATGTAAATATTCTCACTTGGAAAATATTCCTATGTACTTCTACTTCCAAACTATGCAAAATGATAAAGGTATATCCAGCTACCAATCCAACTAGTCTGTTGTAGGAAAACAAGTTTAAACTCTTGTCCAAAGTTTCTAGGAGTAACCAATCAATATCTGATTTGATTTAAGGCCCATTCCACATGATAAAACCCATACCCAACACTGCTATTCGAACTCAACACTCCTGTTCTACTAAAGGAATGTAACAACAAAATGACTACTAATGACATTCTGCTATACTCATAGATCAAAACCTTGCTCAGCCATGATCAGAGAACTTTGCTCCTGTAGACTATGCAAAAAATTACAAAGACCCATAGACAAGAGTCAGAGAATAAGAGACCTTGGATCACTCAGTCCTAAATGGGATGTCTCCATTAAATCCCTCTCAGTCCTCAGGGAACTATACAGAAGAGGAGGCAAAAACGAATTTAAGAGGCAGAGGGGATGGAGGATGTTACAAAAACAAGACTCCTTAAATCAACATGATCAATGCTCAGTTGAACTCACAGGAACTCAGGTATGTATACACAGGACTTGCATGGGTCCAAACTAGATGGGGTCTTAGAGCTGAGAGGAGAAGTGGACACAAGCCCTGATCCCTAACTCAGAAGCTGTCTCCAGTTGATAACCACTTGCAAGTGAAAATTTAGTTTCTTCTAAGAGAGTCTCACTGGGGAAACACTACTCATAAGAGTAGGCTATGCGATCAGCAGAAGATGATCAACAGAAAATGAATTCAATAGCATCATCAAAGGTCCCTTGTCTCATAAGGTCGTGAAAGGGTTTTTTTTGTTTATATAATTGTATCTTTTTTAAATTATTTTTTTCTCACCCTATTTTTTTCTTTATATATATATTATGGCTTCCAGTTTAATGTTTTCATGGAAGTCCTAAATGTGCAAATAAGTCTCTCTCTCTCTCTCTCTCTCTCTCTCTCTCTCTCTCTCTCTCTCCTCTCTCCCTCCATCTCTCTCTATATATCTCCGTGTATGTGTGTGTGTACGTGTCTGTGTGTTTGTGTGTCTTGTGACATCTCTTGGGCTCTTTCCTTCTGTTTGATTTGTCATTATCATTCTAATGTTGATTTTGTTTTTTATCTTATCTTATTTTATTATTATTTATTAAAGTATTTTATTTTCTAAGGAGAAGCAATTTATCTATATGGGTGGGTATGTGGGAAGGAACTAGGAAGAGTAGAGGGAAGGGAAACATTTTACCATGTTATATGAAAAATCATTTTCAATAAAAGAAAAAAATCTATAGCAAAGAAATGGAATTCTAAAATTTCAATGAATCCCATTGATTTTGACTCTTAACTCACACACAACATTAATAACAATATATTGTGAATAATTTACCTTGGAATTCCATTTCTTATCTGGTCCAGAATTCGGCTAAGAGGGCATTTTTTCTTTTCTTTCCTTTTCTTTTTTTTTCTTTTCTTTTCTTTTCTTTTCTTTTCTTTTCTTTTCTTTTCTTTTCTTTT
>NW_021604719.1:8685631-8686834 GCF_004785775.1 Grammomys surdaster | reverse complement strand
TTCTTTTCTTTTCTTTTCTTTTCTTTTCTTTTCTTTTCTTTTCTTTTTTCAGGGAAGAATAAGTTATACAAAGTTTTTTTGAAACACAGATGCTTCTTGGTTTAAGAAAGGGAATTCCATTACAAATAAAAAATTACATGGTTGCAAAATTCATCAAATACACTTAGCATACTGAACAAGGCCACACACCAATACTTGGCATAACATCAAAGTGACTTGGAGCTGGGGCTTACTCTTAGTGCCCAGTGATCCCAAAAATGGAAAATCTTAAGTCAGGACTGGTTATACCTATATCTCTTGAACACCATCTTTAAATTTTAAGACATACTTAACATCCATAACATATTACATAAGCATTTTTTTCTGAAGTCTGAGATCACAGTTTTCTAATATTTTATCTGACTTCCAATATTTAATGATAAGCACAAGACAGTTTTGTAGAGTTTAGCATTTTGTAGAAGTTCATCTCAATGTGTCTAATCAAGTTAGTGTAAAAATAATTTCAACAAATAAGCAGAAATAGAATAAAACTTTACTTTAGGGACTTAAGGGATTTTCAGTATGTATGTAAATGAAAATGGGGATTTTCAACTTATTGCAAGTTTTAAGATTCAATTAAAATAGTGATGTGTCCTTATTCTTTAAAAATGAATCAAAATCACATTTAAATTTGTAACTACAAACTAATTGTATTTAATACAGAGTACGGAAATAATCTCCTACTTTTGCTCTGTGTAAAATGAGAAGGGTCCATGAAGGTAAGACTGTGTATTGTCCATTTCAGGAGTCATCTGAAAATGATACTGAGTAGGAAAGTTCAGTTGAAAGCTTTAGTTTTAAGACATAAATTGAAAGAACATTAGCAGCATGACTGCAAAATATGTGGTACTATATGTGAAGAGGGAGCTACAGTCCAGGTCCAAGAAACAAAGAAAAAACAATACTCAAGACAGACACACTACTAATTTGAAATTGCATCTGAACAACATTTTGTGAGTGAAAGCCCTTATATACATAAACATGTAACGAAGTCTTGATATTTAAATGCAGGCTTTCACACACAGATACACATATACTGCATACACACCTACACATACACTCAAGTACAATTCTGTGTATTTGAGGCCTTCGGCTGGTTTTGAGAACCTATGCTGAAATCAGGTCTCTCTCTCTCTCTCTCTCTCTCTCTCTCTCTCTCTCTCT
>NW_021604719.1:8654410-8685231 GCF_004785775.1 Grammomys surdaster | reverse complement strand
CTCTCTCTCTCTCTCTCTCCCTCCCTTTCCCTCTCTCTCTTTCTCTCTGACAAACACACACACACACACACATACAGACACACACACAAAAAAAAATGTAGTATGTACTTCCTGGACAAAATCATTAAATGCAAGAGTTTGTGCAATTTTAAATATATTTTTCATGAACCAAAAAAATAAAAATAAATTTAAAAGGTATAGTAAGATTTTTTTCTCTTCAAAATCTCTGTGAAATCCTGGAACAATTTGCAGATTATCAGTTTAGGTATGTGTTGGAAGAGTTCATCTTAATTAAATTCCACTTTAAACTAAGTATGCTCACTAAAATTCAGTCATTGTCTTTCATTCTATACCTTCAAGTTCCTAAAATACAAAAACATAAAAACAAACAAAAGCAAAGCTGAACATTTGTCACACATATTTAGTTTAATTCTGACAAAGTTACTTTAATTTTTAATCTAGGGTAGTGCTCTTAAACATGTTGATTTAATAAATTCAATCTACAACTCTATTTCTTGTATTGCCTACACCACTAGATCCTCTCTCCTCATTAAATAACAGATGTCGCCTTTACGTTTCTTTTTAATTTTCTTAGTAATATGGACATTTTCCACTTTTGATGACTGAAATTTATTGGAACATTGACATTTTCAAGTAATTACATTTGATATAATTCCATCTTAGGATCATAAGAAAAGTGTTTCCTTTCATTTAAAACCTAACTTAGGGCTCATTACTTTGCAACTGTTCTAAGACAGTAATCCTTCAGTCAGAGAAAAGCAAGCAAACACTTTTCTTTTGAAAACTTAAGATAAATAACTGATAGCTATATCTAAACTCTTGATTGAAATTCTCTAAGCTTTTGATGAGTTCATTAGCAAAAACTTTCTGTTGTTGTTGTATTTGTCTTTCAAGCATTCTAAGATTAGAGGCAAGAAATTATGAGTAAAATTGACTACATTAAAAAGAAGTCCTAGCAAATGATGGAATAGGAAAGGCAAAGTTATGAACCATATTGATACTAAATTCAAAATTTGCATGAGTTCTGTGATTGTTTTACTTTCATTAGAAATGCTGAGAAATGAAATGAATGATTATCATTTAGTGACTCAAAAATCAACAAGTTATTAAAGTGAAAATACGTCAGTTTTCTGGTGGCCCCTGACTCTGTGCCAGGCTTATGAGCCATTGTTTGCAGCCTCACACAGGGAGCTGAGATAGACCACGGCTATCCCAGATGCCATACATCTATGCCTCCGTGGACAATATAGCATGCCCTAGCCTTCAGATTCCCAGGCAGCTCTTTTCTACCTTATTTCCCTTCCAGTTTAAAGAAACATGAAACTGTGTTTTCTACTCATTACTTTCTTTACTCCAGTTACAGTAGAACTATTTCACAAAATACCAAGATAAACTTTTTTATTTATCTTTTAAAAAAAGACTTATTTTTATTTCATAATTGCCTATGTTTTGCCCAATCTTATGCATGTATACCACATGCATTCCCAGGGCAGTCAGGTCAGACGAAGGCATTGATCTCCTGGAACTGTTATGACAGACAATGGCGAGCCGTGTGTGTGTGTGTGTGTGTGTGTGTGTGTGTGTGTGTGTGTGAGAGAGAGAGAGAGAGAGAGAGAGAGAGAGAGAGAGACCTAACCCGAGTCCTCTGTAAAAGCAGTAAGTGCTATGAGCTGCTGAAGTCTCTCTAGGCAAGCTTTTATATTCTTTTTTTTTCTTTTTTTTTGAGACAGGATTTCTCTGTACAGCCCAGGCTGTCCTGGAACTCACTCTATAGACCAGGCTGGCCTCGAACTCAGAAATCCGCCTGCCTATGCCTCCCAAGTGCTGGGATTAAAGGCATGCGCCACACTGCCCGGCTAAGCTTTCACATTCTTAATAAATCTTTAATACAAACAAGAAAATGAATGAGCAGATAGGCAGGTTAGCTAATTTAGAATAGTACTTCCTGTTCTAACGTTGCATCTGTCCATGAGATGGTCTTGACTGGAGCAAATTATGTGCATAACAGGAGTCTTCTCTGTCTAGGTAGCTGAAAGCGTTGAGAAAAGACTCTAGAACTCACTGTGATAATCATCACTTTTATATGGACCAGCAATCTCCTCTAGTCTTGGATGTTTTATGCAAGACTGAAGTTCAGTGGAAAAGACATGGGTGTTACACCAGATGAGGATTATAGTTAAATTCTGACTCTGTCCTTTAATTACTGGGGAAAGTAGGAAAAGCTACCTTAAATGATCCAGGCTCAGGTCATTAGAAAGCAACAAGGGGAATGAATGAGAGTCAACATCAGAGTGATCAACAGGTCATTAGCTTTACATACTACAGGGGTAGTTCTACATCTGGCAGGTTCATCCTTTCTTATGCACTTACTTTAGGAAACTCCAACTGTAAACTCTGTTCCTTGGAAATATAAGCTCTTTCTCACATTGGGGGCCCCCTTTTTAAGTGCAATAATCAAAAAGCAGTGTTCGCTTTCAGTTTCTCTATAACCTAGCAACTTAAAGGCTAACAAGCAGTTAGAATACAAAGATGCCTAAGCACAATGACTTCCACAGGTACCCTCTCCATCAGTTTGCCTAGAAGCTGACACTCCTCTTGCCTTTTATCTCAGTAGAGTTAATTTTGGTCCTTCTTCCTTACTGAAATAATCTCACCCTATGCCTTAACTACGTATAAAATCTCCCTCAGACAGTTCAAAGGATTACATGAGAAAAGTTGTCATAAAGAGTAGAGTAATATGAAATTCTCAACATATACTGATGTCTCAGGAAAAGTTATCCTTTCTTTACTTCCTTTACAAATCACAGACCTCTTCTTTGTACTGACAGCCTCAGGGATTCTAAAATATCTGTTTCATATATTTGAAAATTAAATAAATAAGTTTCTTTATAATTTTCTTATTATTTGGTGTCATGTTCTAAAGATCAATAAGTAAGGAACATTATAGCAAATCTGCTTCTGTTATTGCTTGAGCTCACTTAGTGGTCTGTATGCTACTCAATAAAAGGACTGAGAATTTAACAGCCACATCCTGGCCAGACTCCTGAAGTCCAGAATCTCAGATGCAGTTATCATCACACAACCTCAAAGAGACAGTAAGAAGACTCTGTCCCCTAAAGCAAACTTGCAGATCTCCTCCTGAAACAAATGAAAGCGTGAAGCAAGATTCTGAACGTCGTCACATCAGAAAGCATGAAGATGACGTTCTCTGCAAGCATTAAATGTAAAATCTTACACCTCATTGTAGTGTAAATGTTCTCTGTAGTTAAAGCAAAGATCCAAGGCTTTTTGAGCACAAAAAGATACAATGCAAGTGATTGTCCTTTCCATATCATGAATAGAAAAATAATGTCTTCTTCTTTTACTTTTGTTGGATCCTTTTTTAGAGCATTTGGCTGCATTTTTATATCCATTTTAATTAAAGTACACTTCTCTTAACTTTGCCCAATAGCTGCTAAAGAAGTGTGGTGAAAGGAAAAGGTAAAATGTATCTAAAGAGCTTTGTTCAAAGGTGACATTTTATGATATGCAGTAAGTAATGCAGTAGGACACTGGCATCTTTCAGAAAACATGTTTTTAAATTACGGTGTGCTAAGCTTCTCTCTCCATTCACATTACCCCATTCCAATTGCTACCCACTTGCTATCAGGGAATATCTCATTGCTAAGGAAGTAGTACAATGGTACTTTCTTATCTTGAATAAGCTGTAAGTCCATCGCTGGAAAATCATGTCAGTAAAACAATTATCACAGTGTCAGAGGAGAGCACTGTGAATTGTTCGCAGTACAGCTACCTGTAGTGTTTAAAATATAATTTAAATCTTTTAAATGACCATTTTTTCTTATAGTTTCTTTCTCAGAATCATCAAAATATGACCTTGACTGCCGTAGTTAGACCATTAAAATAAAAGAATAAAGAATAGTTTGAAATTTGTTAAAAGTAGTGTGGAAAAACCAAGCAATCACAAAAGAGCATAATTAGTAAAAAATATCATTTAGAGAATACCAAAGAGAATGTAATATTTTCCTACACAGAAAAATAATTTCCTCTGCCTTAGAATAAAAATGAAAAAGATAAGGAGATAGTTAATATTTTTAAAATCATATAAAACATACCAAGATATAAAACCTTTTTGTAAATAACCATCACTACTGAAGGACCATCTCATCTCAGGAGGTTATACAGAATGTCAGATTTCTAACAATGTCAAGATATTATATTTTGAATTCTAACTACAGCATTAGCAAATGTACATAAATCAAATGTAAATTAATGATGACAGATATGGTGGCACTTGCCTGCAATTCCCAACTTAGAAGCAGAGGCAGGAAGAGTATTGCAAGTTCCTGTCTAGTCTGGTCTATCTAACAAGTTCCAGGTTAGTCAGGAATATAGAAGATTATCTTGTCTCAAAAACAAACAAACAACAACAACAACAAAACCCACAGCACATCACAGCACAAAACAAAACCAAGACTACATGGATTTTTTCATACAATTAGAAGGAAATTGTTTAGAATTACAAATGTCAGAGCATATTGTTGATAGCTAGAAAATATTCCCGAAGTGCACACAATTTAGGTTTTGCCTTTGGTAACCACTTGATAATAAGTTTTACTTTCTTACTTTGAGGACCAAAAGTGAACTAGAAATGTTAGTGTCAATGTCATATCTAGAAGTTGTATAGTCTTTATTTTTTAACTCAGAGATTCTGCATTAACTAAAACAAGAACATAGTCAACACTTCAACTTTCTAAGTCAATTTTGTATCTTGTAAATAAAATGAAATAAACTACTAACAGGCTTTGTGCATATTGATCTTATGCTATTTCAGTTAGGATGACACCATGTCATATTTACTAATCTCGTGTAGTGAGAATAGGCTCTTCATATACTAGTATTACCTGAAAATATTTAGACAGACTCATGCCCAGGCCCACTTTAAATATAATGTGGTTTAAATAATCTGTAATGGGGCTACTACGTGAATCAAATGTTTAGGCAGGAGTGAGAATCACATTGGTACATAAGGAAAACCAGAAATGAAGTGAATGAAGTGTAGTGGCAACAAAGTGGTTCTGAGTGTACATTCACTGATGTCTACCATAAAACGTGCAGCATTGTCAGATTGTTCTTAGTTTTGCTCATCTTTTTATTTGGAAAATAAAATTGTGTTTTCTTTGATCCAATTAGCAGAATATTTTTACCTAAACCCTGTATCTTTCAAATGACTAATGGAGTTAGGTTTTCTATACCCAGAATCCCTAGGCCTCCCATTCATGTATTTCTAAGATGTAGCATTGCTGAGGAATTCTACTCTACATAGCATTTCAACTCAGAGTCAAGCAGTGGCCATATCATTTTCCACCTCCATATATATATATAATTCCTGCCTGTCTACATGTCCATTAGTCTGCCTCTACTCTTTTCCCAGATCCTCACTACCCTCTCTTCCCCAAATTAAATCCACTTATACATGCCATGCATCTCTGTAAACATCAAGACTGAAGTGTTAAATGACTTGAGAAGTCAGTCGTGGCTTGTGTTTGTAAGGAAGTTTCAGATTTTTTAGAACATTCTCTGATCTGGTAAGATAGTGGCTGTGGACTATTCTGCATAGAAGCTTGATTTATGGAAACTAAGCATATATATATGTGTGTGTGTACATATATGCTTATGAGGCTGTTTCTTTGGTGGAGAACAGAAAGGAATCTAGGACCCTGTATTCTCGTAAGAAAAAGGATTTTGATATTAGTTGCTTTCCATGTTTGAACTATGACAGCAGATAAGGAAAAACACACATGCTTCTATTTGCTCACCTAAGCTCCACTGCATCAAGGGGACCCAACTCATTTTAGAAAAGCCTTCAAATACCTGTAGGTAGTATTACAGAATCTAATCCCATATCCTTTTTCTTTAAAGGATTACTGTGTATCAAGCCATCAGCCACTATTTGTGTCTACCTTGGCTTACCAGAAATCCAAAACAAACTTCCCTTATTGCATGGACTAGGAAATGCCTGAGAACTAACCTTTATAACTTTGAGCTAGGTAAATGTCACACCTTTAAACTATTAACAGGAAATCTTTCATGCAGGAAGTCTAAGACACAAAAATCTTTCAAAATTGTATCCCCAAATGTTGCAGGGAACAATACATCAAATAAAGCAAATAAAAAGTCATGAGAGCAGGAAATGGCAACCAATAAATCACTTTATACCTGATTGTGCATTCTGTGACCTCAGTCAACAAGTATATACATCCAAGTAGTTGCTGGATCCTCATCAAAATGACTTATTGAAAATAATAATAGAAAGAAGGTCCTGGATTCACTGCCCTGGAGAACATGATTTGCACCATATAAGAAACAAAACATAAAGCTTCAGGTCACTAGGTTTACAAAATGAGCATGATAAAATTGTTGATTATAACTGTGCAAAAGCAACCTTTTTTTTTTTCCTCAGAAAGGAAAATCATGTATAGCTTTGTGTGCTTTATTCCAGTGTGTGGATGGTTTAAGAATACCACTGGTACGATTCCAGTTTTAAATTATATTTGCATATCTTATTTTATGCTTGAATCTGACACTGAGGGTGTCCCGTCGTCATTACCATAGAGATTTAGATGGGGCTGAGGATGAGCCAGGTCCCAAATGCATGCAATGAAAATGGATTAATGTAAGCCTACCTGGAAGCATCATTCATGTAGCAGGCCGTCTCAATAATCTCTCTTATCAGCTAAACTCATCCCTTGAAAATCTATGTTCGTTCAGTCAAAGTAGATTCAAGAAGCTTCAAATTTTTGAAAAGGATAAAGAATGTTTTTAATGTAAATCTCAGTGGTAAAAGTACGGTCAACTCATACACGTTGAATTCAGGATCATCATTTTACTACAAGGCATTTGGGACAACTTTTACTAATGTTTTTAATTTTAAAATGTATTTTTTAATAAAAGTATTATTACAGCATTTTCCGACTTTTCTCCCTCAACTCCTCCCATGTACCTCGCTTGCTTCCTGTCACATTCACGGCCCCTCGTACTTCAATTATTATGTGTCTATTATGTGTCTATGCCTAAATATATAAAGACAGCCTCCTCAGTCCATTTAGTGTCACTTGTATGCGTATGATTTCAGGGATCATTTTTAAAATATGTTTGAGTGCTGTAAAATGTTTTATTTTAGTATTTATCTGTGTGTGTGTGCACACATATGCATGTGTTTGTGTGCATATGTGTGTGTGTGTGCATTCAATACATGTGCATATGCATGTGAATGCGTGAGCATGTGTTCTTGTATGTGTGTGTGCGTGCGTGTGTGTGTGTATGTGTGTGTAGGTATGCACATACACATGTAGGAACCTATGGAGCTGAAAAGACTGTCAGACCCCTAGAGAGGTCTAGGGCATTAGACAGCTGTAAGTCAACCTACATGGGTTGTGAATTGAGAGAATTGGGGGTGTTCTCTAATATCAGTTTGTACTTGTAACTGCTGAGCCACCTCTGCACTCTTAGTTATCTTTTAAATTGAATACTATATCTTATGTATTTCAGAGTACATACGCATTATACAAAGACAAGCTAATTGGAGCTAGCTACTATTACCCTGACCTCACATTTTTAAAATATTTTTTGCCCAAATATTTCATTTTAAATAATTCATGCAACTTCTTTCTGTATTTGTTAGAGAATTCTCTCTCTCTCTCCTCTCTCTCTCTCTCTCTCTCTCTCTCTCTCTCTCTCTCTCTTTTCGAGTGTGTGTGTGTGTCTGTGTGTGTGTCTGTGTGTGTGTCTGTGTGTATTCATGTATGTTTGAGCATTTGTATCTACAAACACATCACATATGTTAGTCATGGTATAGTAGTCAGAAGGTAATTGGAGGGAATCTGATTTTTTTTCAATGCTGTGGATCCTAGGACATCTAACTCAAGTCCTCAGGCTTCAAGGAAGCATCTTTACTTGATGTGATGGTTTGTTTTGTTGGTTTGACATAATTTAGAATAATCTGGGGAAAGAATCTAAGGGAAGAATTGTGTACAACTGATTATCCTGTGACATATATGTCGGGTACTATTTTGGGTATGCTAATTGTGATGGAAAGACCTACCCACTGTGGCTAGCACCATTCTAAGAGCAGGAAATACATGATATAAATACAGTGTTTACGTGTATGAAAGGACCAAATAATAATGTTTTCTAAATGTAGAAAGTGAACTGACCAAGAACGTGCATACATCCATACATTTATTGCTCCCCGCTCTGACTATGGATGTAACATGATGAGCTATCCCAAGCTCCTGTCACTATGACGACTCAGTTCTGCAGGAATCTGAACTGGAGGTGTGAACTAATATAAACGTTTATCTTCAACCTTGATTTTATCAGCATATTTATTGCAGCAACAGAAAAGGAAACTAGTATACTATCTTTCCAGGCCAAGAAATAAATTTCTGACAAACAAACAATACTTTTTCATAGACAGTTTTAATTATTTATTTACACATCATTTAATGAGTTTGAATGTTTTGCCTGAGTGTGTGTTTGTGTCCCGTATGTGGCTGATGGAGGACAAAAAAGAGTACTGCATCCCTAGATACTAAAGTAACAGATGTGATCTACATATGTGATCTACATATGGAACTGGGAATCAAACCTCTGTCTACCAGAGGAGCAACCAGCAGTGTTAACTGGTCAGCAGTCTTTCCAGGCCCCTTTCCATAAACTCTTTTATGTTTACTTTTTCATGAAATTGTACCTGTTACATATTGATTTTCATAGGCATTTTTTATTCTTTTCAGTGAGTAAGATAAACCAAATCAATGCTGAAGTTATACAGAGCAGGATCTACAGAACAAGAGCATCATTCTATGTTGGGGCCACATGGCAGCAGAGGATGTCACAATGGAAAATTAGTAAGATATGAAAGAGGAGAGAGTAAAAACAAGATCCCCAGTGGAATGATATCAGCATCACCCATTGCAGTTAGTTCCTTTTTGTTCCAGTATTTTCAGTTCTCTGTTTATATTACCTGGGTTCCATATACTGTTTCTTGAGAGCCTCTTCCATCCATGATCTGTTACTGGTTTTCTGACTTCTCTGGCTACTCTAATTTACATATACATATTTAAAGATACAAAGCTAGCATTGCATACGAGGGAGAATGTACAACCACTGGAATTGGTCTTTCTCAGCCTGGGTTACCTCACTCACTAATGACAGTTTCTAGTTCTATCCACTTACCCAAATATTTTATAATTTAGTTTTTTTAAACACAGTTGAATAGTATTTAGTCATGTAAATATACCACATTTTCATTATCTAGTCACCATTTAATGGGAATCTAATCTGTTGCAATTTGCAATTTCTTGCTATTATGAATAGAGCAGCTATGAACTTGGATTTGTATCTGTGAATACTAGTAGTACATAGAATCTTTTGAGTATATGCCCAAGAGTTGTATAGCTAGGTCACAGGGTAGATCTATTTCTAGACATTTTAAGGAGCATCCACAATGTGAATGAGAGGAATAACTAACATTGAAGTCCTTTGAAAAACTCATGTGAAACATAGCAATGAAGAGCTTTTAAAAGTATATACATGGGTATATACATAACAAGAGTTTAAGTGAAGTTATATTATAACAAGGGGATAATATCACTCCTAAACATCATAGACTGTCAAATATAAAACTCAATGCCAAGAAACAGTTACCTATTTTGTAATTGTTAGTCATTGGATTCCCAGATTCCTTCAAATGTTATGTACTATGGCTATTGCTCTTGCTTACTTTCCAGAACCTGGTTAAATCTTTATTAAAATAACACATACTTGAGACATAGAACATGGAGAAATCACGTTACTACTTCCCAGGAAGCTTCAATCATATTGGCTGCCTTTCATGTTTCTGAAAGGTGCTATGTACACTATCAGAGGAGAAAAATCATTACCAATCTTGTTAAGGAGTGAACCCTTCAAATCTATAATCATGTCTGACCTAGCAAGATACGTTCACTGGTTCAACAGGGACTAGAATGTTGTGCGAATAAACAGCCACTCTTGGATTAAATTTAAGGACATCTACATAAGACAGAATGTATACTTTGCACTGATAAAAGAGTGAAGACCCTGTGTCTAGGTAGGTACAGACATTAGTGAAAAGCCTACGACTATTATTCTGCTATAAAGACATAATATTAATCCAACTCCTCAGGACTTATTACTCCCGTACATAACTGCATCTCCTAGCAATCATCACAGAGGCTTTTTTGTTGCAGAATTTTGTGATTACTGAGCCCACAACTAGTCAACATGAGGGGTAGAAGACACTACAGAGTGTTCAGCCCTATTTGAGACATCTAGATAGAACCCCTCTCCCTAAAGCTCAGGGATCAGTATGGAAGACATGGTGCAAACATTATAAGAACAAGAGGCAGTGGTTGAATGCATCAAACAATGATTTCTGGATGCAACAGGGAAAAATACACTTATTGATTCACAGAAGTTGTGACAGCAAGTACAAGACATGTGCAAATAAAGCAAAAAAATATTGTCATGGAAGACCAAGGTGGACAGGAAGACAAACCTGACCTTAGGAGCTATTGACAACTGATGACTTCCGGGTCAGTTAGGGATCAAATATTTTCAAGGATGTGGCTCCTGAGAGCCTACCCATGATACAGTAGATGACCTTTCCCCATACACATATTTGCATCACTTGGTGAGGTGTTTTTTCCACATATAGAACTGTAGATGGTGATAAAAAATTAAAATGATAAAAATTGAAAATGAGGGAACAGTGGGTGGGCTTTATCAAAGCACATTATATGCATATGTGAAATTCTTAAACAAACAAAATATTGGCCTGTAAGTCTTAAGGTTTTAAAAGGCAACATAAATGGAAGTTGACAATATTTTCTATTTTTAATGAATGCTGATTTGAGTTAGGAGGAAATAATCATACTGTGTGGCTACATTATGACCTATTTTGGCATAGTTTCCAGTCGTTAAAAAGGTATGTCACTGAAATACTCGTTCTCATTGAAAAGCAACTATGAAAAAACAAACTAATATTTTATATCATGTCAGACTTGTACATGTCTTTAATAAATAATGCTTGTAACACATACATAAACTGTTTATTTTAAACAACCATTCTGTGATTTCCTCTCTTATTTGAAGAAACATGTTTAGAAGATGCATAGATGCCTTATAATGTTAGGTTTTAGTTACTTTGGATGCCCTATGCTAAATGATTTTGCTTATGTTAATATTGGATACTTTCTTGTTAAACCAGTTACAATTTGTTTTATTGCTGCATTTTCTCTGATACCTATCACGTTAATTTTCTGACTTGTTAATTTAAAAAGTGTAATAAATTAAAATTTAGACTTCTACATATGATCTGCTAATGTCTGAAGAAAATAATTAGGGATAGTTAGTAATAATGACAACAGAGTATTTAAGTTAAATCATCACTTCATGAATGAGATGGTAAAATGTCACTAGCATTTACCTTAGTAAACACAAATAAATTCACCCGATCAACATAGAATATGAGTAATTGGACATGTATCACAGATTAATAGTAATGGTAATGGTTTGTTTATTTGTTGTTTTACTACTGCTAAAGGGACTTTATACATATTACATAATTAGGGCCTTATATAAGATGTTAGCAGATGGTGCATTCAGATATATAGAAAATTATTAAGGCATAGTGTTGGAGGATGGATGATTTAGAAGTATTTATAACCTATGAAATGAAATGTGTGAAAGGATATAACACAGAGTGCAAGTGCAGTTCCACTATGTTGGGGAAGGACGGGTAAAGCAAGAGAATAGACATTGCTTCTGTGCTGTGACCACAAGCGAGACATCAGCTGAAAAAGAATGGGAGCTGAGCAAGTAAGTGAAATGGAAAAAGATGTATCTGAGCTGAGTGGCATGTATAATCTATTCCTATCAATTCCAGGGCTTCTATTCCATGCAAGTTAATGTAACACTGTTTGAAGGACTACCATGTAGATACAGCATTTAGCAATGTTGCCATCCATAGTCTAGTTAGCTGTAACCTAGGAGATGCTATGAAAGCTGGGATGTACAGAAATGTCACTCAGGCTTTGAACTGTGTAGCATGTTCAAGTACCAGGTTTCACTTATAAGACTTATTTCAAAACCTCTTTAATGAAAGAAAAAAGGAAGGAAGGAAGAGAGGGGAAAGAAAAGAGAGAAAGACAAAAGAAAGAAAAAGAGAAGGAAAGAAAAAAGAAGGGAAAGAAAGAAAGGAAGAAACAAAGAAACAAAGAAACAAAGAAAGACAGTTGGGAGATGTTTCTTACATATTCTAAGAGAGAGAGAGAGAGAGAGAGAGAGAGAGAGAGAGAGAGAGAGAGAGAGAGAGAAATTTGGTGATTTTGTATGTTCAACAGCCCAGAAGTTTCCAGCCTTGCTGAACCTTGAAGCTGCCTCATCCATTTTTCATTTCAGCAACAATGCCAATGAAATTACTGAAGCTTGCACTTTAGCATGTGTTGATGCAATTACAGCTTCCTCCTGCTGCCATCATTCCATTGTTTTATAACACAGGATTAGATGAGTACAGTCTGGAATAAAAAGTAGCACCATTATTTTCATTTCATTTTTTTATTTATGTGTTTTCCAGGGTGTTTATTAGTCAGGATCAAACCATGGGACCTTGTATAATAGGCACACCTCAATGAGCTATATTCCTAGCCTCACATGTCTTCATTCCAAAAATTCTGTCCTGGTTAAATAATTTGATCCAGAATGTTCATAGGAGTTGAGAAAAAAGTGTTACTAAAATTTATACATTCTCTTTTCAAATTGATGTTTTATAATAACACAGTATCATTCTGAATCATATTAAAGGGGACATACACATGTCATAATTTATATTACCAGTAACATATTTCTGGAGTAGCATTGAATGCTTCTCTGACAATTTTATATTCATGAGTATATGTGGTCAAATTAGGTTATGCATCTTTCAGAGTAAAGTTACATGTATAGGGACCTAGTATACAATTATTTCATTATTTATACATTTTAAAGCTGAATCATGTTATCCCTGCACTCAGGACTCTGAAACAGGAGTACTGGTGGAAGTTCAAGGTCAACCTAGGCTATCTGATAAGTTCTAGGTTTCTGGAATAAAAACACTAACACTCTATTACAGAAGGTTTGTAGAATTTAGTAACCAATTCTGAAATGTTTCCTTAAAAAAATTACAGATTGTTGAGTAGCCTCAGACATAATTATAATGTATAATTATTTGGATACTAAAATAAAATCTAAATCTCATCACACACACGTACAAAATGATGTAAATTTCTCTTACTGCGTGTTTGGCTGTTGTCAGGTATATTGCTTTCCTCTTCACAAATTATTAAAATAACAAAACCCCTTCATTGTGATGCAATTAAAGCAGCATTACATCATACAGAAAGGAGAGGAGTCTATGACTGTGTGCATAATGTTCAGGTTATACACACTGCAAACCCATCAGTCTTTGGAAACGATGACAGGCATGATGAGTTCACAGGACTAGTGCTACTAATGATGCTTGCAGGTCTGACACAGTGCCTTCAGTTCCATCTACGTTGGCTGTTGCTGCCCTAGAAGATGAATTTGGATGCTCACAGTCTATTTTCTAAATGGCGGTTATGGGCCTCAGAAGGCACAGATACAAGAGCAGTGGTTCTCAACCTTCCTCAGGCTGAGGCCATCTAATATAGTTCCTCGTGTTGTGGCGATCTCACTGTAAAATTATTTTCTTTGCTACTTCATAACTGTAATTCTCTACTGTTATGAATCATAATGTATCTGGTACACAAGATGTTCAATATATTAACCCTGTGAAGGGTTGTTTGACTTTGAAATGGGTTGCGACCCATAAGTTGAGAACCACTGTATTAGAGTTATTTGCTCTGAGGTAGTGTGGAGACATAAGTACCCTTGACCAATGCAGAAATGTGCTATTTCTTTCTGTGTATCACTCAACAGCTTTCTAAGCAAATTCTAGAACGTAATGAAATTCAACAGTCTATGTACAAATAAAGCATGACCAATGCTGTCATTCTGGAGGTGGGAGCAGATGTGGGATATGGGGACATTTACCTGTGTTACAATTTTAGTACTTGTTGACAAATGACTCTAACATCTTAGGCAGCAGGTTTCCAGTGCTACAGTTGGCTCCTTTGTAAAATTTAGGTAATGACATTGTCTAAGGTATCAAGATGTTATAGAGACAAAAAGATCTGATGAAAGAAAAGTAATGCATACAAAGTATTTTTGATGCATATTTAGCACTTAGAGGATTTTATATCATATGTGTTGCTGTTGTAAACCGGTACCCATTACACACACACAGATACACACACACACACACACACACACACACACACACACACAATTTTACTCCTTTTATTTATCTGGTTCAAAAATCCCCTTTGATGTTACAAGAATTGACATTTTATGTTTTTAAATTATGAAAAATTACTTCTGTTGTCGTATAACAAAAGATTAGTGACTCTCATTAGAGAGGGATCTATTGCTCTGGTTTCTTAAAGGATTCATGGTGAACCAGCCCTATTTTAGTTTTCAGAGTCAAAGTGAAGGAGAAGAAATTCATATAGGAAACATTAGCAAAGAGAGTGACACACAAGGGTCATCATCATGAATATCATGGGAATCAGTGTCTTAGGGGAAAGAATTATAATATTAGTGTTTGAATTTGCAGGAGAAAATGAGAGGTGACACTGTATTATTATAAATGACAAAATGAAGCTTGCATTTTTCAGGGACTCATTCTATTTAGATGGTCACTAAATTGTCTGAAATCCCTTTTTATATCCTATAAAGATCATACACATTAAGAATGTCAAAATAACATTAGGTAACCATTTTCAAGTGTCCAAATAACTCCTAAGAATAAAGAAAAGTTGTGCAGAGTTCAGGGCTTGAAGAACAAAATTAATGATGATATTTGGGGATGAAAAAGCTTGAGGACTCATGCCGACATAAAAATGCACATAAAAAAAAAAGATTTCCCTCTCTAAGAGACAGGGACAGTAAATTGAAGTGATCCAAATGGCTATGCCACCCACGTAGTCACAGCTTCATAACAGTGAAGCTAACTGCAGTGTATGCTAAACACCACCATGCGCCTTAACCATTGCATCATGCCTGTCATTACTTCAGAATTATCAAAATTGAATGACTCTAAGACTCTGAAATGTTTACTCTGAAAACTTAATTGTAGTGTGACAGCTACACATTGACCCAGGAAAGGCCATGTGATTTTATGGTAATGCCTGGTAATTGTCATAGCCCAAGCACTTTACCTAATTATGTAATATGACTTTTTAAAAACTCCATGGCTCATAAATCATTTTTCTCACTTAAAAAGCAGCAGTATTTTAGCAAAGGAAATAGCAGTGCAATCTTTTTGCTCTGATTTTAACAGTACATTATAAGAAAACATGTTACCCAAGAATGAATAAGGAGAAATAAAACACAGAATTTTGAGGAGCATTATGAGTCTTAGCTTCGTATAGTACACAGAAATTTCTGCAGGCAAGAAACGGCTTCTGACTTGATTACAAGCAATTAAGTACATAACCACTCAGAATTTGTTCACATAATGCACACACATCAACAAACAAACAAACAAACAAAAAGCAATAACAGCAAAAACAGAGCCTTGAACGATATAGACAGAAATATCAGAATAGCTTCATAATCTCTGTAGGTAAGTGGTTCTCAACTATCCTAATGATGTAATCCTTTAATAAAGTTCCTCATGTTGTAGTGAGCTCCAGCCATAAATTATCTTGTTACCACTTCATAGCTGTCATTTTGCTACTGTTATGAATCACAATGTAAATATCTTATATGTAGAATATCTGATATGTGACCCCCCCAGAGGGACTGTGACCTACATGTTGAAAACCAGTATCATAGGTAGTCATACTAAAGTCAATTACTGACCTGTCCAAACAAAGCCAAAAACAATTGTGTCTTTGTTCTTTACTCTTTGAACAATAGCAATGCAGTGGAGATTATGCTTCACATCTAAGTGCTTTCTTAGGTCAATTAAACCACCTCTCCTAACACATTCATTTTTTCCCAGCATGTTAGTAAATTAATGAGGAAACATATAAAAATGATAACAAATTGCGAGAGGGGAGAGTTTTATGGATTTGAATATCTTTGTGTTTTCTGAAAATATTTTAGCACTTAGCCTAAGAATGATTTAAATTAGATCTACTCCTTTATCAAATGCTTACAAGTATTGTGAGGTTAAAAAGAATTTCCCTCAATTCTCGTTGTTGTTGTTATTATTATTATATGTAATTATTATAGTAGTAATATGATAGCTTTTAAAATTTGAAAAACTAGCCTATATTGAAAAGCCAGAAGCCATTCACACCCTGGTTTAATTAACAATGACCATGTCAATGGAAATAAATTTTGGCACAGAGTCATGAAGGGATATTGTCATAATCAGCGCCTGCCATGCTACACACAGCAGGAACCATACCTGCAATGGAGCACAGACATGGACTCTGTGATAAACTCTATAAAAATAAAAGTTCACAAATGAATATCACAACAAGAAGCTGCTTTTACAAAAATAAGGAAAGTTTTCCCATCTGTGCAAATTCCTCTTTTAGAACAAGGAATGGTACATTATGTTTCCTATATGTGAAATGGTATATTATGTTTCCTAATGCTATGATCCATATTAAGCAGGGTGAGTACTTCAACCTTTCAATGTTGCCAACAATGTTGGCTGGTTACAAAACCTATTTTCCATTGGTAACACTTTAATTGTAAGTCTCCTGGAAAATATTGTGATATTATATCTTAATTTCATTGCATTGTTTATGGGTTTCTATGGGTTCAAAGTATAGGTTCAAATAAATATGGTGAAATTATTAATTTTGCAAATATCATTGTGATACAGTATATTCCATATTAAATAAAATTGAAATAAACTGGGTTTAAAATACACTTAGTCTTGATATTACTTTACTGTTTATTTTGGTTCATAGATAAATTACTATATGTTTTATAAAAGATAGATAAATTATAAGTTAGTGACCATGAAATTTTCACTTGAAATATGACTTGACATTTTAGTTATTTTCTTATAAATATTTCTATTTAGAGACAAGTGTAGTCACTGATTAAACAGAAAAAGATGTCATTTTATGAGGAAACCTGGTCTATATTTTGAAAAAGAGAGATGGGTTTGGATCTCTAAGGATTTTTACCTAGACATATAAACCAATGTCCTTATTCAAGCAATTTCAAAAATTTAGTTCATTCAATTTGTTTTATTTCAAGAAAATTATCTATTTTATGAACTATTTGTGATACCATGAGACACAATGTGGTTCCCAGATAGCAGCATGGTTGAAAATCTGAATCTACATGGTACTTTTTAGATCTTAGTATCTGGCTGAAAAAAGAAAGATGAACTAAAGAAAGAAAATAAAATTGAATCATCTAGCACTAGGTTAGAGTATGCAAGGCACTAATATATTTAATCTAAAAGAGTTATTTTGCTGCAGTAATTTCAAGATAATGCATGGAGTAAAAAGTTAAGAACATATAATTTCAGCATTCAAGAATTCAATCATTTATTTTCCTGGGTGGTATCTCTTAAATACACTAATAATACAGTTAATAAATACTAGATTATGGTCTTTATTCATTATGGTCTTATATCTTTCCAAAATATTGGATTATTAAGCTTACATTACCCTCATGTACAACACAAAAAGATAAAATAGCACACCGAGCAAATTTTTAACAGGACATTCTCTGTCTCTCATTTATTTTCTTCATTCAGTCATTCATTTAAATAATAAATGTTATATTCTTTGTATAGTCTTTCCCAAAATACATTGTCATATTTCAATAGAAAGCTGTTTCAAAGAATATTCATAAGTCTAAATCATAAGACTATTTTTCTTTAGCAGCAAAAGTTAAAGTTTTAAAATTTAAAGGAACATTTTTGAAAAATTCACTCATGTTTTCAGATCACACAGTACACTAATTTCACCAAAAGTTGTCCTCTTTTATTACCTCGTAAATAATCCCTGCCCCTCCCCCTTGCAGACACTGTACTGCACAATGATTTTTGAGAGATAGATAATTTTCATCTCCAAGGCAAAACATCACATAAGTCCAAATCAGTGCAACTGGGACCTGACTGATATATGAGTTGGTTAAGTTTCTTAAGTTGGCAAATACTACTCAGGAGAAAGACTTGGGCTTGAAGGTAGAAAGAAGAGATGCTTATATGGAAAATCAAAAACCCTGATACCCTTCAACTTAGAAGAGAAAAAGGAAAAGGCCATCGCTGAACATACCCTGTGACTAGAGACACTTCCAACTTCCTTCCTATAATTCTAAGTTCTTTCATGGAATTTGATCATGCTACAGTAGACAGAAGGCAAAATTTCCAACCTTTTAATGTACGTATCTACAATCAGTCCTGGGAGAAGGCTTGACAACATCAAAGGCATTCATTGGCTGGTTCTAGACATACCATAATGGAGGTGTATAAAAGGAAACTGTTGTAAGAATATACTTACCAAATAGGTTGTGATATTTACTCTAAAAATTATGATATCCAATCAGTGTCACCTTGTTCAAACTCTTGGGGACTGGCTTCCCGTTTCAGTGAATGTTAGCAGGGAGTTAAAGTAACCTCTACTTCATTTTAAACCTAAGGAACATTAGGCTTTCTCATTATTTACTATTATTTATTGACATATTTCCAAAGCTCAAAATATTTTATTACACATATAGTTGAACACATGATTCAAATTGTATAGTATAGAAAATAAACTTTTTGGTAGTGTCCTCAGCATTTCATGATGCAAAATTATTGACAAACATCTTTAGAAAAAATAATAAAATAGTCCTTCGGTATTAAAATTCTTATTAAAAAGCATTAGATCAAAGAGAGGATTATGACATCATCAATGCATAGATGAGTTAGGCATGAATGGAATGAATTGCCCTGGCTTTATGAACAAATCAAAACATCTGACATCTCAGCTCTTATAATAAATCAAAATACTTGGAATCTGAAGGTCACAGTTTGTCTTAGGTCAATCACAAAAAATAAAATGCATTCATACGTTCTCAATTTTCTGCAGTTTCTGATGATGGAACATAGAAAGCAATGTATGTCCAGGACAGAAGCGTCATTCTGCATACTTACCACGTGATTTTTATGCCACTTTGTTGAATGCAGATTAATATATTTGGCCTTTTTATTGCTTGAGTAGAAAGTGCTCATTACTTATTATTTTATGTTTATCATATAGAAAATTAAAAACAAACAGAATGTTTTCTTAAATGGCAGATGTCACACTGTGGTAGTAGTGGATTTCCTCAGGATGGTCTTCTGTGGTTTTGGTGCAGTGGGAGGAGGCACAGTTGCAGGTGTGGGAGGGGGGAAGCTGTTACTGTGGCTTATTCCCAGTCCCCCATTTTCTAAAGGGAAAGTGGGGAGATGAGGTGGAGGAGGGAGCAGAGGTCCTTGGTGAGAAATCTTTCCAGGTGGATGGACTGGTTCACTGTGTAAATGGACCTCCCTATTCTTTATGTTATACCGAGTCTCACAGTCAGGACAATAGCCATGGTACTGTACTTTTTCATTGAACCGTACTCGTTCCCGAGGCCCTGCCTGAGGACTCCTGTCCTTTTCAGGTCTGTGCATCAGAGACTGCAATGGAGCCTTGTCCAAGTTACTATTGGGTATGCAGCAGATTTCTCCATTTGGAATTTTGTTGGGTCTACTGGGTAATCCTCCATTCCGTAGAAGGGTGCCATTGGTCTTTACAGGATTGGCAGTTGGCACCACTCTTTGAGGCTCTTCACACCTCACAGGTGTCAACCTTGGAGGAGGAGGTGGAGGGTTTGGCTTTCTCAGGACTGTAAGGATAGCAGATGGGTGTGCTGGAGGTTTAATGAGAGGGGCATTGGCCTGTTCTTTGATCTTCTCTATGCTGGAGGCTGTTGTCCCACTGGAGCTGCTGTTCAGAGTATCTGTTTTGGAGCTGTCGGTCATCTCATCCTCCAGCTGTAGGTCAGAGGTCAGGGTGTCAATCTGGTCAACCACCTAGTGGAAAGGACAAGGTAATTGTGTTGAAGAGCAACAAGAAGTAAAGTACACATAAAGCAAACCTTTTCTGGTCAGCTTTGAGCTTTCACAGAAGCTCTGACTGATGATGAACTGGCAACTCCATTGCTCCCTCAAGATTTCAGTCAAGAAATATAGACATGGTGACCATTGCATGTTTGGTATCATAATCTCATAAGCCTACAATCTAATATGCTATTTATTCTATTTGGCTCGGCTATTACTACCACCATCGCTTCTATGCTGAAAAATAAACTGAACAACTTGGATAATGGCTATACTTTTAATAAGATGACTGTCCTTTGTTGGCCTCTGTGGTGGTTTGAATGAAAGAGGCCCCCATAGGCCCATTGTTAATGGAACTATGAGGAGATGTGGCCTGGTTGAAATAGATGTGGGTTTTTTTGAGGATATGTGTAACTAATTGTGGGTTTTGAGGTCTCAGATACACAAGCCTTGTCCAGTGTCTCTCTCATTCTCTCTTCCTGATGTCTGTAGATCTAGATATACTCTTGGCTACTTCTCCAGCACCATGTCTGCCTAAGTGCCTCCTGGCTTCCCGCCATCATGACAATGGACTAAACCTTTGCACTGTAAGCTACCCCCAATTAAATGTTTCCTTATTAGAATTGCTGTGGTAATGATATCTTTTCACATCAATAGAATCCCAAAGTAAGACATCCTTCCCAGGAAGAAATCGTATGTTTACTTAAAATGTTTTGTGCTTTTTTGTGATATGTTTTTGTTATCCTGTAGCTTTTGAGGGTGATCTTGGTAGATGTCAAAGTTTTGTTTCAATTCAAAAGGTTCTACCATAAAACTGTACTTCTAAGTCTAAAAACAATCCTCCAGACACTAAATTCCAAATATTTTCTATTTTGTTTTCTTTTTAACTATGTCTTTTAGACCTTCTTTTAAACTCTCATAATTACAAACTTACTTTCTAGCATAGAACATTTGTACGGAGTACTATTCCTTCATGAAATGCCCCCCCCATCAAACCAATGTCCACAAATCTAAAAAAACAAAACAAAACAAAAAATCAACAACAACAACAACAACAAAACTGTATGTCAGGAGTCAGTCTTTAAGAGTTTCCACTTCTCCTGCAACTCTGTGTCAAGTTAATTTATTAAATAGTCACCAAAAGCTTTTTTTTAATTCAAAGTATTCACATAATTTTAATTACATTTTGAATATCAATATAAGTATCAAAATACTATTTTTTCATGTAGCCCCTGCCTACTTTCAATAGACAAAGGATATTTGACTCTTTTCCCCTATAGAATTATAAAGTAGTGATAGCACTTACAGGGCTCAGTAAACATTTATTAATAAACGCCTTGAGGATTTTTTTTTTTTTGGTCAAATGTGAGCAAAAGCATTTTCTGCCTCTGATAGCTACATGACATGCTTTTAGAACTTGCTAAATTATTGTAAAATAAATATTCTGAAAGAAACTTACTCGTAAAGGACCATATGGTTATTGACACAATCTCTAGTTCTTAGTCACATGTAGCAATTGCTGTTATGAGATGGGTAATAGATGCAGGAGGTAAGAAATCAACTTGGCTCATTGAGGATGGGCTCTATTTCCCTTGCAGGCGTAGGGGTGGGGGTGGGGGAGTAACTACCTCTAGCATTTAGTTTGTTAAATTTCTACAGCAAAGAAAACAAAAGTCTCATCTATTATGAAAAACATGAAGCTGATGAAAATTTACTGCCTCAAGCCTGATGTGATAATTCCTGGCTGCTCTCTGTCTCGATATTCTCATTTCCTGCATGACAATAAATGCAGAAACTAACACTGTTTCTATGGAGCACAGAACCTACTGGGACTGCCTGTCATCAACATAGACTTAGAGATCGTAGACTACAAATAGTAGAAGTGTGACTTCCAAGTCGTCAACAGCATATTAGATATTACAAAGGGTCTGAGACCCCACGTGATAGGGTGGGTGCAGCCTTTCTGAGACTTCAGACAGATCTAATTGGCAGGAGAGCAATGATTCAAGCATGCTTTGCGAAAGAGCTTGAAAAAGATCCTCTGATAAAGAGAACTGAGCATGGGAACACTAATGGAGACCTTGCTGCTGAAAGGCACCATGAAACAAGAGGTGGAGAGTTAGCTAGCAGCTCCATTGTTGAGAGTGTTGCAATAAAGTGCCACATGTTTCAAAATCAGCCCCAGTAGTGAGAGAAATGGAATTCAAAGGGAAAATGTGTTAATATATACTTTTATAACAGAAGTATATTTATATAAATTACATAGCTTCAAAACAGAAAAATATAAATCCTTTCTCAATATATAACAGTGAAACAATAGGACATCAAAAGAGGGGGGACAAAAAGGCATCAAGTATTATAGGTCATAAAAATTAAGCAATTATACCATGAAAGTACTATTTTGAGAGAGCATGAGACCCAGTAACAGAGAAGAGGGGATTGAAAGACAGTAATAAAGAGTAGTTATTACCATCTATCTGTATTTCCAATTGGAGGGAAGAGTAATAAGAACTACCTACCATCTTTAGTCCCAATTTAGGGGGTGGGTGTGCTTCTTCGCTATCCTCAGAAGATCTACACAGACACATGGCTGGCCTGCTTTCCTCCTTCAACTACCTTGAAGCTTCAGGCTATGTTTGTATCTGTCAATCTGGATTCACAGACAGGAGCCTGGCATAACTGTCCTCTGAGATTCTCCAACTAGTATGTGTCAGTAACAGATGCAGAGACCCACAGTCAAACGTTAGAATGAACTCCAGAAGTCTTGTGGAAGATGTGGGGGAGGGAATGGGGAATCCAGAGGGAACAGGAACTCCACAAGATGATCAACACAATTAACTCACCTGGAGTCTTGGGGGCTCCCTGAGACTGAACCACCAACCAAAGTGTATACAAGGGCTGGACTTATGCCCCCTCAGCACATACGGAGCAGACATGCAACTTGATCTTATGTAGATCTCACAACAACTGGAGTGGGAGCTTATTCTGACTGTTGCCTTCCTGTGGATCCTGTTCACCTAACAGGGCTGTCTTGTCTGGCTTTAGAGGGAAAGGTTGTGCCTAGTCTTGCAGTAACTTGAGGTGCCAGAGTAGGTTGATTCCCCTGGAAGAACCACCCAATTCTCAGAGCTGAATGGGAAAGAAAGCAGGGAGGATGGGGCACAGTAATCAGGATGTAAAGTGAATTAATAAATTAATTGGAAAAAAAGGAAAGGGAGGAAAGAGAAAACATACAATGGAATATGTTTGAAAATATAATACTGAAACCCATTATTTTTGATACCAAAAATTAATTAAAAATAGGTAGACATCTGATATTTATACAAATTATAAATACCTCAAGACAATTAGAAAACAATTAGAATTTTATTATAGTTTAATTTTATATTACACTGAGCGAAGTAGATGTTTTTCTGTAATAAAAAGTAGGGAATTACCCAAATAAGGTAAGGCTGGTGATGTATACGAATAGCATACTCAAGTCTTTCATAAGGAAATAAACATCATGGCCTCAGTACAATCTTAGGTAAATTAATAGATAAATGAAATAATTAAAACGCTAAGTTTTTCATAAAGAAAAAACCATCATAGCCTCAATACAAACTTAGGTAAATAAATGTATGAAAAAATTCCAATTCATGTCCATGTAAGAAAACTGGGGGAGGAAAGCTTATGAGCAAGTACCTTACATAAAGATGGATGCCTAATTTTTAAGAGTAAAAAACTCTTGATCTTAGTAAAAAATTAAAGAAATATATACTAAAGAAAAATGATAAAAAATTTAATGTCAGGGAATATACAGTTTAAAATGTAAATTGTTGGCTGTGATTTGAGCAAATGGGAAATTTGTACATCGCTAAGATATAAAAGCAGTGTACACGACTGTTATCAATATCACACAAACTAAGTAAGTACAGATCTTTGGTATAGCTCTTTTATGAACAAACTCCAGCCTAGTCCAGGGAAACTAACAGATGCTTATAGGTATGGAAACCCACACAATGTTCCTGCAGGCTTTTTGATTGCTTCTTTAGACTTGTTATAGTTCAAATATATGCATAAACAAATAAATATATAAGTAAAAAATTAAAGATAACCTAAATATCCACTAGTAAGTCATTAAGTAAACACAGAGGGTAATAAATGGATTCACTAAAGGAAGCTAGCAAGACTGCAGAAAGCAGTTTTTCCTTGTAAATGTAGTGAATAAGAAGAGACAGGTCAACAAAGAAAATATTACATGCTAAGAAACAGAATATGACCTTTGGAAAGAAAATTGATAGAAATATTTGAAAGATATAGCTTAGTTGGAAATGTGCTTCTCACACAAGCATTATGCTTTGAGTTCACTCTCTTAGTGACCCATCCACATGCAGAGCTCTGGCCACCCAGTCTAGCTGCATTATTTGAGATACTGTCTCAAGGAATGAGATAAGGAATCATTGAGGAGACACCTGATATTAACCTTTGGCTTTAATACCCACATATGTGCATACATACATGTACATGTATGCACACACTAATAGCCAAGTGATGGGAAATCTATACAGTGTCGAGAATCCCAAAGATAGCATGATGTCCTCCCATGATTTAGCATCAGGACAAATGTTGTTAGAATTCCCATACTATAAAAAGACTGCCCACAAATTTAAAGCAGTCTCTCATCTAATTACCAATAACACTGTTAACATATCTAGAAAAAAAACCCATAACTCATGCGAAAACACAAACATCTCTGATTATCCAAGGCAATGATAAGCAAAGGGAGCAATGTTGAATGTACAAACCTCCTTATGTCAAAGAGCACTACAGAGTTGCGGCAAAACACACAGTAGACTACTGTTCTAAAGCATACACAGAGAGTACTAGAATGAGGTTAATACCCAGAAAATAAATCTGTATATTTGTTCTTTCCCAAAGTTGCCAAAAACATACTTTAGAGAAATACAAAGTCTTCATCAAATTGGTCTTAGGAAAATTGAGTATTAACATGTAGAGCAGTAAAATAAGGCCTTTAAATCCCTCTCTCTATAAATCAACACAGATTAAAGAGTTTAATATTGCCAGATACTCTGAATATAATGGCTGTACACATGGGAGAAACACAACAGGTATTTGCACAAGCAATGACTTCTTGGTAAGAGGCTAACAGCTCAGGAAATTGAATTAATAATTGACATGGGATTACATCCATTTTACAAAACTTCTGGGTAACAATAAGTGGTAATACTACTCAACACATAGAAGAGCCAGTGTATATAATGAAAGTTATATGACAGTTATTCATCTACTTGAGAATAGACAGACACAATACAAAAAGTAAAAGAAATAATAAAATCAAGTAATCCAACCAAAAGTAGAAAATGATTGTAAAATATACCTCTCAAAGAAGCACATGCAGACAATAAACACACACACACACACACACAAAACTGTGCATCTTTTGTCGTTATGGAAATGAACTCTAAACTATACTGAGATTCTATCTCACTCCATTCAGAGCAGTTATTGTTGAAAATTCCAAACCAACCAACAAACAAATAGATAAATGACAAGGCCTCTCTCTAGTGTGAGAACTGATGTTAAGGATTGCTCTCCAGGTAATACTACTGCACAGGAAATATCAACTACACTCTCTACCTCCTGATGACTGCAAGCAGAAACTGCTTTTTACAGAGATCTCATAAGAGATTAGCTAACTGGCTTCCTTCTACTTTGACTTATGCAATAAACCTGCCTCCTAGCACAGCAATATTGAAGAAGTTCACCTCTTTGCTCAGTGGTATATAATACATAGCCTGAGTGTCAGGACACTAGTGAGTCTCCATCAGAGCACACACAGTACACCCATTCCCAGCTATCTGCTACGTGTGTCTCTCCTTTCTTCATTCTCTTGTTGTCTGTCCCAGGTCAAGTTCAAAGCTCTGCAAAGCATAGCAGTAGACACTGACTGCAAAACCTACAAAAAAGTACTCATATCAAGGAAATTGAATCACAGACTACTGGATGACGGATAGGTAACTTAAAAAAGTAAAAATAGTAGAGTTGAATGAAAAATAAAAACAACATGTAAGAAACTGTAGGATATAATAAAAATTGTCTGAGAGAAAATTTTATAACTAGAAATTCTATATTTGTAATATAAATCTAAAAATAATCATGCAATATACTTCAATGTCTTAGAGAAACAATAATAATATGTAGACAAAACTGTCAAGGAACAAGTTAATAAAATAGATAAAAGTAATAATATGTAGGCTCAATGAAGCAAGAAGATGGCTCGTACAAAAGAAATCAAGACAGAAAATTTAGTTAGATTAACCACAGGACACTGAGAGAAGACTAAAATTAATAACATTGGGAGTAGGTAGACATACTACAGCTAGAGTCAAAGGATCATTAGGGTACATGTGGAAAATCTATTGTCCAATAAATTGTAAAATTTAGAAGTAAGTGATATACTTAGAGAAAATTAAGCCATATCAAATTAAGCTAGAAATGAAGATATAATGCATCATATTAATAGATTCCAGGCCTCTTGATAATCTCAACAGATGGCAAAAAGTCACAGAACAAAGTATGGCATCTTTAGTCATAGAAGCTCTGAAGAAGCTAGGAACATAAGTACATCATTCAAATAGTAAAGCTACAAACGAAAGCCTAGAGCCAATGCTATACAACTAGGGGAAAGCCTTAAAGCATTTCTACTGAAACCAGGAACTAGACAGGAAAAGCAGATGCAAATGAAAGATAGGTTGAGATTGTATTTCACTAGAATCAGAATAGTTATCATTAAGTAAACAAGCAAGAGGTGCTTGTGAGGTTGTGGACAAAGGGAACTTTCATAAACTTCTTGAGGGAACAAAAACTGGTCTAGTCACTATGTAAATCAGTATGGAGTTAAAAACTAAAATTCCCAGATGCTGCAGGTATATGACTTCTTGGTTTGTTTCTGCAGGACCTGAGTCAAAAAGCCACAGAGATATAATGCACCCATGCTTATCACAGAGCTCTTTGTAACAGTCAGGATATGGAGTCAACCTTGATTCCCTCCAATAAATGGTTATGACAATTAACTGTATATTCAAAATAGATTCTTATTTAGTCATAATGAAGAACAATCATGTTCTTTGCTAAATATATATGTCAGAGGGCACCTTTACATTAAACAAAATAAGTCAGATTCACAAAGACAAATGTGTCCTTCACTACTTTTATTAATATTTTTCTGTGCACAGAGACATAAATATGTCTGTATATGAATGATATAAGATAATTAGGAAGGAGTGAGAGAATAAGGGATAGAGTCAAGAAATGTGAGTATACAGATGATGAATATGCTCAAAGTAATAGGAAGAAATCATCTTTGTAAAATATATTACCAGGTAAAACATATCAATAAAGCAAAAGATATTCTGTATATATTACTCACACTCCTGTTAAATCAAACTTCAAAATAAGGCCTTAATGGAAGCCACAGAAGTAAAAATAGATAAACCCAAAACACAAAATTTCTGGATTTCTTTCTCACACATCATGCCCAGTCCCTTCAAATGCTCATCTCATATACTGGAACTACGTTTTCTTTTTCTTTTTTTTTTATTGGATACTTTAATTATTTACATTTCAAATGTTATCCCCTTTCCCAATGCTCCCCACCACCCCCCGCCCCCGCAAACCTCCTATCCTATCGCCCCAGCCCCTGCTCCTCTATATTGTCATGTGCTCCCTTCAGGCTAACTTTCTGTTGTGCCTGGAACATTGCAGTGACTTCACACTGAGATCTTAAATAAAAATTTACTTAGTAAAGAAATGGAAAAGAGACCCAGATTTATTCCATCTTATCTTGAATTCAAGGTTTAAGTCTCATTTTTAAGGTTATCAGACCCACTAATCCCATATGGCTCAGAAAAACAGATATGAAACAGGAAGGGAAGAGAAGACATTGATCAGACATGGAGAACTCTCTCCCTGTTGACTGAAGCACAGACTTGTCCCAAAGCTTCTGACAAAGATAGTTCCAGTCCAACTCCCAAAACACTGAGAAAACTGAAACATGTGGTTGTCACTAAATATAACTCTGAATATATCGAGACTTTTTCTGAATACTACTCATCTTAGTTAATTTAAGTCATGAAGCATTGAGGTTAATTATCTTTTTAATTGTTTTTAATCTTTTGTTAACATTCCAATTGTTATCCCCACCCTGGTCCACTCTCTGGCTGTTCCTCATCCCATACCTCCTCCCCTGTCTCCAAGAGGATGTCTCCACCTCCCCACCTCCACCCTACTGGACCTCCCGACTCCCTGGGGCCTCAAATCTCTTGAGGGTTAGGTACATCTTCTAATTATCTTAAATTTTTAATTTGTATGAATCTTCCTCTGGGGTCACTTATCAACAGTTCTCAGCCACAAGAATTTGCACTACAAAATTCATAAAGGAAAAGACAATGTATCTCTAATTGAGACTTTTACAAAATCTATTTATTCTGAAATACTTACAATTGTCCTATAAAAACAGCTACCTTAAGCTGTTACTGTCTATAGTAAAAACCTAAAAAGAAAAATGAGTAAGAGCCAAAGGAAATATTACTAAAAGAAACATAGGTAAGAAAGTAAGAATAAGAATAGCCGTATGCTACTAGCCCAGATACTGTTACTACTGGGCTCAAACGCTAACTGACACAGCACTTGGTTCATCCTGTGATGGATGGAATGTAAGCCTTAGAAAGAAGCAAGAAGGAGGCAGCCTTGAGTGTATTCCATCTCTACTACAGAGAGCTTATCTGCCATCCATTTATAGGCGTAACTCACATGATCTATTTCTATTTGCCCAAATGATCTACTGTAGGGATTAAAGTAAATAGTTCTTCATCACAACTTTGTATTTTGCTGTTAGATGACAGCGTGTTTGGGAAAGGGCATGGGAATTCTTATGCATGAGCAAACTCAGTAATTACAGTGTGAATGGTCAAATTACACTAAATTGGACTTAGAAAAATGTAGCAAATGGAAACATTTAATTTATTCCACAATTTGGTCTAGCTTTTACATTTATTTATATGAAAGGATCTGTAAGACATTTAAAAAGCAAGAATTATTTGAGCTTCTCTCTCATGGTCCCTGAAATACCTCAATTGCAAACATGAAAAAGATGCTAAAGTGGCCCAAAAGTAGACTAGCCTTGGAATAAACAGAGATATCTTCAGATTTCAAGACTAACATGTGTTTCCAAAACCATTCTATTGTTAGGTACCAACCAGTCACTGAGGCATTTCCACTGAACTATGACATTATTATCTGGAACAACAGAGTGTATCTCTTTCCCAGGGTAAAACACCACAAATCTCATAGTAATATAATGATATTACACAATGCTTATCCTTTTCCTTATTTCTTATATTTGATACCATACATTATATAGATGATGGAAACAATTCAAGAGTATATATTTGAAACAGGGTCTTGTGATGCAATCTCAGCTTGTCTGGAACTCATTGAATAGACCAGGGCAGCCTCAAACTTGAAAGAGATTCAGCTGTCGTGGTTTGCACAGACCTAGTATTAAAGGCATGCACCACAATATCATCCATTCCTACCTCCTCCTACACTTTGTGTTTCCTTTAAAAATTGTTAGTAATAATAATATATAGAAACCAATGCAGTGCCAATATATTGCTGGGTATGAGGTCAATGACTGGATTCTGGTTAATTTACCATGGACCTCATGGTTAAATCAAACTGACTTTCATTACTTCAGAACCATCAACTGCTCTCCTCCTGGTGTCTTTAACTAATTAGACCCCATATTATTTGCTTTTACAAACAATCCTCCTGAGCATATTCAGTCGTAGTACACATCACTAGAACTCATGTGTTTTCCTCCCTCATGTACACCATTGTATGATATTGTGATTGACTGCTTAATTAGCCTTCATTTTTTTCTTGTGAAAGTCTACTGTCCTAAAAATGAATCCCACGCTTTTAGAGATGGAACAAGGAATATATACTAAATACATAAATGTTAAAGATAAATGAAACAGAACAAAGTACTGTAACAAAGTATGGTGTTCACAAAAAGCTTCATTTTTTTTTTCTTTTCGGTTCTGAATACATCTATAAATTTCAGAAAACTAAATTTGGGCTGTAAAATCATGCTTCTGATTCTTGTAATCTCTCACATTTTTCTTTTTTTTTCTTATACATAGAGAATAGAAGTCACATATACACCTTTAAAACATATAATACATTCAGAAATGAATCTGTAATAGAGATATTGAAATGAAATATTAAAGTAACTCTGCACGATTCTTACAGTACTAATACATTTATGATTAAGATAATGTTTACATAAAGGTAAAATGGTTCTGCAGGTAAAAGTGAATGGTGGTTTGAATGATTAGGAGGGGCAGTGTTGTTGAAGATGTCTGTCACTATTTAGATTTGAGGTTTAAAAAGCCCACTCCAGGCCCAGTCTCTCTCTCTCTCTCTCTCTCTCTCTCTCTCTCTCTCTCTCTCTCTCTCTCTCTCTCTCTCTCTCTCCTCCTCTTCCTCCTCCTCCTCTTCTTCTTCCTTCTTCTTCTTCTTCTTCTCTCTCTCTCTCTCTCTCTCT
>NW_021604719.1:8624513-8654310 GCF_004785775.1 Grammomys surdaster | reverse complement strand
TCTCTCTCTCTCTCTCTCTCTCTCTCTCTCTCTCTCTCTCTGTCCTTCTCGCTTCTGCCTATTGAGCAGGATGCAAAACTCCCATTTACTGCTGCAGCACCCTGCCTTCCTGTCTGCTTCCAGGCTACCACCATGGTATAACTGTGGTATAACTGTGAGCAAGAGCCCAATTAAATGCTTTCTTTTGTAAGAGTTGCCTTGGTCATGGTGTGTCATCAGAACAATAGAACAGTAACTAAAGCAAAGCACATGCCGCCAAGTCTGACAACCCAAATTCAATTCCCAGAAACTGACTCCTACAAGTTGTGCTTTGTCCTCTAACATGTACTCACAAATATTTAAGTAAATGCATAGGCAGATAAATAGGTGAATTGATAGATGAATATATAGATAAAAAAGAATAATGACTTATATTACATTAAAATTACTGTATGATTATATCATTGTGAATATTCTAGTGAGACAAGTATTTAGTGGCTATTATAAAGAAAAATACTAAACTGTACAACCATGTGTTTGAATTTTTTCTTAGACTCTATTTGTAGAATATTAAATTTCTTCTCAAGGTAATAAAACATCATAGTTTTGATTCCTCAAGTACATAAAGAAATAATAGTATTAGCCAAAGTTTCAAATACTATTTTTAATATTGTTGATATTAATAACAGTGTTATTCAACTTGATGCTGGAACATTAGGACATGGCTAGAATTAGGATTTTCAATAGTTGTGTAATGATAAAATAAGGTCATTTGATAGTGCTACTTTCCAGGTTTATTAATTTTAAACATAAGGAAAGATGCAGGAGAAGAATATCTGGGACATCTGGACTTCAGTACATGTAAAAGAAAGACTGAAAGATTACCTTGAAGCATATATAAGCACAGAGAGAGAGAGAGAGAGAGAGAGAGAGAGAGAGAGAGAGAGGGAGGGAGGGAGGGGAGGGAGGGAGGGAGAGAGGAGACAGAGACAGAAACAGAGAGATAGAGAGAGAGACATACACACAGAGAGAGAGGAGGTGAGGGATGGAAAAGGAGAGGGAGAGGGGGAAGGGGAGGGGGCGGGGGAGGGGGAGGGAGAGGAACAGAAACAGGGAGAGGGAGACCAACAAGGAGAGGAGGAGGAGAGGGAAGAAAGGGAGAGAAAGACAAGACAACTAGAGTTCCAGAGAGTGTAACTGGGATGGGGAGGGTGTAAATATGAATATTTAGAAATGTTTAGTTAATAAAATGGAACATGAAGAAAAAAACATATGAAGAACCATATAAAGGCAAAAAGATAGAGAGATACACATGACAACACTCAGAAATGACCAGGGATCATCGACAACTCCAAAGAGTTTTGCCTTTGCCAGAAGTAAGTAAGTAAGTAAGTAAGTAAGTAAGTAAGTAAGTAAGACACTAAGTATGTGTGCACCTACACAGCTGATGTGAGCATCTAGGATTAGCGGAACATGAAGGAAGTGAAAATGTCTATTTAGGGTGTTATTAAAACTGTGATAAGCAAACCCAATGAAAATAATGGAAAAATGATGCAAGCGGGAAGGGTTTGTTGCATTGTTTTTGCATAAGTGAAAACATTTGAGAAACTCTCAGGATCATCTTTAGAATGTCTTTCTCAATTTGACGGTACCTGCTTAAACTCAGTTATGGTGGGATTGTGGTTAGTGTGAATACACATGGGGACATTATCCTTGATTAATAAGGGCTTGCAAACATTGTGACATTCCTTCCTGCACCTCAGTTCTAGCATTCATAATGGAGAATTGGGAGTTTCATTTTAAAATATAACTTCATGTTGAATTTAATGAACCAGAATATATGAGATGAAAGAGAAAGAGGGAATTTAGAATGTACGCTCTCATAAAGTGGGCTTTCCAGACATCTGTCTAAACTTTCAGGGGACTCCAGATATAGTTTATAAAACTAAATTAAGCATAATTTGAGAAACAATGAAAGTCTTCATCACAAACAACAAAGAGCCATTTAAATCTGCTAAAGGGTTTTGAAAATTAATCTTTTATGACCAATATTCTGTTGCTAAATCCTTGAAAGGCTTCAACATGAACACTTTTTTTTTCTGAGAACATAGTTTTTATAGTAAAATATATGCTTATTTTGCTTTAACAAAATTGTGTTGGAAATAATTATAAATGCATAGGAACTCCATAAGGTGGTAAAAGAAGAGAAATGTAAATTATGTTTTCTAACCCTTTTTAAATGTTAACACAGTTAATGTACAAAAACTCGAAAGTGTTCCTTGTTTGTAAACCCACCTTACAGTTTCCTTTCCACATGTTAAAATACGGAGTGCTACAGTCCCACTGAAACTGCAGCCGCTCAGTATTTCTGTGTTGCATGTTAAGCTATGTAATGCTCTTGAAAACCCTCGATTTTATATTTTACCTTCAACAGCTCTGTCAGTGATTCCTTTTGTAATCACAGTTGCAGTTATTTATAAAAGTCAAAGTCCCTCTGTGCCCAACAATTTAAATAACTTGCGGTAGTTTACCAAAGTCTTTATGTTTTAAATGAGTTAGCACATGATTGTGTTTTTAACATAGCATACAAAAATATTGTTTTACTTTTTTGAACAAGACTGGCTTTATTAAAAATCAAGGTATAATTTTGAAGAAAACTGACAGGTATAACATTTGATATCATTGCTGAGATAAAAACTATAAGAATATGCCATATTGTGAAATAATCAATGGGAAATGTATTTTAAATTTCAAAAATGTAATATGTGGATTGTTAGCTACACGGTTCTTAGTGTGGTGAGAGAAACAAGAGTTATGTAATGTGATTAATAGCACAGGTTACTGCTAAAATCTACTCATTTGCATTTTTCTAGAAGGCTCGAGTTAGTTAAAAATTTACTCAATATCTCTGTTGAATCCTATAAGTTATAAAGCACTTCCTAATACATCAGGATGCAGAGCTGACAAACAGAAGGAGGAGGTATGGGATCATACTGCCAGGAAGTGATGGATGAGAAGAGTGCTAGGCCAGGCAGTGAAACCATGAGAGGTGGTCCCTTTCACATACTTATGGGAATGGTTAAGACTAGATAGAAAGGCTAATTTTGAAATATAAGTTTTCAAACAACTGTACACTGAGAAGAAGTGATTGGACAGATGGAACTAAGTCATGTGTAGGAGTTAATCAAGGGAGCTCCCATTCTGGTACCTATGGCTTAATGGACAAGTCTCATGATGGGAAGTAACCACAGAATTATCCTCATTTGGTACATTTAAAATGAACTCTTGAATAAAATTCAAAAATTAACATTCAAAAATCAATATACCAACATCACCCTCACCTAAGTTAATGCAGTGCCTGTCTTTGGCCAGTATGTCACTTGATCTCTTTTCCTGATTTTTTTTTTTGTCATGAGCACATGTGTTGTAAACATGTATGGATTTGCATGTATCGCATGTGTGTGTGCATACATATGAAGGTCTAATATTGATGTTGGAATCACGCTCAGTTACTCCTCCACATTAGTCACTGAGACAGGGTCTCTCAATCATACATTATATTACAACCCAGCTTGCTCTAGTGACCTTCTATCTCTGCTTTCCAAGGCTTGAATTACAAGCGTGCTACCACATTTGGTTTATCTCCCAAGAGTTCCTTTATCTTTGCATGATCATTGTAGGGAAGACAATGAACCCATCAGCCATTATTTTCCAGTCTTGTGGCAGGAGTGACTTATGACAGTTGAGAAGTATTGTAAATCTTGTCACAGCTCTCTCCTTTGTATACCACTGAGTATGTGCCACTGAGCATAAGGAATTTTAATCATTCAATAAATAATAATATGATAAATAATAAAATTGACATAATGATTAATTTGCAAAAGTAAACTAACTTGACTTAAATATTTACCATCAGTAAACAAAAATTAACTTCCTGTCCATCTCAGTAGATTGGAACAAACAGAATATAAAAGCAAATTACTGAGAGACTCTCCATTATAACCATTTGAAAGAATTGCCTAACACAGAATGCAAAGATGCTGAGAGACAGCTCAGACTCACTTGTCAAAAGCAAGAGAATAATAAATTCAGCTATCAACAGCACATGCAGAAGGCACTGCATGGCATTGGTGGGAATATGTACATCAGAGGCAGGAGAGGTTGAGGGGAGATGTCAACTTTAACAGTGAAAAGCCAGAATGCCTGATTTTCTAATCAAAGCTTTTCATCCCCCGTCATATTTCCTCAGCTTCCAGTGCTTTAGCACAAGAGATAGCCAATAAACAACTTTTTCTAAATAGAGCAAGGTAAAGACTAGAATCCCTCAGGCCCATCATAAAAAACAGTTCCCTATGCCATCAGAACTAGGAGCCATGGTAGGAAGTATGCTCTCAAGGGGACTGGCAGGAACATTACTTTTGTTTTTAACTTGTAAGGTTTTAACCTCTCCAGCCTTCCAATGACATACATGCAAGACTTTCACTTATAAGAGACTGTGACATGTTAAAAATACTAGGAAATAGTTGAAGGAGAACACTACAATTTTCTTCCTTAGAAACAAAATCATAAATAAGACAGACATTAAATAGCAAACATACACATATTTAAAAAGCTACTATTGGATATTGCAAATTTGAAACATTTCTTTTTTTACCTTTTTATTGGATATTCTATTTATTTACATTTCAGATGTCATCCCCTTTCCGCACCCAACCCCAGAAACCCCCATCTCACCTCCTCCTCCTTTTTGATTTTATATCATTTTAATTACATGCAAATATTAAGGTGAGTTATAGATTGAGAAATTACCAATATAATAGATGCAAATAGTCAAGGAACGAGTAAGACAATAAACAAAATTTGTCAAAGAACAAGCAAAGTAATAAACTAAGTTCCAGGATCACTCCTACAGTCCCATGATCACTATTTCTAAGGGCTTGTCAGGATGACCAAAATATCTGAGCCTACTTCCCTGTCCTAGCCCAAATTCATTTTCATGTCTGAAGCCTACTTCTTTGTTCTAGCCTAAGATTTAGATTCCTGCCTGAAATTACTTCTTTCTTCTAGCCTAATATTTAGATACCTGCATGAAATTAGTTCTTTGTTCTAGCCTAAGATTTAGATTCCTGCATGAATTTACTTCTTTCTTCTAGCCTAATGTTAGATTCCTGCCTGAAGCCCACTTCCTTATCCTTGGCCAATGTCAAATTCTTTCCAAGCAGGCCCAAAAGCACTTCACCTCTCCCCCTTTTTTATTTCATAAACAAGACTAAGCCTGTCTTAAGTCATTCTGACAAGAATGTTTTTCTTATCTGCTGTAGAATATGCATTATCAAAAGCAAAGCACTTCTGTCTTAGGTTGGTAAGGCTCTGTGCAGAATCTTACTCGTCCTTGGTTTGCCAGCCTGTTAGTTTAATAACCTTGTCTGGAGGTCCATTTTTAGGTTCAACCCATGTATTTTGGCTGCCAACTTGTTGATATTGTTATAGACGAGCTTTAACATGATGGGCAGGATTAAAAGTATCCCCAGGACAAAATAAGCAAGCATGATCAAGCTATATATGTCATTTTTGAAGCTTGACTAAAATAGAAATACTGACCTCAGGCCATGTGTAATTTTATCAGCAGTATCTGCAACATCAGGAAAATTGGCTCTTAGTTCAGTATAGATACTTCTCATAATGACATTAGTGAGAAATAGAAACCTGAGCATTTATTATGAAAAATGTTCTGTATGAACAATGAAATATAAGCTATGGATGAGCAGACTGACAAGGAGTGGCTGATGAAAGGCTACAATGCAGAAAGCAATCAATGTAATAAATATGGGCCTACATAAAGCCACAGCCCATCATATGCCCTGCATGTGGTAGAAGTAAGACCAGGAAAGCCACATTCTCCTGATTTACAAAGAACCCCTCTGCTACCTGCCACATACTCTCCTCAACAGCTTCTAAGATACAGAATGTGGAGATGTGTAAAGTAAGGTTATTTTCATGCTGGGTTTACTTTTAAGACAGTCTTACATAAGACAGGGACATGCTAAGTAAAAGCCACCCCTGTAGCTCCTGTAAGTTCCCAGGAGAGCCATTCACCTAACAAATAAAAAGGAAAATAAATGGGAAGATAACTGGATTGCCACAACTATATCAAGTGGAAAAGAAAAGGAATGAAGAAAAGAGTGCACTGGGTGCCTTTAGAGTTCAGTTTGGAAGAAAAGGCAAAAAAAGATCATGAAGGGGTTTATGCTAGAGAAATATTAATACCATATAAAAGGCAAGAAGAAGAGAAAATAGAAAAGGGATTGAGGAGTCAAAGAATTGGACTGAGATCTAAGAACGCCATGATTTCCAAAGTAACAAATAAAATGCCAGCAGTAGAATGGAGAGTGGACATGATCTGAAATTCAATTGCAGACAAAAAGGGGGCTGGATTTAATCGCTATAACCACAGAAGGAAAGGCAGAGATTTCAGAAATGCCTGCCCTTAACACTTTCAGAGGTTGGGCTGGGATTAAAGTACAATACGTATAAATACTAAGTAAAGATCATTTTAGGCTAATATGCCAATTTAAAATACCTCCATTATTTATGTCTTGCCTGAAAAATATAGTTAGATTTTAAAGAAAAAATCATGCAAAACAAGATTTGAGCATAGAATTTGTATGTCACTGACCAAGGACTAGCCACCAAGTCCTGAGCATTGCTTAGCACCTCTATCTCTCAACCTAGATCTGTACCACAGTAGGGAAGATTCAGATGTACATATGTGCTTTCAACCTCTGTCCATATTTCTGCAAGCATATGTTGGTCAATCTATGGACATAGCAGAATTTTCCACATTTCTCTCTCTCTCTCTCTCTCTCTCTCTCTCTCTCTCTCTCTTCCTCTCTCTCTCTGTGTTTGCTTGAATAATCTGTGTGTCATGTGTGCAGTGTGGAGAGGCTCCAGAAGAGGGCATCAGAATCTCCCCTGCAAATGGAGTTACAAATAGTTCTGAGACTTCATTTGAGAGTTAACAATTGAGTCCGCTGAAGGAAAATTCAGTGCTCTTAACTGGTGAATCATCTTTCCAGCACCAGTTCAATATGCTTCAATAAATTAAATTTATAATAAAAACTCACTATAAGCCATTGAAATATGTTTGAAATCAATGGTTGAAGGACATAGGACCTCAACATTATGTTCTCAGTGGTGAATAACTTTTAAAATAGGCATGGCCACTTGGCTTCACACTATAACTAGAAGGGGCACTACATGGCAATCTTTAGCACAAATCCCAATGCCTAATGTCTTCCTTAGGTTTAAAGTTAGCACAAATTACAGACACTGGACAGACTCATAGTATCATGGTATATACTATGTTTTGTAAAGTAGACTACACTGTTATGAGATAAAAATGCATTCAAGGGGTAAATTTTTCTAAAAGAAGGAAGCACCTGCAGTTTGTCCTTTATATTGTGAACTGACTTCAAAAGAGTTTGTTAGGGATTGGTTGACACCAAGAAACAGGATACCAAGAAACATGATGCACTTCAAGGCCAGAAATAAAAGCAGAAAGAGAAAGAGTATGAGACAGAATAGTGAGGTTAGTATAGGACTTTCCCAGGGCAACATCAAAAACAAAAGACTTAAGGCAATGAACACAGGGTTCTGAAATTGTGACTGAAGGATGTTGGATGCTATGAAGTACTAATAAAAAAATGGGGGGGGGGTAATAGCAGCATCAGGATGCAAGTCCCAAGAAAAGATACCAAATCCTAAATTTACCAACCCAGAAAATGAAAGAAAATGCTATGAGGAAAAGATGAGAGAAGTATTCAATGTCCATATATACACACTATTTGGACAGTGTATTGTTTCAGACAACTTTAAAATTGATGATTCCTCCAAATGTAGAGATAACTGACTAACAGAAACATATGGAGTACAAAGACTTTTGAGGACTCTTTTAGACAGTGATACAAAGAAAAATTACTTAAAAACATGCTTGAGTGGCATTGTGGGGAGGTCATATTATAAATGTAAAGAACTTCCAAACCTTTTTCTTCAATCAGTGAAAACAACACCATAATTTCAAATAAATTTAGACATTATGATGGTTATGTAAATTCCAAAAGGAAGAGTGTTTTCATGAAATCTTTATGGTGGAGTTCAAAGCAATGAGAAGGATGAGAAGCAATTGAAAGAGATGAGGGAAATCAGGCTGAGATCCAGAAGATGCAGAACTTAGCTTAATTTGCATGGCTTAAATGGGAAAGGAAAGTCCCTAGGCAAATGTGCAAAACACGAACATAGTTAAATGTAGATCAATGGTACCATGTGCCTGTTATATTTTCTGAGAAATTCTATGTGCTTAGAAAGATTCTCAATTAAATACGTTAAAAATACAAAGCCTACAAAATATATTCACTTGCTTGACAATGTAAAATCTTTGAACATCTTAAGTGTGTAATATGTGAAGTTATTCAAATGCAGCTTCTTTATTAAGAAAACATAACAGAAAGGGCACAAAGTATTTTTTTGTAGTGATGTCTATAAAAAATAAAAAGAAATCATTAAATGAATGTGTTGCTAGTGATATCACTTTATTTGAAATGTGTTAATAACAACATGAACTGTTTGTAAGAAAATTATAATGTAAGAATAACAATAATAATTTTGTTTGGGGATAAGAGATAGAACATCTATATGCTTTATAAATGCTTTTTATGTAAAACATGACAAATTTATGCTGTCCTTAAGCTAGCTTCATACATTTAGAATGAGTTTAGTAATGAAACTGTCATCTGTATCTGAGGTTAAACTAAATCCAAGTAAGCAAGCTAAGACAAGCAGAGCATCTAGAGCATCTAGAGGCTTCCCGTGTGCAGAGAGAAAACCTGAGGCTCAGCTTGGAGAGCATGGATGTCTTTTCAGATGTCAAAGATCCGGCTCAACATCCAGAATGCAAAGCAATTTCTTCTATGATATTTGTCATCTTAAAAAGAAAGTGACTGAGGTATGGCTCTACCCATCTATAATCCTATCACTTGGAAGGTAAAGACAAGAGCACTATGAGTTTGAGGACGCCTATGTTACACAGTAAGAACTAGTCTCAACCAAATACGATCAAGTTATTCATACCAGTGATACGTTCTCAAACATTTTACAAGCAAAACCATCCTTCCCTGCATTTAAATTGTCTCATTTGACATATGAATGTCAACTCCTTTGTTGCTTTAAAATATATATTTAAAATTATATATATGTATATATATATATATATATATATATATATATATATATATATATATATGAGAATTTCATACATACAATGTATTTTCGTTATAGCAACTCTCCATTTTTCTTAACTCTTCTCCATTGTTTCCTGACACATCATACTCCTAACTCATATCATCTTTTCACAGTCCATGTAGGGGCATCGACTGAATAAGCATATCAATGGCTTCTTCCTTTGAAGAAATTGGGTTTCCTTTTCGAGAAGATATTAACTGCCAATGTTCTTCAGTAAGGGCTGAGTTTTTATGAGGACTCCTCCTACCCCCATCTCTGTTAGAGATTTTTTGCAGTAATTATTTACAAATACTCATTTTCTTATAGTGTCTCTGGTCTCTGAGCCACATGATGAGGAGATATGATACAGATGTCTCATTTGGTTTTTATGTAAAATATTCCCATAAGCTGATGTTGTGTTTGAAGAGTTGGCCCACAGATTTTGGTGTGACCTTTGAGGAATTTTCTCTAGTGGAATTTTTTCTTTTTTAAAAATAATTCATATCCTGGATGATCATCGTATTCCATTTATTCTTGATTCTCTGGGGTATAAAGAAGCCTCTTGTTGCCTGGCACCAAGCTCATTCCAGTTGTCATGTTTTCTATATCATGATGAACTGGAGCACCTACAATTATGAGCCCAACTAAGTCTTTCATCCCTTATGAAACTTCTTGTTAGGAAGTTAGTCACAAGGACCAGAGGGAATTATTACACCAGACAAGCTGGTGTTTGAATATAAGAACATAAGGGAACTCAGTTTCTTATTCATGTCTGTAAGGAACATTAGAATCCACAACCCAGAAGACGAAAAGGGAAATAGTCCTACAAAGTTTAGACCACTATTGTACGGAAGGGCTACTATTCTGTCAAATAACATTTACTACCAGGACTTTTTAATACTGCCATTTATCCATCAGATATGAAGACAAGTGACAGAACTTTCAGAGAACTAAGAAAATCTACATTAATATTGACAAAGTATTATTAAAAAGAACTTACTGGATAATAAAATTTAATGTACAAAGACAATAAAATCAAATAGCCACTGGTTTTGAAAAATTGTTGCCTCAAGTCCTGGAATCACTCTAGCTCACTTACAGATTTAGGCATTCCGAAATCAGTGAATATGTTCTCTTTCTCTCTCAGTATGTGTTTGTGTGTGTGCGTCCTTGTGTGCACACACACATTGGAGGTACACAATTCACTTTGGTGTCTTGTGACTCCTGAAAGACTTTTTTTTAAAGGTTTATCTAATTTAATTTATTGATTTAATGTAAGTACACTGTAGCTGTCTTCAGATACCCCATAAGAGGGTTTCAGATCTCATTACAGATGGGTGTGAGCCACCATGTGGTTGCTGGGATTTGAACTCAAGACCTCCAGAAGAGCAGTCAGAGCTCTTAAGCACTGAGCTATCTCATCAGCCTCCCTGAAAGACTTTTTACTAAACTAATATAACTCTGAAAACTGTTAGAAAGAAAGTCTTTGCACTTATCATAGACAGAGGAGAAAGAATAGGGAAGAGAGTGAGAGGGGAAGAGAATGAGAGACGGGTGACAGAAATGACAGAGGAAAAAAGGAAAAGGAGTGAGGGAGGGAGAAAAAAGAGGTCTGGGAAAATAGGAGAACATGAGAATTAGTGAGCTATGTTAAACTGTCCAAGGGATCCTGATTCTGATCAGAGAGAGGAATGCGAGACACTGACAACCATCACAATTTATTTAGACTTTTAAATTAATATGCGGGATGATTTGATTACAGACTACATTTTAAATATTAAAAAATGAGAATTACTCATGCTCCCCAAATCTTTTAAGGACTTTAGTATAAAACTGAACATGATGATTTCACTAGTTAAAAAAAAAAGAAATTTAATTTTCAAGTGATTACCTTGTTTTCAAATAATTAGAAGATAGAAAATGTATGTATAAATGTAGTACATCTTACTGTTCTCATCTACTAGTGGAATAATGTATTTTCCCTCTGTATACTAGATTTCTACATACATATGTGTTAATGAAGTGTCTTACTTTTCATTGTGACTGAACCTTTAAGTTTCCCTTAGATAATGTGTTTAGAAATATGGAATGAGCAAACATAGAATTAAATTTTCATACTGGAATGAATATGGTCTTTAAAATTCATTTAATCATTATATTCACTTAAATATTACCATTCTTTTCTGGGGATTGAGGATACAAATATATTACCTATTTGTTTCCTTTTCAACTTCTATCAGTAATTGTACATTCATTGGCTCAATGGAGAGACATCATGATGAATATCTTTGCCAACTCATGGGAAGCTCTTACAGAGCTACAGAGACACTCAAATTCTATTAGCATAATTGCATGTTTGAATTGATATGTAACATACACTCACATACTCACAAGCATGAACACAAACACACTCATGTATACTGTTGGAGAGATGCTTATCTGTTACCAAGGACTTCTCAGAACAATATGCTTACCATTGTGAAATTACATATAATTACAAGCAAATCATGCACAATTAAATCCTGGTGCTGAAGCTATAGACAAAATACTAGGATTAAACATATCAATTTGTAGTTTTTAGATAATTAGTCTAAGCAGCAAATTTTTCTAGAAATATCACCAAGTACCATTATGCACAAAGACATACTCTTCTATAGAAAAAGGCTGTCCAATGGAAAGCTAAATTCCTTCCCATAGAGAGAAAAACTCATACCCTTAATAATATCCAGTTCTCAAAAATTAAATTCAGTGGGCAAAAGAACACAAAGTAACAGTGGAGACAATGGTTTCAGAAAAGTAATTCTCATTATTAACGCTTGCTTCAAAGTTGCATCTTTTTACTCTCACTTCTCATGAGAACTCATTCTGTACAGTTTCAAAAGAGTTCCATTTCAGTTCTTGCTGTTTTTCCTCTTCCATGAATAAGCTATGTGGACAAGATACTTGCTCAGCTCAAAACACAAAGAATGAATCTCACAGCATTCACTTGGTAGATCAGAATAAGCAACCCTGGGAGCCAATATTTAGTCTCTAACAGTGCTATTGTGTTAAGTGTTCAGCAACTGGCTCCCCAGGGAACACAAACTCTCACTGTGTCATTTACCAATTTTCATGGTGTAATTACTCCCACTATGGAAGGGTTTACAGTACCAACAAGATGAAGTCACTGAACACCAAGCTGGGATAATCTGAACCATCAGCTTTCATGGTCTCTGTGAGCTCACTCAATGGCTCAGGAAATTCATTGCTCAATCTGCAATGAAATTTTTTATAAGGAACTTTGATGTTACCTTACCTTCAGTCTGATTACTCAGATATTTATTTACAATGGCTCTGATATTGTATCCCAGAGAGAGAGGAGTATTGATTTTTTTTATCAAATACCTAAGTAAATGTGGACTACTTGAGTTTGTATTTACAGCTCTGATTAAAACAGTAACAAAATTTCACTAAAGACTTAGCAAAGGAGAGTGATACAGCTTTATTTAAGATATTTAAGATGGCTTTATGAAGATATTTTGACATACATAAAATACTTCATTATACAGTCTCTAGTCAAACAATCTAGGCTCTAAAAAATCATTTGGCTACTTCAAAATGTAGGCATTTTTTCAGTCAAAAGCTTTGCTGAACAAAATGATTAAATTATTTACTAACTCAAATATTTTACCAAGACCACTTGTATGTATTTTCTCCTTGAAGGCTTTTGAAAGAGGGACTATAAATAGACAGTAATCTCATAATAAATGCAGGTTGAATGAAATTAATTCCTAAAAAGTTTTATATAGGAGATTTATCATGAAACATCAGTGATATATGATAATAGGTCAATCACTAGCTATTTAAATACATATATGTGTTTACTATGAAATCAAAAATCAAGAAGTGATTTTAAAATTAGCCAGAAGCTGCTTTGATGGGGCATATGTAAACTAGTCAAATGAAATGTATTATTTGTGAAGCTTATTCATAGCCACATATAATTACATTGGGCTTCAGTTGTTATTTATGACCACAACAATTATTTCTTTTTTGATAGGCTTTGATACATAATTAATCTCTTTCCTGAAGAATGGGGTTACCGTTAGAAAGTTTATATTCTATGGCTACATAAACAAGACTGGAACTATGGCAATATCCATGGACTTAATAACATGAAAGAGAAATGTTTTGTAGGGTTCACTCTCAAAAAGGGACCATGGGCAACTACTGTCTGCTGGATGAAGGAGAATTAGTATCTCTCAGGGATGAGACCCTTTATTGGTTATTGAAGTGACAGTTTCTGGTTGTGTCATGTGATGCAGACTCACATAATGTTTTGCTGAGGCAAGACCAGTGGGAGGACAAGTAATGTTTAGAGAGAGCATAAATTAGACTCAAGGGAGAGTGGACAGCGGTGGAGCATTTGCATAGCTAGCTTTGCAATGCTTCCTAGGTTTCCCATTTTAGCTAATCTTCACTTCATTGAGAGAGGCATAGCAGAGGACTTCTCCTGGTCTTCCATCTGGTTCTGGTCACTTCCACTGACTCATGTCCATTAAGTGGAGGTTTGACCATTTCTCCTGGATCATGCCACTACTAGTGATTCATGTTTGGTATCCTGACACTACTGAACTGGACTACTGGTGTCCTGATAGATGAAGATTGGAATCACTCCCAAAGAAGTACTTCTAAACTGGTCCATGTTCCCTTGAACTCTTTACCATCTTTTCTCCCTTTGAATGGTGTACTAGAAGCAGTGTTGAAGTGAAGCCTATGGAATATCCAATGCAGAGTAAAACCATAAACACACAAACAACCAAAAAGGACTGAGCATGTTGTATTTATGCACACACACTGAAAAATGTACACACACTCCATCATTACCACCACCACCATCACTATCATCAACAACAGCATCATCAACAACACTCACAAAAATAACCAAATGAAAAGAGGCTGTTGACTTCAGTGAAGAACACATGGGAGGGGTTTGAAAAAATATACATATAGATGATTGGAGGGAAGAAAATGAAAAGGGAAAGTGATATAATTATCTTTTGATTTAACTCATCTTTTTTCTAAAAGAAAGTTATTTTCTTTTAAACTTAAGTATAACATGAGAAGTAATGGAGAAAATGGTTTTTAAATACTGGCTAGTTTGTTTCTTATACCTATAGATGATTATACCACTAAGTTGATAGTCAAGTGTACCAAAGAAAGAAAAGATATAAATTTAGTGACACAATCATCATGTTCTATTGACTTCTTCTTCCTAGTCCCTGGTAATAGTTTAATTACAGAATTTGAAATGGCATGAATTAAAGTATTGTAAAGCTTTGCTAAAAATGCAATAGACTGAACCAACAAGGGTCAATATTGTCAACTTGACAGGATTCAGCATTATCTAAAAAACAGATTTTGGACACATCTGGAAGAAGCTTCTAGACTGGGCAAATTTAAGTAGGAAGATCCGCCACAAAGTCAAGCAACATCATTCCATGGTCTGAGATTCCTGATTAATTAAAAAGGAGAAAATAAACTGAGTATAGTATTCGACTCTCTTTGCTTTCTAATTGTGGATGCAGTGTGACCAGCTAGCTTCTGTTCTTGTCATCATACCATTCCCACCATGATAGAGTATATGTTTAAATAGACTATGAGCCAAAACAAAACAAAAACAAAACAAACTATAGTGGTTAATGTTTGCATGTCTTTTGATAAAAATATCTCTTACATATCAATATTTTGGTAATTTTGCTAGACCTCAGAGCCAGAACAGATAGTATAGCTCGAGGTCATTTAAAACCTAAGGCTGCTCTCCTACTATATACTCAGCCTGTTCGCTTAACCTTATTGTAAGAAAGCAATGTAACAATCTTTCTTACTTGCATTGGATTTTCCAAGTAACCAACTTTTAGAGTCTAAGCTAAGGCAGAGCTATGATCGTAAATTATACTCAGAACAATACATGTGCATCAAGTGCTGCAAACAGCAAATACAGAGGGTAAACACTGATGTTTGTAACACTGTTTCGTATGTATGTGTATGTATGTATGTATGTATGTATGCATGTATGTATGCATTTACATCACACACTCTGTTCCCCTGCCTGGTCCATCCCTCTTAGCTCAGTCATTTGGGATCAGTTGGAATCAGTGACTTAATCCCTTGTAAAACTCTCAATGATTTCTGGAAAGTATCCCATTCTTTCCATATGTAATGTTCTTTGTGCTGTTCATTAAAGACAGAACAAATCTCTTTGAGGAATACATATGGATAGAAAGATCCACACAGACACAAAGACACATACAGAGAGACAAACATAGAGACACACACAGTCAGAATAGACACACAACAGCAGACATGAGTAAAACCACTGGGATAGACTCACAAGATAGAATCCTTCAAGTAAGCAAAGATTCAGAGATGTAAAATAGCAGAGCAGAAGAGAATTCAAATCCAGGCTTGTTTGTGGTTAAATGACTTCAAGGTGGAAGTGCTTTTATTTCTTTTCCTATTGTAATATGAATGTATTAGTGGTAACCACTAATTCACTTAATCCATGAAAATATTGATTGTCATCTTGTCTCACCTGTGAGACAAAACTGTGTATGCTTCTGAGTGATTTTCTTGATTAGGTTAACTTCAGGCTTTTATCTTGATTGGGATAATTGAGGTAGCAAGAGTCATGCTAAAAATGGGCAGCAGATCTGAATGGGTCTGTCTGTTGGACTACATAAAAAGGAGATGGCTACCTGAGTACAAGTGATTCCCAGTCTCTGCTTCCTGATTATATACACAGTATGACCAACTTCCCAAGCTCCTTCAGTTACCAGGAATTTTCTATCAAGTTGGAAATTACCCTAGAGCCAATGACATAAGTCCTTCTCTAAGCTGCTTTAATATCATGGATACATGTTAAGTAACTAAGATCCCTTCCTTTCTTTAATTTGCTTGTGTCAAGCATTTTGGCAAATGCCAGCTGGAATGTGAGTACCTGGTGGCATCTATTAATTCTGCTGTAAAACAGATGGGAAACATGGGTTTGGGGACTAGTTAGGGCTTCTGAAGATGGGTACTGATTCAGAGACTTTTATTATTTATATGAATCCCTTTTACAATGTCTATCCAAGGAATTAAGACTGATAAATACCATGATTTTTGAGAGTATTATGTAGCCAAACGTAACCTTGAGTTACTGATCATCATTATGTCACCTCTCACATACAGATATTATAGGAGTACAATATCATGCCCAAATAAAAATATAAATATCCCTCTGTGTCCCTCCCTCCCTCCCTCCCTCCCTCCCTCCCTCCTTCCTTCCTTCCTTCCTTCCCTCCCTGCCTCCCTCCCTCTTTCTCCCTCCTTCCCTCTCTTCTTTCCTCTCTCCCTCCCTTTTCTCCCATCTTCCCACTCCCACTCTCTTTCTTTTACATATGCATTTGAAGTGATTATAACCACTCAATGCTAATGAGTATATATACATCACAAAAAGGCAGCATTTATTGTTATTAATTCTTATTTATCCATCATCATCACATAGGTCAGAGTTAAGATGATAAGAAAGAAATATAATAGGAGGTTAAGATGATAAGAAAGAAATATAATAGGAGGAGGATAGAGCTCAGAAGCTTTATCTATAATTTTTTCCTCTCCAAAGACTAACATAATATGACAGGTATTACATGATCGATAGTATGAATGAAATTCACAATATAATGAACATACGTGTTCTTTAAAATCTATATATTTAGTGATTTATTTTGTCTTGAGATTTATATATTCTTTCTGACAAATGCCTTCTTCCACTTCTTTTCTTATTTTTTTCTGATACCTGACAATTTGGTAATAGATGTTCTTGGTTGAATACAACATGGTTATTATCATAATTATTTGAGATAGGGTCTCACAATGTAGACTTGGATAGCTTAGAAATTGCCATGTAGATCCAGGGGATCTCAAACTCATAGAGATCTGCTTGAGTCTGCCTTTTGACTCCCAAGTGCTAGGATTAAAGTATATGCCACCATGTTTCTTTGAGTGAAGAAAATGGAAAGAAGGTAATCTTTAGCTTTAAGGTATACAACTCAACTTGTGCTTTTACTTGAGGTAATAGTTATCCTAACACAAGCTTAATAAACCTTTCGAGACCAACTACTATGTTTCAAGTAGATTGTCATGTGATAGAAAAGAAAAACACTAAGAAGTTTTATTTTCACCTAATGAGTCCATCAGCTAAAATAACATGCAAAGAACCAAAAGCTGAATGGGATGAAGGTTTAGTTAGACTTCCAAGAAAATGTTTACAAACAAAGATAATATCCATAAGCTGAGCACAGCACCTATCATCCACTGGCTGCATCTAAGTGGTAGATACCTGTCACTTTTATGAAAAGCTTGACAAAAGTAGCCCTGGAGAAAGGTACCTAGTGAGTGTCCCAGAGTTCCTTTATCAAGATGGGAAAAGAATATCAACAGTTTCCTTTATAGTCTTGCTTAGGAGTTTAGGTTTGTCCAGTTTTTAGGGATCAACCAAAGATACCCCAATACTAAAGTGACTTCTTTAATTCAGAAAGGCCATTTCTGCTGAAAGGAGAAGACAGCAAAGTAAGGGTGATATGTCCTGAGCAAGCAGCAGCACATAACTGTGAGAACAACTCGTTAGGTCTGTTCATGAGGAACAAAGTTGGCAGCCTCACCAGCAATGCTATTAGAAATCTGCATACTTTGTGTACACCATTTCATTCAATTCTAGGAATTCTAAATTTCCCCGTTGACTCAAATTTGCATTTGATAGTAGGCTGGGTATCTTCCATGAGTATGTGATATTCTGTCATTCTGTGCTTGTTCATCTCCAGCTTTGTCCTTTGTGGTGGGATGATATGTAGGAGGTTATTTCAATTTCACTATATTTGTCGAGACTTGTTTTCTGTAATACATGGTTGATTTTCCACAAAATTCCAAGGGATGATTGGATAGTCTTTACCAACTGGGTTAAATATTTTTTAGATATCTGTTAGTTCCATTGGATTTATAATGTCACTTAGCTCAAGTGTTACTTTATTTAGGGTTTGTATGCATTACATGTCTATTGATGAGAGTGGAATATTTAAGCCAGCCAATCTAGCACTCTGTTGGGGTCAATCTAATTTTTAGATCTAATATTGTTTCTTTTATAAACTAGGTGTCCCTGTGCTTACTCCACAAATATTTAGAATTGTAGTATTCCATTGCTGGATTTTTTTTCCCTTTGTGTTTGAAATATCCTTCCAAATCTCTTTGAACTTGTTTTGGTTTAATTCTATTTTAACAGATATTAGAAAAAATACATATGCATTTCTTTGATTGTTGATTGTTGAAAGTCTAGGAATGACTTTTTCCATTGCTTTACCCTAAAGTGATATCTGTCCTTGTGGTAAGGTTTCTTGGAAGAAGCAGAAAGATGAAATTCAACTCCTATATGTTAATATATGTCCTTTTAAGGATGAATTTAGAATATCAATGTTGAGATTTATAAAGAATATCTATTACTTCCTGTCATTTTGCTGTTATGATGTTATTTTCTAAGACTTATTTGCTTAACTGTTCTGGGATTATATACTATTTGTGCAGTCTTGCATATGTCTAAACTATTTCATACTAACATTTCTATATCATTGCTTACATAGCTTTGACTTCAAATAATCACTTGAGTCTATAATGTTTTACTATTTATTGAATTATTAAGAAGTATAGAGAATATAACTCTTAGCTTATTTCTCTTGCTTTTCACATCTTATAATAGTAATGGTACATTTATAAAAATTATCAAGTAAATATAATATAATAAGTTAATGCCCATTCTTTACTGGTATTTCCTCATCTTTCACTTAATATCTTCTAGCTACTCCAGGATTCTGTCTAAAACAATGAGAGAGAGAGAGAGAGAGAGAGAGAGAGAGAGAGAGAGAGAGAGAACCCTTTTGCATGCATGGATATTATTCTAGGCTGTATTAATGTCTCATATTTCTCTTGTTTTTCTGTTTTGTTTTTTTTTTGGTTATTTTTTGTGGGGTAACACTGAGGATTACAGACTTGTTCTGTGTAATGTCAGTCAATTAAGAGTTAGTGTTCTCATAGTTGCACTAAGGAAACACGAAGTAGAAAGATTCATATAGGATGTATGTAAATCGTAGTAGAAAAAAATTCTCAACACATATCAAAAACACTATCAATTTGACTTATGTTTGATAATCTGGATTCACTTACCATCGGGCTACCCTCTTCAATGTGAAGTTACATTCCATCCACCCCCCATTTTTATGCTATAAAAATATTAGGAGAAAGTAGTAAGTACTGAAAAATAGCAAGCTTACATTACTCCAAAGTATAATGTCACAATTACTATATTCTTCATCTATATATAGAATACAAATTAAGAAAATAAGCAACATCATTATAAATAGACTTTGTTAAAGAACCATGCAAATTGGCTGTCAGCTGGTTAAACTGACACTTGATTCAACCTACATGCATAGAAATAGTCACAAACAATACCCACACAATGCAAAGTGACACAATAAAAAAAGAATGAAGTTACTCAAGTATAAAACTCAGTAGAAATGTAGATTGGTCTGAATTTGGAAGATTTAATTTTTTCCTTTTTACTAGAATATCAAGACCTGCATTCAGAGTTTCTCAGGACAATCTCTACCAATAAGTATGATGCAATACTAAGAGTGATATCACAAATAAAGTAGGCTGACAACATCTTGTCTCATAAAGTTACACAGATTATATTACTTAAACTATCATACAGTGTCTTCTCAAAAATCAATAAGCAAATAATAACTATCATTTTTTACTCATAAGAGAATAAATATTTCTAAGTACATTGGGAAATACAAATAAAAACATGATTTGATTTTTTATCTCATATATTATGTAAAAATACTCTCAATTTGGCAGCCAAGAAATATTTTATATTTTAAATATATCATAGTACAAATTACAAAATGTGCTTTCATTTTAAACTGCTCTCTAAATGACTACAAGCAAAGGTTATCATGTTCACTTTATCATTAATATTAATTGCCTTCCTTAGTAAGAACTGTAGTAAACACAAGAAGCTAGCCAAGTCATAAATTCTGTGCAGGCAAAAGCCATGGAAATGACAGTAATCATCAGAAGCATATTCTGCTATCTTCATTCATCCCTGAAGCAAAACTAGTCTTGATCTTTATGCTAAGAATGAATCACAAAGGCTGCTCTGAGTGTCATAATCCACAAGTCTGGAGGAAAATGTAAATTAGCACGAATTTCAATCCAACCTTTGTAGAAAACCCCATGCACTAAAGTTCCATTACCTTAAAGCATAGACTAAAACTATTCAGAGTGTAGGTTTACTGCACTGAAATGGAGTTACATGCTTCTCTCATTGTTTATTTCGTACATGACATAAATTGTTTGACTCCAATTGAGTCATATACAGAAAAATCCTCATACTAGATCTCAGGAACTATTGGTTTAACTTTCTCAATTTGGTAATCCATTATTTATACTATAGCCATTAATAGAAATTAAATTCTATAAACATAATCATACTAAAATTATTAATAGGTATATAAACCTTATATCTTTCATTTAGTTTTGAGGAACTGGGGCTCACTCTTACACTGATGTTGGTATGGAACTAGCCATGTTACCCAGGCTGACCTCCAATTCAGCAGTCTTCTGCATTTCACCCTCCTTGATTTTTGGGAATACAGGCATCAAAAACTATGACCAGTAATGTCTGGCCCAAGATGGCTTAGTGATTGTAAGCATTCTACCTCATTCTCTTTAGAAAAGATAACTCACTATTTCTCAATTCTTTACTCTTCTTTATGCTGCTGAAAACACACCTATGTTAAAATTTGTTATAGTGCTAGTATTGTAGCCTTAGGCATCTCCTTCAAATTCACATTGGGTGACACAAGTCAATTGCTTGAAATTAGCAATGTATAAAGTATTGTACCTTGAAAGTAGGCAGATATTATAAAACAGGGCTCTCCTTTCCAATTCTCACTCTTCCAAAAGCCAGCTATTGGACATTTACCAGCACACTAGTGACCAACTTCATATTAACCCCACCTTGCTAACTTATACTCAAGGGTTGTTTGGAAAATAACTATCTTTAAGAAAGAAAACTCCGAGACCACACAGAAGAACTTCTGAATACAATAGAAGACAGAACATATTCATGCTAGAATAAAATAATTTTGATCTTGACTATGTCCCTTCTACACTGGTAACAAATTCCATCAAAGACATGATCATTATGTACACTTTAAGTGGTCATATCCTACGTTACAGAGCTGCTTGAAGTATTGGTGTTCTTATTTGGGGATGGACTTTGCATATCATAATACTGACCTGCTAGACACAACAGCGGAATGACCAATATTGGGGGGGCGGGAAATCACACATTATAATGAACTTGATGCCCACTTTATGGGGAGGAGACTCATGTCTGGGACTGTGATATTGGTGAGACATCCATGACTGGGGTGATCTTAGCCTCTACAGTTGAACCCGACATTTTAATTTTGCTAAATGGTCATGTTTTCAAGCTGACTTATAAGTATTTATGTTTACATCCATTCACCTAGGCTGCGCTCAAACTAGGTCACAGAAATGTTTTTTAGCATTGATTGTGGTCAATGAACAGATGCATAACTGTAAATAGTGCTGAGAATAGGAGACTGAGTGTTCAGTCCTAAATGGTACTCACCCTGAAATGGAATACCTTTGTTAACTACCCATCTTCCTCACTGCCACAGATCAGGAATCATTGTAAAAGAGATACCAAAAAGAATTTAAGAGTCATAGAATAAGGCATGTGTGGAAATCTGTCTTCTAGAAATATCATGGCTATCACACTTATGAACTTATGGCATCTGTGCTTACTTGCACAGAACCTATACAAAATCAAGCCAATAAAATTTCCTGTAGATGTAAAAGGTGCTATCTAGGCTGTTCCCACTTCTAAAAATCTATTGGTAGCTACTAAAAAAAGAAATAGAGAGAGAATCATTCCTTTTCTGGGGATAGAACCATTGGTATATTTCCATGTTCTAGTGAATGTCCTGACACACATTCTTATATGTGAAGCACTAATTGGACAAGAAGATGAGGTAGAGGAGTTGGAGAAAGTGGAGGAGGAGGAGGACAAGGAGTAGGAGAAAGAAGAGGAGGAGGAAGAAGGAATTGTAAGGAATAGGAGGAAAAGAAGAAGAGGAAGAAGAGGAGGAGGAAGAAGAATTTTAAAAAGGAGGAGAAGGAGGAGGAGGAAAAGATGCAGCTACAACAATAAGAAGTTGATAGGGAGATAATAAGGAGATGTGTTGGGACGATTATGGAGGGAGTTGGGAGGGAAAATGGATGTAGATAAGATCACATTTGGTCAAATTTCTTGAGAATAAAGTGATTAAGTGATTAGATTTTTTTATAAAGAAAATTAAAAAGAAAGTTATTTGTACAAACGTGAAAAAATAATGTAACTAAAATATAAGATGTTACAAATATATACATATATATATTGAATTTGCTGTATATGTTCGATATATGTATAGTATGTATTTACAATATGACACCATTATGAAAATAGAAATTATGAATGGAACTCTCCTAATGAGTTTAGTGCAGATCAACCTTTTCCTTAGCTCTACTTGTATATTTACTTTGAGTATTAGCATATTAAAGCCTCTCAAACTTTCTCATACAAAAAAACTAAATAAATATATTTAGTATTTATCCTTAAAACTTATATTTTCCTTGATGATTCAGTTTCAGTTAAATAACTCATTTCTCTCCAAACACTATCAGTATATAGGTTAAACTCAATGGTAAGAAACTTGCTGAACAGGTTGCCAGCCTTTTGGTCAATTGCCAATACTGAAAAAATATCATAAAATTTTGAAGATAAGTGTAGCACTCACCCCTCATAAAAGAAGTTTCTTTTACAACAGGGAGACACCATTGCAGAAAGCCACAACAGGCCATAATATAAAAATCAATGAATCTTGGAGGCCTCAGCTCTACAGATACACTTATGGCTCAACTCCTGCACCTCAGGGAGTATTGCAGAAGATGGGTTGAAAAGATTGTAAGAATCAGAGGAGCAGTATTCTACTGTACCCATGGCACTTCAACAATATAGCTTCCTAAACAAGGCATTAGTGATGATAATATCAATAGACATGTTTACACAGAAGTGAAGACTCTCATGGACTCCATTCCCAGATGAAAAATGATAGGCAATTTAATGATTTCTACAAGAGGGAAATGCCTCTTCCAGGAATAACCCCACTGACTATTCAACACAAAGTGGCCAGCCCTAAAATAATATACACACAAGCCACACTGAAAGGATTCAGTGCATTGTATTTATATATCTATGCATCTGCATATATGTATAATACAAAGAAGCCATCAATTTGAGAGACAGAGAGGGGAGGGACATGGAAGGGGATCAAGATAGGGCTTGGAGGGATTGTGGAGAGGATACGAATGAGGGAAATGATGTAATTATATTTTAATTTTCAAAATAACTTAGTAGGTCATGTGCACTCTATCTCTGAAGTATATCTATTTAAACACTTATTACGATTTCTCTGATGGAATACATACATACATACACACACACACACACACACACATCAATATTATATCACAAAGTGACTCTATGAAATCTCCTTTCTTGAAATAGTCTTTAAGCATATCTATCTGTATCTAAAATATCTTATCGTCAACTTGAAAGGAAGATGGAAAATTAGATGACATCATAAAGTCCATTTCTGGACTATAAATACACAGTAAAGCCAAGACTCATACCAGGAAACAGTCAGATGATTGCTGGGTATGCCAGGAAAGTGCAGTATTTCTTGTTTCAGATGTCTCATTCTGTGGTCTTTCTTCCCTGTCCTTCGCTTCTTAATCTTAGATTTCTTTTGAGATGGTGAAAAATTAGGTAATTTCAGAATAAACTTAATACAATTTTAATTATTCTTTTTGTCCACTCTATAAAATTTCCAAAACAGAATTTTACATAATCAATCTGAGCTCTGAAATTGTTTATCAACCAGAAAAAAAACCACAGATTTTTCTTAATACAACATGGCATGCACAGCTCAGATTCTCTGAATAAAGTAAAACAAAATATAATTCTAGCTACTACTACCTCCAATTCCGTTATTGTGTTTTTCTGAGTCTTCTAGCTGCAACTCCTTCCTCTTCTATTTATATTTAAAGCAGTTGTATGGAAATGGTGCACATACATACACAGAAGCATATGCACAACAAATAAATAAGTACTTTATATTTATTGTAATTCTCAACAATAATATTTATAACAATTGATTTATTGAAGCTGTGTGCCTTAACTAATCCTGAATCATTATACCCTTTCATCTACTGACACAGTTCTTTCCCCTGTAGTGTTTTCATCATACATCATAGCAAGGTTATTCTTACTAGAGCAGTATTTTTAGGATATTGATGTTCAACCTGCAATAGTGAGTTCTTCTTAAGGATGATCACAAAACTATGTGCCATTACCATTAGCACTAACTTTTGTCCCCTACTCTTGCCTGAACATTGAGGAAAGTGTCTGAGATTTCCTGAGATGACATTGCTAATGTTACTCCTGTGTTTGGAACTCCTGTGTCTGGAATGCCCTACTCTTGCCTGTGAAGAATCAGTGGATGTTATAAGGCTCCTCAGTCACTATTTGGTTTTTATTTAACAAAGAGAGTACATAACACAATGAGAGAGTTACTGTGCCTGAGTGTCTGAGAGTCTAGCATAATGTCAAGGGTTGAAAACAATGTTAGCTGTTATGATGACTGTCATGATGGGCAAGTTAGATGTAACATGATAAATGTATAGAAATGTTTAAACATATTCTTCATTAATATATCTTAGCCAAAGAGATTAAAGTTATATTTCTCATCACTAAACATAATATTTGTTTATTTCAATATTAGTAGGTCTATGTGAAAATGTTTGATGTGTATATATGCTTAATAACATATATAACCATGCAGCTTGATTCATTTTTGCAGTCCATGGATTATGGATTAGTACCATATCAATCACTTCTCATGTAACCAATTTAGTGTGGTATGTACACTAAGTAATAAAATATAGAGGTATATTAGAGTAAAGTATCCTTCATGTTAAGAAACATAACTACATGAGTATGCCCTATATATTTACTTTCTTATTGCCATTGATATTTAATATGCTGTATTTATAAGCACTGTAGGTAATTAGATACAAGGATGAGCATAATACAAAACCCAACAATGACACAATGCAGCAAAAGAATAATGAACCTGCTGCAGTACTAATTACTGTAAGTCACACCTGCAAATAATGCTAAAGTACTTATTAATGCCTTTATTCATTTGTGATAAAATCACTAATTTGCAGGAAGTACTTGCTTATGTTCTACCTAAATTGTAAACACTGTGAAGGTGAAGGGTAAGTCTTTTCCTGTTCATCGTTTCCATAACATCTGGGATGAGCGTTGTTCATATTAGGTGCTTAAGAAATAGTAGTTAGGGGAAAATAGACATCGAATTTGTACTTAAAACAAAATAATATTCTGTCTATCATATTCATGATGTAGTTGTAAATGGAGTTAAAGCCTCCGTTCTGTTGGAATATGTCCTTTATGAGACTGTAACACAAGGGATGAACATTTAAGATGACATAAAGAAGAAATTGATTTCAGTTTTCTAATCATTAATAACATAATAAATATTTGTATATTGTCTCTGTATCTCTGTCCAAATAGAATCCAGTCATCTGCAGTTTTGAGAATGAAAAAACTACAGGTGTCAGAGAAGTTGTAAAATACCTAATTCTTCTCAGAGATGATTAAAAACATAAACATTGGCAGAACACCTTCTGGAAAGAGTCATGGGGTATTTGATTGGCTTTGGATAAAGTAAGTAGTTACACACATGAATCTCTCTACTGAAAGTGAAAGTTAGGTAAGAATAGTTTTCATCTGTGTTCCCATTTCCCATTATTTAAATTACCATGTGATTTGTGACCTCGTAGTATAAACTATCTGACCTACATAAAGCAGCGACATTAATTCATTGTATTAAATACACTCACTGTCAATTCTCTGTCTGAGAAATGAAGGCAACATCCACTTCTCTATGAAATGAACGGAAATATATTTCCAAGTGTCAGGTCAAATGAAGAATTGAGATGGCACATCACTTAAAATAATGTTACAGATCTTACCCTTCATACACACACACACACACACACACACACACACACACATATATATATATACACATGGCATGATTAGGAGAAAATAAAAACATGATTTTATTTTCTTTATTGACTTGGGTAGAAAGGCGCAATGGCTAGCTATAAGATGTTCTGAAAAGCCTGCTTTCTTTCACTTCCTGTTTTAATCTTCACTGTATTTCTATCAAATGTGTCATTAAATCCCATTGGATCTTTAAGTATTGAACCAAATTAAACATATTTATTTCATAATCAATGTCTGGGATTTTTATTACCCAAAGGTATTTCCTTGTGTTTATTCCCCTCAACAGACCTGCCAATGCATCATTAAAAACATCATACTCTCTCCATTGAAATAAAACAATAGAAATACTGGTCAATATTTATTGATTGTTTACCTCATGGTGAAAGTTAAACTAGTAGTTCATAGCACTATCTGTATTACTTTTGCTTCTGAGGTAATGGTGGTCATTCCGAAATGGACTTTGGCTATCAAAGCTCAGCAACCACTCTAAGTGCTGGATCAGCTCTTAGGGATATCAACAGGTTCAGGATCTAAGAACCATTAACCCCAAGGCAATCCTGAACTCCCGAGTTCTCCAGGTTTCCAGACTCCCTATGACGGGAAGAGATTACATGCTGCTTATAGGAAAGATAATTAGTCCATCTGAGACTTTCAGGTCACATATAGATTTACAAGGTTTCAAGCCATCCATCGGGTACAACTTTTAATAGGTTTGGTATTTGATGACCAGAATAAAGGATTCTAGCCATCCTCTATGATTCTCTTTTCTAAAGAATATATATATATTCTATTATATATATATAACATAATGTAAATATATTAATATAATTATAAAATACAATATACATATATATTTTTGAGCCTCTATAAGTGTCAATGGCTGATGTGGGCATAAGGCTTGTTTATGTAATAATGTACATATTTCTGGACCCCCTAGTTGTGGAGGACTCTTTTTTTTGAGAAATGTCCTCCTTGTTAACTTTAATAAGTCCATGATAATTAGGTAGTCAAGGTTGATGGCTATGTCTCAGCAAAATGGTAAATACTGGGACCTTCAGTACAGCACTTAAGTCTATGGGAAAGAGCCCTAAATACAAAAGTTCAAATATATGTACTTTCTTAACTATGCAAAAAATAAGGATGCAAGATGAATTGTAAGAGGGGCTCTATGAATCTAAAGGAACAAAAGCAGCCCCATAGTAAGCCAACTTGTTGGAAAAATACTAAGGAAGGAGATAAAGAGATTTAGGGTCTGGTAATCACAGGAGGTCCCACCCAGCTGAGGTTTTGTTTGTTTGTTTGTTATTTTGGGTTTTGTTGTTTGTTTATGGTTACAAAGGCAGATATATTCGTGAGGCAAGGATCAACTTAGGACAGTGAAAGGTCAGGTCCAGGTGTGATAGAAATGGTAATTTAAAGGCAAGGTCTCTCCCAACTAGCTTATCATCTGTGCTTAAGAAAGGTAGACAAATCTCTGGATTCTTTTGTTAAAATATGTATGCTTGCTGTCTTCTAAGAGTCGAAGAGCTAGGGATCATAGGATACTGATTCATAAGATAATCTAAAGGAAAATCTGCATAAATGACTGGCTTGATATGTAAAATAAAAGCCTGGACCTGTGTTCTGCAAGAGATGAGCTATATTGATAGTTTTTCAGAATAGCAAGCAAGCAGAATGTAGAGAAGTCTCGAGAGAGAAAGCAGAATATAGAAAGAAGCAGTCTGGAAAAGCTGAATCATGCAGAATATAGGTCGTCAACTTGGGTCCAGTATTTGACTTCAAGTCATTCTTTTCGGTGCTTCCAGATATCCCTTCTCTCTGATCCTCTCTCCATACTGAGGCTGGTCATTGGTGGATACATATATATTACAAGCACTGTCTAGTAACTTTACTACTAGAGCATCTCGTTTTTACCATATTTTAAATTCTTCAGTATTATTAGTTTCTAAGACTACTACTTGAGTGTGTCCCAAAAGTAAGATGTTTGTGGGTTGTGGTTAGGTGATCACAGCAGACTCTTATACAAAACACAAATTATGAGTTGACTCAAGATTCATCAAGTTCTTTTCAAATATCTCAGTGTTACTAAGAACAAAAGAAGAAAAGCAACTGAAAATTATAGATTCAAATGATGGACCTCAAGTCGTTAGAAATTGACTGTAAACATATATATATATCTTGTTGCTTTAAATTTTAAGGGTCCAAAAATCACTGAAGGAAGACCTCAGACTCAGTAAGCAAAACCAATGACCATTTTTTTTTTCTGCACAAACAACCAGCATGAAAGATCAGCCATTCTCTAAAGTGGTGACCCCAGACAAAGGCCCACAGGCCTTCTTATAGGGAACCAGGGAACTCTCTAATAGGATTAGGTAAGCTAAAATTTCATTGGTGGGTGCTAGGGAAGGGTCACAGGAAATCAGTGGTCTGCATTCTTATGTCATGAATGTTGAAGCATGTGATGAATAGGGGTGTCCATCGGGAATGGCCCATTTTGAGATAAGATATTTCCCTATTTTTGTGGTTATCCCAGGCTGTTCTTTGGGAGGGTGTTTTCTGAGCTTGTTCTGGTTTTATGGTCTGTTCGTAGAGCTGGTGTTTTATGACCTAGTTTCTGGGACTTATGGTCTATTCTTGAAGCCGGTGCCTTAGGTACATTTCTGAAATCAGTCCTGGTCCTTAGATGGAGACAAATGGGGTCCATATTGTCCTTTCACAATCATTTTATTGCCAATAAACATAATGTTTGAATTTTTACTTAATTAAGCAAAAATACCACAATATAGAATATTTTAACTGACATATTTATCTAATAAATGAAGTTTACCCAAAGTTTAATAATTTTAGGTGAAAACTAGTTATATATATTTTTGTGTCAAAGATTCTTTATTAACTCATTAGAGGCAGGATGACTATACCAGGTACTCAGAAATTAAAATGAAGACATGATAGCTGACTATAGTCAATATCTTAGAGAAAAAGATGTTTGAAATGATCTGTAAAACATCATGCGGCAGAAGTTAACCTAGGAACACAAGAGTGTGCAGTGAAGAAGCCTGAAGAGATACAGACAGCAGGGCATCTGACAAATACAGATGATACTGCCAGGACTTTCAGCAATGAGATGCTAATAGGCTGCCACTCGCGGGGTGCTAGTCTATAGTGTGAAGTATTGTCACAAGGTGAGCCCACCGGAGACCACCACAAGATACTCTTTTCAATCTCCAGGTTTCCTTCTCT
>NW_021604719.1:8607013-8624113 GCF_004785775.1 Grammomys surdaster | reverse complement strand
ATCCTTTTTGTATTTTATGCACAAACACCATATCCTGGTTGGTGGTTAGTACGGTAAGGGACTTTTTTCAAGGACTTTCCTAGAACTAGGTCTTTACTCCTATTTTGGCAGGTATAGGATCTGTGTGCTGGGTTTTAATGTCCAAATGGTACCTCTAACATTGCATTAGTCATGCAAAGGTCTGAGAGCCTATTACAGTATGAAAATTGGCGGCAGGCAGAGAGGGAACATCTAGAATGTGTCAGAGACCTGGGATGGGATGGGGAGATAGTCTGTGGGGGTAACTCTAGCTGAGACTCCTAGTAGGGGATATGGAAACTGAAGTGACCACCTCCTCTAGCCAGGTAGGACTTCCAGGGGAGAGATAAGGACAGCAATCCACCCAGAAAAACTTCCACACAAAATATGCCCTGCCTACAAGATGTACAGGGACAAAGATGGAGCAGAGACAGACGAAATGGCCAATCAATGACTACCTCAAATTCAGACCCATCCTATGGGCAAGAAGCAATCCCTGACACTAGTAATAATACTCTGGTATGCTTGCATACAGGAATCAAGCATGGCTGTCTTCTGAGAGGTTCCACCTGATGGGAAAAGATGCAGAAACCTATAGCCAAATATTAGATGGTTTCAATGAGTCTTGTGAAAGAGTGGGAGGAAGAACTGATGGACCTGAAGCAGAGAGGGACTCTGCAGGAAGACCAACAGAGTTAACTAACCTGGATACTTGGCAGCTCCCAGAGACTGAACCACAAACCAAAGAGTGAGGATGGGCTGGACCTAGGCCCTCCTTGAACCTATGTAGCAGATGTACAGCTTGGTCTGCCTGTGGGTCCCCCAACAACTGGAGCAGGGGCTGTCCCTGAATCTGTTGCCGGACTGTGGATCCTCTTCCTCTGAGCTGGCTTGTCTTGCCTCAGTGGGGGAGAATGCACCTAGTTATGTGTTGACTTTGATATGCTAGGAATGGCATACCCAAAGGGACATTTCCCTTCTTAGAGTTAATGGAGGAGCTGTGTGTGTGGAAGACTGGGAGGATGGGGACCAATATTGGGATCTAAAGTAGATAAATAAGTAAGTAAGTAAATTGAGCATTTAAATAATTAATAATATATTGCTCATGGGAGGTGATAGTCTTTTTTGTATGAATCAGTGCTTCTCAAGCAACATTCTGTGTTTTTTTGAGACTGCATCAAGGCATTTTAGATTAAGCAGCTAGCCATGATGGAAGCCACAAACAACAAACAAAAAAAAACTATTCTTTTCCACAGTTGTCAACTCTATATAGTTGGGATGATACATGAAATATCATTTGTGGGATGTTTCTAACTACACCTGGTCATAGAGGATGATGAGACTAGCTATTCAGGAGGTTGAGACAAGATGATTGTAAAAACAAATTCAAGACAAGTCTGGGCAACTTAACACAACACTATCCTAAGTAATATGAAACACACACTGGGCAGGAGATAGAGGCTGCTAGTGAGATGGCTCTTCAGGAGAAAGACACATGATTAAATTCCCAACACCAACAAATAAAAATAAATGATTGATTAATTAATTAAATGTAATTAAATGACTATTAGTAAGATTAGGGAGAATTTAGGATCTTCTAAAGGGAAAATTATAGGATCAGACTTGCAGGTGACAATACTTGAAAGCCTCCTTGTTCTCTGGTGGGGCTGACAATGATTTGTAAAGCCAGTGACACCATCATGCAGGTGAGAAATAATAGCCTCCTGAAGAGAATAAAGAATAAAGGATTGAAGAAATAGTAGACAAGTTAGAAAAGAGGATGGACAGGACCTGGTAATACTTAATGTGTGCTATGCACGAGACCAAGGAGGTTTGGCAGTGTGTGTACTTCTGACTTGAGGAATCAGGTGGACAGTGAAATACACATCATGCTGTTAGATGAACTGTGCTAGACTGAAGTTGCAGAAAAGGATGAGGAAAATAATGGACTAAGTTTTGAGCACTGGTTTAAAATTCCTGGGACATCCAGATATATGTAGTCAATACGGAAACGCTGTTAACCTTGAGATTTGGAATAAAATCTAACCTGCACCTCTGCACCTTCAGCTTGACACTACTTCTGCTCAACATCAGAAGGGACAGCTGAACATCAATGGTTTGTCTCAGGCATGTTACTTTAGGCAAACAGTGACAATGCCTTATACTAGCTGATTCCCGTTGGATGAAAGGATATGAGATGAAAGAAAGCCCAGAGCATTGTATGTAACCCAGGGCATGTGAACCAATATTTGTTCTACACTTTGTAGCCATGGATAGCAAACTCTACCTGAGGACCTTTTGTGTTAGCTCTAATTCTGGAAGAAAACTGTGACAATGTCACTGGGCTACCAGAATGTACTCTAGAAAGCTGGATACCTTAAGAAAAATGAGAATACAACAACAACGACAAGCAGTATTTGTTCCTTTTCCCCTAGTCTTCTCTCTCTCTCTCTCTCTCTCTCTCTCTCTCTCTCTCTTTAGAAACTGCACAATACTTATGTGCCTGACCTGTTGCTGATGCCTAATAAAATGTCATTTCTTACATTTTTATTTGTTAGTTGTTGGTTATGGCCACTAGACCAGGTAGCATGATTTCTGACTCGTTGACGAGACGATAATTTCACAGTGACACAAGCCCTGACTATGTGAATTGAGAACTCCATCTCCATCCCATGTGTGTTCCCAGAAAGCAGATGCTATTCTGCCTTTGTCTCAGCCTCATGCTAAGAAAGCTGAAGTTTTGCTTGGTCCCTCATCCTAACCATGTCTGTTTGCTGAGCTCTTCTTCCTTTGTCCTTACCCTGAAAGTTTTATTGCCATAGTCTATGCCTTACAATGGCAGCTGAGAAAGTTAATTTTCTACTCATTTTTCTTTGTAACAATTAAAGTAAGGAGTTCATCTATCCTCACTTAAGTTTAGAAGCATTGGAAGATAGTCTCCTTTGAATAAAATAGCAGTGTATTCATATTCCAATGTGGACTCCATACCTAGAGCTCCACTCATTGTCATGAGCAACTATACAGTTGTAGAAAATGAATTCCAATTCCTCCACATAGGTAATTACCGTGTATATACACTGTCTTTACTGGGTTCATATTATCTTAAAGGCCGCTACTTCACCGGTTGTGAATTAAACATTTACTCTGAGGATGGCTTCCTGTTAAAGCTTTCACAAGTGTTTGGTTTATCTGTACACAGTACCAAGCACACCAATGCCAACAACATAAAAGCTCTTGTTGAGTTTAAAGACATGAATGCATTGACACTGATGGCAAGGGGCCATGGGAATGTCTTAAGGCAAGAAAGGAACAGAGAAGCCACTATCATTTGTGGCAGCTTTAGACTATGAGCAGATACATGCCATTTCTATAGCATGTTCCCTCTGCCTGGTCTAATCAGCTAAATTACAGAAAACATAAAACAGATGAATGCATCATGAAAGTGAACTGAAATGCTTCCTATTTACTGGAATATACCATCTTCCCTAACTCTCTCACTAGTTAATTGACTATAACTAAGATTTTCTTCTTCCTGAAAATTGAAGTTTTGGAAGTCTGTAATAAATAAAAGATAAATATTAGACAATAAAAATGCATTACTTAGCTCTGAAATTATCATCAAATATCTAATATTAGTAAATAAGTAGTCATTATGTATCATTTGGCTAAAGACCCAAAAGTAATTTACTTAAAATGGGTAAATGTCATTTATTTCAAGTTTCTGAATTAGTGAAAGGCACAGATGCTCAATTAAGCCACCAAATACTGGTATTTAAGAGAAATCTGTTGTTTTCTGATAGTAGAAACTATAAATTGTAGTGATTTCTAAACTCCTAGAAGTTAACTGCACAGTTGAGACCAGACATTCAGTTCCATCTATGAGCTATGAGCCTCAAAGTCTCACAAATCACATCTTTCCTCAGGAGTGTTATTGGTCAGATCATCCATTATGTTCAAACCATTATTATAAACTGAATGGCTACGTTTGACCCTTTTCTCTCTTTTTTCCAGGTTAAAAGAAAAGAAAATATGTGCAAAAATATTTTTAAGATAAATGTTACACCTCAGGCCACATGGGTATGTTTAGTCATATATTGGTGTGTGCATACCGAGGTGTGTGTGTACATAGGATATGTGTTAATGAATGTGTGTGTGTGTTTGTGTGCATTTAAAAAAAGAGAGAGTAGGGAGATGGATCAGTCAGAGAATTAGGGAGAAAGAAAGTGAAAGAAGCAAGAAACAGAAAACTGGTCAGATTGGCTGTGGAGCCATCCTGAAGAGAGCCAAGTTGTAAATCTCAGGATAATATTGAGAAAGAGTGAAGCCTCCCATAGGACCTGATATGTAAGTGGTACTATAATTAACTCTTATTATGTCTTTGAGTTAATTTCATAAAATTTCAGAGCAGTGCCTGGTTCACAAAACTATTATTCTTTTGATATTATACACATCCTAAATAATAATTGCCCACACACACTGCTTTGAGACCTTTGAGAGAATCTAGCATTTTAAAATCCCACATTACTGACAATACCATGAACAATGCTGGTGAAACAACCTGCCCATGAGATGATCCATTTGCTTGTATATATCATTGTGATGGCCGCAACACCAGTAGGTTCAAGGAGAATCAATGACCCTGATAAACTCCCAAGGATGTTGACAAGCATCTGGAACATTTACAAGTTTCTCTGATTTTATGTGATCCCTTCCAAACCAGGACTAGACACATGTCTTTCAAAGCAGACCAGCAATGAAACTGCCAACTGAGTGCCCCCTTTGTAAGAGGGTTCTTTAGAAAGCATGCAGCAGAATGAGTTGAAAAGCAGAAAAATCTAGGAAGACACAGACACAGAGGAAATAGATACAGAAGATAAAGGAAGCAAGGCTCAGAAGTTAAATGACATTCTTTCCAACATATTTTTCACTAAGCTCTGTAGAAATGGAATCTTCTAAGCTATTCTGTATAGTTACAGCTATAGCTAGGGTTCCTCTTATTTCCTACAAAAATCAGTTTTAATCATCAATACATTTGATTGTACTGGTATAAGGAGTCAGCAAGTGTTCTCTGAAGCTTTGTGTATTAGATACATCTTCATTCTCTGTTCATTTTACTGTCACTTGTTTCATTCTATGCATCAATGCTAAATATTGAAAGTCTGTTTATTAGTGTGTTGGTGCTGAATTAGAGAAATCATATCTAAATTACAACAGAACAAGAGAGACTTGAGCTTCTCAATATTTACCAGACTAGAAAGATTAGATAAGCTGAAAGTTCTCTCAAGATGTGTTTCTAGGTTTGTTCAGAAAGGAAACAGATGGTGCAGACATAGTGAGGAGGTGGAGACACCTGCATGGAACACTAAGCCTGCAACAGCTGCACCCTAGGAAAGCAAGGCAGGGAGAGTGAGGTATATAAACAAAGTTTTCGGTTCTCTGAGGGGGAAAGTAAAAGTAACATCTCTCTGTCTGTCTGATTTTAATCTAAAAAATTGTTCAGGATTCTAATTATAAAGCTTATACATCTTAGGAAGTCTAACCCAGAAAACCATGAACCTGAGGAGCGAAGAGCTGTCAACACCATAGAAGCACCTGGCAAAGAGAGATGTAAATTCATTTCTATTTATAGCTTTAGAAATTTCAGCCCATGGATTATTTTTCTGTTATTTTGGGGTCTCTGGAGCAGCAGGATCCCAATAGTTTATTCATAAACACCCATATTGACATTACTACCTCCCATGTGAAGATTCTTCATCCTCTCAGTAGCACAGGGAACAGTGGTCACATTCCAACATATGAGTCTCATGAGACAATTATTCAAACCTAACAGAGGTGCACATGGTCTAATGATAAGTGATGATGTTTCATAGATGTTGGAATATGGAGAGCAAGAGAGGGAAAATCAATTAAGGAAATAGAAGGAAAATGGAAACTCACCAATGTCTGAAGAAAGGAAGCTGAGAACTTTCTAAATTAAATGAAAATCTTTAGAGATGCAGAATGATGTGAATTAGAAAAAAAATAAGCTCATAGTCATAACTGCCAATGACTAAAGAAAAGAAAAATTATTTTTGAGAACAAAGTCCAACAACTTGCTAAAGGATACATTTATGCTGATAGCTGATATCAGACTACCTAAAAGGAAAGGCAGAACCTGGAAAGTAATGGATTCATATTTTTAAGTGCAGAGAGGGAAAAACTGGCTGCCCTCTTATGCCCATTGGTAAATCGCTTCCTAGACTGGAGTGAAATAAATATACCTGAAGCAACAACTGATCCTAACTGGAAACAAAGAACGTGGGCGAGCTCTAGGTGTGCAGTAAGAATATAGACATGGAGCCATTAGGCTGTGTGGAGGAAAGGTCAGTAAAGGGTCTGGAGAGCACATCCCTAAATCTAAATCAGCATTCTTAGTCTGAAACAATAATAGTTTCAGCTACTACTTTATGACACATAAAATAGTACAAATCTAAAACAGTACAACAGAGAACAGAATGAAAACATTCTGATGTTTGTTGTTGTTGTTTTTCTGGTAAATTACCTGTAGAAACATTTACTGAGAAGGTTAAATTTTGAATTTAGAAATAAGTATATATAGAAACCCCATGAGAATCTCTCCACCTGACTTATTCCTGAGGTAAACAAGAGCTTACTTCAAACAAGTTAGGGGAGCTCAACTATGAAGATGGAAGGTTCTTACCTCCAGGATTGTGAAGGATGGGTTTGAAAGACACGCCAATTCATTAGCAATACGAAGGATAAAGATCTGCTTTATTTGAGGGAAATTTAATCTCTTCTTGTTCATAACTTTTATTGTTTCTTTTAAAAGCCTTTGGAGGGAAAAGTAATTCCCACCCAATGACTGCTTCCCAGACTTTTGGAAGTGCAATGTAGAGCTCCGGCAAGGAATCAGAACACAAACAGAATCTATTGTTAAGCGTGGGCTCAGAGAAGTGTAGCCCATGTCTGCAGGCTAGCCAGTACATGTGCTTTACATTAAGTCTGCCCAACTCTGCCTCATATCTAAAAAACAACTGTCCTAAAAACAAAATAAATGGAACCAGAAAAATGTTTACATAGTTCCTATGCACAGCCCTTTCTGAGACACCCATCTTTCTTCCCTGACTGTCAGCGTATCAGTGTCTGAATTCAAAAATGAAAACAGAGGAATGGCAGGTGAAAAAAAAATCAAAGAATCCAAGCTTGGTGTTCAACCATCCGGGAAGCAATCCATCCTCACATTCAAGAAACATAAATTCACAAGGGAACGAAAGCAATTGAAGAAGTGATTGTAGTGTGCATATTGCTGTTAAACGAAGAAAATTACCTCACCCCCAGGATAAAGACTACAGCGAGTGAATACAGCAGAGATGGATAATTATTCCAAGACCAGGTAAAGTACATTGGTTAAAATGAGATAAAAGGTAGAATTCCTTTCATTCAAAGTGGAATGAAAATGGAGAATGTATGAGCCTTTGATTTGGTTGGTCTCTCCTATTTTGAACAGTGATTTGTGCCTGGGAATCAAGATTTTTAAGCATCAGTATGATGCAAAGCATTCCTGGAAGAGAAGCCTGAAGTAACACCAGTGTCCAGTGATTCCTTCTGAACAGAAGCATCAGTAAGGCTCTATCTTTGCACTTTCGTGTGTGACCAGGCAGCAATGATGGTCACCAAGTCAATCATATTTGCTTAATAGTTTTTAATAAATCTTGAAGACAAGAAATGAATAATGATTCATTTGGGAACACTATTTCATGTAGGTATGATGTGTATGGGCACATACTTTTCTCCATCTGTCCACTCAAGATTCCTAGTACTGCACATTAAAGACTATCAGGGTATGTCAATCTTTGAGTCCTATTTGAAAACTTTGTTGCTTGCAGATCCAACTTATAACAGTAAAGGCATCTCATATGATGGTATCAATATAAGTACTTCAGAACACACCTATGATTACAACCCCAGATTGACAGAATTAAGCAATGATTGGCAGACAGCTATTGCTGGAACCAATGACAGCAAAGAGGAATAATTTGTAACTAGTATTAAGAAAAGCTAAGTACCAGCCATGTTTCAAGTATGTAAAAACTACATGATTTGGACTTAATTCCAATGAGACTTGGTTGCCTGGTCTGTAAATGAAGAAAATGATAAATTTCCCTATGTAGAATTATGTGGAAAATCAAAAACAGAACCTCATGAAACTGAGTTATTGACTTTAAAGTTATGCATTAATTATCTCCCTGGGGTACAGGTTACGATTTTTATTTTTTATAACGCACAGGCTCTATTTCCATAAATCTAATAACACAATGCAGTTTCCAGTTAAACATTTTTATTAAAGAGATGAACTGAATGAAGTTCAGACATTTATTTGCAAAATTAGGTATTGTAATTCTACATAAATAACCTTTCCTATTGAAGCACAAATATTTTCTATATTAAATGGCCAGAAGTTACCTTTAAACTTTTGCAAAGTTTATTATAGTCAAAAGACAAATAATCTTAAAACTTATACCTGTTTGGTTGAGTTTTATCTTTTCTTTATTTCTTTTTTTTTTTAACAGCTTTATTGTGGCACAATCATCATGTGGTAAAAAGTCACACAAACATGGATGATTCTTCTCTGGTCAATAACTTTTAATACATTTGTGAATGTGATGCAGACACTGACCACTTGAAAAAGCTGATGTCACCTCAAAAGACTTTTCATGGCCACATTATTGTAACTCCTAGTGTTAAACACTGACAATATAAATTCTGATGTCATAGATTTTCAGATAGTTTATGTAGATGGAATGGTATAACAATTTTATATGATCTCTTTTGCTTCTTTTATAAGTGCAAATATTTTTAGGTTGATCTATATAGCATGTGTCAGTGTATGATTCTTTTTTTTTCAGTATTTGATTCTTTGTGACATTAAATATTTTTTCACTGTATGAGTACATTATATTTTATCATAAAATCAGCTGATGGGTATTTAGATTGTTTACATTTTTGGGTATCAAGAATAATTCTGCATATATACTTTATATATATTAATAATACATATTAATTTCCCATATATACATGAGAAAACAGATCCAAATTGAATATCTCTAGTCTGAAAACATGATAACCAAATGCTCAAAAATATAAAAACTTTTTAAAGCCAATATAATGCTTAATATATCTGGATTCAGGATAAATGTGTATCTCACATTTTAAGACAAAAAATGCTGAATTATTAAGGTTTGTGTAATATTCCAAAATCCGAAAAGCTGGAAACACTTAGGTTCCCAAGCATTCTGGGTAAGAGTAATTGACCTGAAGTAATTAATATCCAGTGTGCATAAAGCTAGAGCTTCTAGGTGCTTAGGAGCTGTTCTACAATTACCAGTAAAAGACAGACTTGAATGTTGGTCAATGCATGCTGGACTTGTGTCCCGTGAGCTTCCAATATTATGTTTATTAAATTAGGTAAGTTTGTATCTGTGATGGTTTGTATATGCTTGGCCCAGGGATCAGCATTATTTGAAGGTGTGGACTTGTTGGTGTAGGTGTGCCACTGTGGGATTGGATTTTAATGCCCTTGTCCTTGCTTCCTGGAAGTCAGATTTCTCCTAGTAGCCTTCAGGTGAAGTAGAACTCTCAGTTCCTCCTGCACCATGCCTGCTTAGATGCTGCCATGGTCCAAACATTATGATAATGGACTGAATATTTGAATCTGTAAGCCAGCTCCAATTAAATGTTGTCCCTATAAGAGATGCCTTGGTCATGGTGTCTGTTCACAGCAGAAAAACCCTAACTAAGACAATATCTTTCATGATTTCTTCCACTGTAGAATAGAGACAATGTAGAATAGGCAGTGACAGTCCTCTAAGCTTGCCATGAGGGTTATGTGAATCAGAAGTAGCACAGTACTAGCAGGATGGGACTATTATGTCTAGGAACAAACAGTTCATATTGGAAATAAGTGAGTAGTATTGCTAACAAATGCTTAGATTTCTGAGTCTGTGTCCCCATTCAGAGATACAAACCTCCTTTGTGATTGATGCAGAATGTTTTTAAGTAGCTTGTGCTTTTCTATGTAAGGGAAAAATATTTATTTTCCAATCAAGTTACTACCACAAAGCAACTAGGGATGCAGAAACTCAAAGAGACAAAAGACAGCATCTTATTGGACCTAAAGACAGAGGATAACTAAGTTCCTATCATCAAAAACTCTTGATAATTTGACGTTAAATGTACAACAGAAGAAATGGAATAAAAATAAATGGAAAGAGTGCTATGATGTTCAACTTAATTGATTTGACAAATGTAGACTATGCATTATAAACAGAAGAAATAGCTAATTCTTAAAAACAAACCCTAGTAACCCCTTCTACCATCTTATTGCTCCTATGGAGTCAAATCTACTATCTCTATCTGCAGATGAGATGACGAAGTCACAGAGATACTGAGGTTGTTGACCAGCATCACACAGTAACTAAGTGTGGAGGTGACCTGCTAACCTAGCACCCCGGCTTTCTGGTTTATAGTGTCATAGGATGCTAAGTCATTTAGGTTATTCAACGTAAAAATAGCTGATGGAGATGGAAATGAAATATTCACAGATACTCCTAAAAACCATGTTGAAGCATGATCAGTTTGTGCTAGATGCAACCTTTGATACCTAGCCTAGATTGCTATTGGCCATGCAGAAAGTAATAAGTATGTTTTCTACTAATTCCCACTTTAAAATCATATTCTAATCTAATACTTGGGGAACTATGACATGAGAAAATAAGAAGAAATAGGAAATAAAAGCAGAGGTAAACATTAAACTGATAACAGAGTATTGTTAGTCCAATTATCTTACTCTGTTATCAGTTTAATGTTTCATGCACAAGATCCATATTGACAGACAGATAAACTGAGTGATGTACCCAAAGCATGTAGCTAATGAGAGGTCAAGCTGGGTTCTGAATGCAGGCACTGTCAAAGTAGAATCCATTAGACAGCAAACTGCTTTCCAGTGCATCCCAGGAAATCAGATCCTGGAACACATAGATGCTATAGCATGAATGAGCTGGAACATGGGCAGTAATTACCTAAAACTGCAATAGAAAGTCTGGGGACAGCAGATACAGTTCATTCGCCACCTTGGTTCTTGTTAATTCCTTATACTTTTCTACTCTCAACCTTCCCAATGTCCATACCTCTTTCACTCGCTATTGAGGACTATGATGATGGTTCCTTTATTTTCTTCTCTCTCCCCTCATATAACTGCAGTGCCAGCACCTTTTCAAATACCAGAATATTCTGTAAACATGAGAAAAAAAGCCGAGTATTTGTGCAGTCAAAGCACTATTTCATATTATCCTTCATTTTTATAGGAAAGATTTTGCCTGCATGAACTCCAAGCTACAAAGTATTCAGTGTCCATAAGTGAACAGTACTCACGTTTATTGTTTTCTTCACACTGTACTCTTTAGAGGCATTGCTATCAAATTGCTGCAAATCAAATTCTGTTCTGACACTCAACTTTAAAGAACAAAAAAGAAATGCAAAGAGCACATTGAAACAGTGAGAAGTTGCTAACATATGGAGAGCTGACTTTTAAAGAATTGCAGTCTTGTCATGCTTTGCTCTCAGAAGACTATCTAAGAATGACAAATGAGACTTTTTGGGGTAGTTCTTCTGTTTCTGGGTAATGAAACTACAGTTGTTCAAAATAGAATAAAAAGAAAATCCAGAGGCACAGACTCTACTCCCTTCCTTCCATATACACTCAGTACACGGTTACTTTTGTAGACCTTGATGTCTCAGGCATGCAAGGACTGATGAGGCCCAGGCACTTCAGAACTTGCATTTGTTAGGATCCATACAACAAGGAAACAGGCAAACGTATAATCAAGGTGTTCCCTGGCAGCTAGGTAAGTATCAATGAGAAATACAGACAGTAAAGTGAGTAATGTTACACCAGGCATCTCTGTTTGTGAGGAGAGACACATGAACTACAGAAGGTTGGATAAGGTGGTCAGTCCACACTCAGGCATCTTGGAATCACGTGGCATGTGAAATAATACTCAAAGAATAGAAATGATGAACCATTTACTTAGTAAGTTCAAGGTTGAGTAGTGGGAATGAGCTTGAGAAGCTTAGCAAGATACCAAAGAGATCAGTTCTGCATAGTAGGGTATTGGGCAAGGGTGGCACAGCTTGCTACGGAGATGCTTTCTATGACCACAGAAATTCACAGGGCATCAGTCAGAATATATCAAGGTTGAGAGACTGACAGAGCCCTAATGACAGAAGGAAATCATAAAAGTCCGTTATGTAACCTGACATAGGTCCTTTCATAACTCAGTCATTGTCAATTACTGATTTTGTTAGGGATAATTATTCATGGAGAGGCAGGAGTAGGTGCAGAATCTAGCTTTGGAGTCCAATTAGGGCAGCTGAATTTCAAGATGCGATGGTTAGAGTTGAGTAATAAATGTGACAAGGAGGATACAGAGAATAGCTCAAAGCAAACATCACAAACCTTGTAAAGCGTGAGATGTGAAGTCGAGTACATGAGATGAAGCAAGAAGAATGTGCAGCATTTTGGATGAAGCCACTTTTAAGGCAACGGAATGGTCGACTGACATTAGAGATGGAAGAAGAAAGCAGCCTTGCTTTAGGTATTGATCTTGTAGTTTTCCTTGTTTTACTAGAGCACAGTAAACATCTGATTTGTTTCCTGGGCTACTTCAAATTCCCATGTTCAAGTGACGCTGATGATACCTCAGCTTATCATTGCTGGGATACAGGCTGTGGTGTCCACACCAAACCCACAAAACTTTTGAAGTGTTTGAGATGTCCATTAAGCAATAGGGTGAGTAGGGCTGAGCTCAAGAAGAGGCAGGGACTAAAGCTAGATAATTAGGAGCTCATCATATATCTGATGCTAAGATAACAAGTTAGAGCAGTGAGAAGTAGAGTAGAAGTGAAGAAAGAGAAGAGGAAGGGAGGGTTGAGAGGAGGAGAGGAGTTGGGCCCTTTCATATGTAAAGGCTGAGAAAAAACAAGCAAGATTCAGCAAAAAATAAAAATGCGGTTGGTCACTTAGCCATCAGGGATTGTAGCTAGTTCACTGGCCTGTATCATAGATCCTTGCTTGCTGATTAAGGGGGCCGTATACAATGATTCTCTGACATAACTCCTCTAGTTGTTTTGACTTGACAACAAAACTAAGCAACCCCGCCTCATAAGCACATTTTCTACAGATGATCAATCACCTGCCCCATCTGCGAGAACAACAACATAATCACAAACCTGATCTGCTTCCTTAGCTGCTGCAGCCGCTGGCCTTGCTGTCACCAAGCTCATAATTCGTCAATGTTATCATATTCAAGGTCACTCTTGGTGACAAATGCATTTAAGATAAATTTCATTTTCTGTTTTATCGTGGAATTGCACAATATTTCAAATTTGTTATCCATTTTTCATGATCTCTTTAGTTCACAAAACAGCCTGTTTACCAAGCTCGCCAATTTGTCTGGCTTTCTTTCCTTTGAGAGTCAGATAATTATTCAGTATTACTTATTTAAGTTTTGACCTAATACAATTTTAGCTTCTCCCTACAATTATCTGACATTCTTATTTTATAAAATAGTTGGTTGACTTTGAGCTTTCTTCCAGTTTGGTCCAAACTATAACAGAACAAAGACTTGCTCCCTATTTTTACACTCATAAACTGAATATGTCTTTTTAACCCTTGTCTATCTTATTTATAATGCAGAACCTTTATGTACTTAATAAACTTAATGTTTATTAAGTATGAACTAAAAGAATTATAAGATTTTTGAGATTTCCTAAAACAGTCAAATTTCTGCTTAAATAAGAATGATAAAGCTACCTGAAGACTATGTTTTCATATTTTAAACTGGACCCTTGGAAAATTACTTCTGTTACAAGGATTTGATATAGTCCTTTGAATTAATTTCATTAGAATCCAGGCATATGAATAAACCATTTTGTGTGATAATTCTATTAAATTTAACTGTGAATTTTTCGATCTTCTGAAACTTCCAATGTGATTAAAATCAATACCATTTTCTCTCTCTGGCTCAACACAGCAAATATTTCATATATTGTAGCAAAACTGATAGTCCTCATAACTATGACAGGATACTGGAGGGCTTTCCTGTCAATAATTCTCACAAAGTCCTTGTTCAGTTAAATATTGCCTGTCAGCATTATGTCAGCAGTGAATTTATCTTTCGTATCCCACTGAACTAAATTTATAGTTAAATATTTAGCCCTGAATGTTTTATTATAAAATTATAGTTTAGTTTAAGGGCCATCTGATTACTTAATTAAGGACATGAACTATTTAAACTATACAAAATACTGAGTTTGCAGACTGCTCTTTTTGTCTCCATATAACATCTTCGTGAGGTCATTTCTAAATACATTCACTAGTGCAGTACCAATTTTTCACCTTCAAATATTAGTTACTTTAGTCAAGTATTTTCTGTGTCAAAGAAAACTTTATCATATTGTATATTGCAAGACTTACTTACAGTAGAATAAAAAAGGTAAGCTTCAACTTTTTATTGTTGTTCTACTTTTTCCACAAAATCCATTTGAAATTGACAGGAGATGTTCATCCTAGTTTGCTTTCTATAAAGTCTATCATGACAGGCAGTTAAAGACAGGAACTTATGGCATGAAGTTGGAAGCAAGAACACTTGCAAAGGTCATATAAGCACTGCTTACTGGTTTGATCTCCTTGACTTATTCAGCCTTCTTCCTTATATCCCCCAGGACCAGGTGCCCTAGAGTGATACCTCTTGGTGGGCTGGAATGTCCTACATCAATCATCCATCAAGAAGCTTGCCTATAGGCCAATCTTACTGAGATATACTCTCTGCTGAGAGTCCCTTTTTCCAGATGACCCTTGCTTGTGTCAAGTTGGAAAATAAAACAACAATAAAACTAAACATAGCAGAGGAATGGTATATTAAAATTTTGGTTCACTAACTACAGATCAACTATAGATCTTTAGAACTTAGTTTAAATGGGTCATAGGAATTTGAATTAAACAAGTGACTTGTCAAATATTAATTGGCAAGTTAATTTTAGTGCTAGAATTTGAAATTCAAAATTGCAAATCTTCATGGTGAATTTATTCTATTGATTTTAAAAGAGTAGGCAAACCACAGTAATTCCAATTGTATTTCCATGCTTAACAATAATACATAGAGGTAGAGATCAAATTGTACCTCTATAATATCCTTAAACAGTTTTCACTTAACCTGGTCTATAAAGTCTTTTTGTAGTTACCTCCAAAGAAGAATATTGGCATAGATAAATTCCAAACTGCATTTCTTCATATTCTGCACTAACTAGAACATGTTAAAATGAACATTAGATTCAAAAAGCAGCTCCCAACACACTGTTAGAAAGTGCGAATAATGAAAAGGCAAGTGAGCTCAATGGGTCGAAGAGAACCCCGATGACCTGAAAGTTGGATCCCTAGGAACCGTTAGTAGAAAGACATTACTAACTACTCAGGTGTGTATGCTTGCCTCTATATGTGCACCACTTCTTGCATGTGTGTCATGCAGGGTCTCCCCCGTGGCTTCAGGTCTTTCTACCAAGCTTTCTGGCTTTTCTCATAGTCTACTGCCCCACACATGTGCTCACATTTCCACTCATTTAATAACACACTACTAAGAAATAAGAACATTTGATTCATAATTACTGTCATTTCATAGACATTTTTTATCAATTATATTTTCACATTTTTATATACTAATAGAGAGAAATTGTCTAAAGGAAACTTAACCAAAAATTATTACTCACAGGAATTCATTCTATGTCATGCTGTCAAATGCAGGACAAAAGCTGTAACTGGCTGCAGTCACTGCAAACCTGCTCCCATGGCCACAATGCTTGAGATTACCTAGATATCTTTTGTTTTTTAGAGCTGATATATTTACTCTTCTAGTACAATCGTTGACTACTCATGGCATCCTTTAGATTTTACTAAAATGGGGATATTTAATATCTACACATTCTCAAATGATTACCTCAGAAGAATTGACACTTCATTGCTAGGTCTATAGTCTCTTTTATACAGAAAAATGCTAAAACTAATAAATCCCTTGCTGGCAGCTTTCTTGTGATGAGAAAACACAAAACTACAGCAAAAAAAAAGTTGTTGAACTTCACAGTGCATGCTTTAAATTCAAAAAGAGCTCTTAAAGAAAAGGACCCTCATGATGACTTGTGGTGCAACAAAGACTTTGCCCTGGTAATGATAAATTCTTTGCAAAAATCAGTATTTAACTATAAATGGGCACTTAGTTTTAAATGATCATATTTTTAATATTATAAAGGCCAAAATAATACCCCATCATTAATATGTAAGAAGGCTACTATGAAACTGTAGAAGATTTGTTTATAAAATGTGATTTTCTAAGGGGAATTAACTAATCTGGCCACTAGAAAACTTTAATACTGTTATTTAATAAATGTCATAAATTCCTTAAAATATTTTAGCTATTTTAAATAAATATTGATATAACTCATGATATTACTATCGCTACCTCCTCCCATAGGATATAAACCTAAAAAGAGTAAAATATATGGTGATTTACATAATGGTAATTAGCATGATTGTTAATTATGATAGTCATGTTTCTTAGTAATTTAAATATTCAAAGAGATCTTGTTAGTAGCACCTATTTTGCAAATTGTGAGCAGAAATATTATTTGTATTTGAAATTTCTTAGAAGTCATGGGCATCATGGGGCATTAACATTTCTGAAAGCATGTCAAAAGTAGGACAGGACTTCACAGGCATTTTCTGGTGTCCTGTTGTCAGTACCCACCTACGGCTCTGTTTCCCTATTTGATCATATGACAAAAGAGGGGGGCAAATTATTGGGCTTCTGTTAAGAAAATTAAGCAAGTATTAAAAATATTAATATTTATTTTAGAGTTTCCAAATCATGATAAAAGAAGATGGTGAAGTTATGAAGTTATGTATAGAATAGTTGGTGAGTGTGAAACATAGGTGATTGAAGCCTCTCTCCCTCTCTCTCTCTCTCTCTCTCTCTC
>NW_021604719.1:8553040-8606613 GCF_004785775.1 Grammomys surdaster | reverse complement strand
GAAACTTTGTGTATAGGTCATTTAATCAAGTATTACAGAATGCTGTAGCAATCACTGTAAATTTTCTTACAGTTAACACTGAATTCTGACTCAATATTGTTGAGTGTTTCTATCCAATTATCACGGAAATATTAGTGCCAGCTCTTGGTATGGTAATCCAGAAGAGAAGTGGCAGAAGAGACAGTCATAGGTATACACCCCATTCTGCATGGTAGTGTGCAATTGCCTCTAAATAGAAGATAGTAATCCTCAAATAAGAGAAGAAATCTGATTTCTGAGATAATCCCACTTGGTGTTTCAGGTACCAATGGGATGATCAGCTCATATGAATCAAAGACTGCTCTATCGGAGTGATTAAATATTGAGGCAGAGGCTAGGTAAACTCTTGGTTGAGAACATTTTGAAGATTCAAAGTTCCAAATGGCCACTGGAATTCATGTGCTGTGGAGTTGTACTCAATCCAGAGATATTAGAATGCTGCCCCTGGAAGATGCAGAGTCCCTACCGTATACCTTAGGTAACAGTTCTGATTTCCAAACACTGTTGAAGTTGAACATAATCATTCAAGCTAGTTATGAAAAAAATATAGAAGAGTTATTCAGTTAGTCACTCATTTATTCATTTACTGCTCATAGAGCAATTAGATGGATCAATTCTGAGAAGGCAGAGAGAGGAGAGGGAGGGGGGAGGGAGAGAGGGAAGGTGGAGGGCGGGATAGAGAGAGAGGGGACAAAGCCCAACCTTCATGGAACTCAATGTGAACTAACATGAGATGAAACTTGAGAAAGGGCTCTTTTTTTTCATCTTTTATTAAGGCTTCTTGTGTTGTTATTTCATTTAACTACAAATATCCTTGAATTTTTAGTAAAGAAAAGCATACGTTTACATTTGAATAAACTCACTGCTTTAACTTCTTTATTCATCCAATTTTAGAACTGGCAAATTCTTGTTTAGTGCTATGGGCTAATACTTTCAATTGTAGAAATTATGGAGATAAATAAAACACACACATAAACTCTGCCAAATATTTATTGTACGCCCCTGGATTATAGGAAACATCTCTTTTAATAACTAATTATAAGTTTGATTATAAATTTCTAATTGTAAATAATAACCTAGCAAATAACATTGTACAGACACTAATTACTCATTATTACTTCTGCAGTTAAACCATTTAACAGAATCAAGATTCTAAAATAAGGAGAGCAATATGGCTCAGTGGGTAAAGGTGCTTGCTACCCAGCCTAATGATTTGAATAGAATCCTCAGGAACTACATCGCAGAAGGAGTGAACTGACTGTAATAGTTGTCTGTCTGACTCCTATATATATGCCATGGCAACATGTGCATACATACACACACAAAAACACAAATATGCACAGAGAGAGGAGAGAGAGAGAGAGAGAGAGAAATAGACAAAGAAGTGGATAAATAGGGACCGAGCCTAGAGCAGGTCGCAGGCAGCAGCTCCATACCCAACCGCAGAAAACCAAGAAAAACAGGGACTCCCAGGAGCTTGAACTCACGCAGCATCCCAGGTAAGGAAATAGCAGCACTCACCCCAAACAGGGAGCAACAGGGACCCACTGGGACCCAGGAATTCGCTCCTGGCCTGGAGCGGGCTCCATCCGGTCTGGGCCCGAGCACTCGCGGATCCCGGGAGGCAGCTCTGCACCCAATCTCGCAGACTCCAGAGGAAGTGGGGCTCGCAGGACCTCTGTGCCAAGCAGGGTCTTGGGCTAGGAGGTGGCAGTGCTTGCCCCTGAACAGGGAGTGGCTAGGACCCACTGGGACCCAGGAGTTCACTCCAGGGCCCAGAGGGTGGGTTCCTTCCGGTCTGTGCCTGAGCAGATCCCGAGAGTCAGCTCTGCACCCAATCTCACAGAACATAGAGGGAGCGGGGCTCTCCGTGGCTCAAGCTAGCTCAAGCAGTTTCTTAGGCTAGGAGGTGGCAGTGCTCGCCCCCAATCAGGGAGCAACTGGGACCCACTGGGACCCACTGGGACTCATTGGGATCCAGGAATCCGCTCCTGACCCGGAGCCCCGGCCCCTTCCGGTTTCCACCTGAGCACCGAGCACATCTTGGGCCTCATCTCTAACTCAAGCAGCAAAACCCATCCCAAACAGTTCTGACACAACCTAGATAATAGGAAAGACAGGCCCCAGTCAGAGACAGCACTGATAGCACAAAGGTGATCCAGATGGCGAAAGGCAAGCACAAGAACACAAGCAACAGCAACCCAAGGTACTTGCCATTATCAGAACCTAGTTCTCCCACATTAGAAAATCCTGAACTCCCCATATCACCAGGAAAACAAGAACCAGATCTAAAATCATTTCTAATGATGATGCTAGAGGACTACAAGAAGGAAGTAAATAACACTATCAAAAAACTTGAGGAGAACACAGGAAAACAGGATGAAGTCCTTAAAGAAACACAAAAATCCTTTAAAGAATTACAAGAAAACACAAACAAACAGATGAAGGAATTGAACAAAACCATCCAGGACATAAAAATGGAAGTGGAAACAATAAAGAAATCACAAAGGGAGACTATCCTGGAGATAGAAAACCTAAAAAAGAAATCAGGAGTTATAGACACAAGCATCACCAACAGAATACAAGAGATAGAAGAAAGAATCTCAGGTGCAGAAGATACCTTAGAAAATATTGACACAACTATCAAAGAAAATGCAAAATGCAAAAAGTTGCTATCTCAAAATATCCAGGAAATCCAGGACGCAATGAGAAGACCAAACCTAAGGATAATAGGTATAGATGAGAGTGAAGATTCCCAACTTAAAGGGCCAGTAAATATCTTCAACAAAATTATTGAGGAAAACTTCCCTAACCTAAGGAATGAGATGCCCATAATCACACAAGAAGCCTACAGAACGCCAAACAGACTAGATCAAAAAAGAAATACCTCCCGTCACATAATAATCAAGACTCAAAATGTACAAAACAAAGACAGAATTTTAAAAGCAGTAAGGGAAAAAGGCCAAATAACATATAAAGGCAAACCTATCAGAATTACACCTGACTTCTCACCAGATACTATAAAAGCCAGAAGATCCTGGACAAATATCATACAAACCCTAAGAGAACATAAATGCCAGCCCAAGCTACTTTACCCAGCAAAACTCTCAATTACCATAGACGGAGAAACTAAGATATTCCATGACAAAACTGAATTTACACAGTATCTTCCCACAAATCCAGCTTTACAAAGGATAATAGCAGGAAAGCTCCAATACAAGGAGGGCAATCATACCCCAGAAAGAGCAAGAAAATAATCCTTTTCCATCAAACCCAAAAGAAGATAACCACACAAACGATGTCTCCACTATTAGCAAAAATGACAGGAAGCAAGAACACCCTCTCCTTAATATCTCTTAACATCAATGGACTCAATTCCCCAATAAAAAGGCATAGGCTAACGGACTGGATACGCAAACAGGACCCAGCTTTTTGCTGCTTACAGGAAACCCACCTCAGTGACAAAGACAGACACTACCTTAGAGTAAAAGGTTGGAAAACAATTTTTCAAGCAAATGGCATTAAGAAACAAGCGGGAGTAGCCATTCTAATATCGAATAAAATCAACTTTCAACTTAAAACTATCAAAAAGGATAAGGAAGGGCATTTCATACTTGTCAAAGGAAAAGTCAACCAAGATGAACTCTCAATTCTGAATATCTATGCGCCAAATACAAGAGCATCGAATTTCATAAAAGAAACCTTACTAAAGCTCAAAACACACATTGCACCTCACATAATAATAGTGGGAGACTTCAACACCCCACTCTCAGCAAAGGATAAATCATGGAAAAAGAAACTAAATAGAGATACAGTAAAACTAACAGAAGTTATGAACCAAATGGACTTAACAGATATCTATAGAACATTTCACCCTAAAGCAAAAGAATATACCTTTTTCTCAGCACCTCATGGTACCTTCTCCAAAATAGATCATATAATTGGGCACAAGACAGGCCTCAACAGATATAAGAAAATTGAAATAATTCCCTGCATCCTATCAGATCACCATGGTCTAAGGCTGGTCTTCAAAAATGACAAAGAGAATGGAAAGCCCACATTTACATGGAAACTGAACAACACCCTACTCCTTGATAATCAGGTAAGGGAAGAAATAAAGAAAGAAATTAAAAACTTTTTAGAATTTAATGAAAATGATGACACATCATACCAAAATTTATGGGATACAATGAAAGCAGTGCTAAGAGGAAAATTCATAGCTCTAAGTGCCTACAAAAAGAAACTGGAGGGAGCATACACTAACAGCTTTACAGAGCACCTGAAAGACCTAGAACAAAAAGAAGCTAATATACCCAAGAGGAGTAGAAGGCAGGAAATAATTAAACTCAGGGCTGAAATCAACCAAATTGAAACAAAAAGAACTATCCAAAGAATCAATAAAACCAGGAGCTGGTTCTTTGAGAAAATCAACAAGATAGGTAAACCCTTAGCTAGACTAATCAGAGGGCAGAGAGACAGTATCCAAATTAATAAAATCAGAACTCAAAAGGGGGATATAACAACAGAAACTGAGGAAATTAAAAAAATCATCAGATCCTACTACAAAAGCCTATATTCAACAAAATTGGAAAATTTGGATGAAATGGACAATTTCCTAGACAAATACCAGTTGCCAATGTTAAATCAGGACCAGATAAACCATCTAAACAGTCCCATAACCCCAAAAGAAATAGAAGCAGTCATTAAAAGTCTCCCTACAAAGAAAAGCCCGGGACCAGACGGTTTTAGTGCAGAATTCTATCAGACCTTCAAGGAAGACCTAATCCCAATTCTTTTCAAACTATTCCACAAAATAGAAACAGAAGGTACACTACCCAACTCATTCTTTGAAGCCACAATTACACTCATACCTAAGCCACACAAAGACCCAACAAAGAAAGAGAACTTCAGGCCAATCTCCCTTATGAACATTGATGCAAAATTACTCAATAAAATTCTAGCGAACCAAATTCAAGAACACATCAAAACAATTATCCATCATGATCAAGTTGGCTTCATCCCAGGAATGCAGGGTTGGTTCAATATTCGGAAATTCATCAATGTAATCCATTATATAAACAAACTCAAAGAAAAAAACCACATGATCATCTCACTAGATGCTGAGAAAGCATTTGACAAAATTCAACACCCCTTCATGATAAAAGTCTTGGAAAGGTCAGGAATTCAAGGTCCATACCTAAACATAGTAAAAGCAATTTACAGCAAACCAGTAGCCAGCATTAAACTAAATGGAGAGAAACTTGAAGCAATCCCACTAAAATCAGGGACTAGGCAAGGCTGCCCACTCTCCCCCTACTTATTTAATATAGTATTGGAAGTCCTAGCCAGAGCAATTAGGCAACACAAGGAGGTCAAAGGGATACAAATTGGAAAGGAAGAAGTCAAAATCTCACTATTTGCAGATGATATGATAGTATACTTAAGTGACCCCAAAACTTCCACCAGAGAACTCCTAAACCTGATAAACAACTTTAGCAAAGTGGCTGGATATAAAATTAACTCAAGCAAATCAGTAGCCTTCCTCTACTCAAAAGATAAACTGGCTGAGAAAGAAATTATGGAAATGACACCCTTCAAAATAGTCACAGATAATATAAAATACCTTGGTGTGAACCTAACCAAGCAAGTAAGAGACCTGTATGACAAGAACTTCATTCCCCTGAAGAAAGAAATCGAAGCCGATCTCAGAAGATGGAAAGATCTCCCATGCTCATGGATTGGAAGGATTAATATAGTAAAAATGGCTATTTTGCCAAAAGCCATCTACAGATTTAATGCAATCCCCATCAAAATTCCCACTCAATTCTTCTCAGAGATAGAAAGAGCAATCTTAAAATTTATTTGGAATAACAAAAAACCCAGGATTGCGAAAACTACTCTCAGCAATAAAAGAACTTCTGGAGGAATCACCATCCCCGACTTCAAGCTGTACTACAAAGCAATAGTGATAAAAACTGCATGGTATTGGAACAGAGACAGGCAGGAGGATCAGTGGAATAGAATAGAAGACCCAGAAATGAACCCCCATACCTATGGTAACTTAATCTTTGACAAAGGGGCTAAAACCATCGAATGGAAAAAAGATAGCATTTTCAACAAATGGTGCTGGTCCAACTGGTGGTCAGCATGTAGAAAAATGAAAATTGATCCATACTTATCTCCTTGTACAAAGCTCAATTCCAAGTGGATTAAGGACCTCCACCTAAAACCAGCCACACTGAAACTAATAGAAGAGAAACTGGGAAAAAGCCTGGAATACATAGGCACAGGGAAAAAGTTCCTGAACAGAACGCCAATGGCCTGTGCTCTAAGACCAAAAATTGACAAATGGGACCTCATAAAGCTGCAAAGCTTCTGTAAAGCAAAGGACACAGTCAATAGGACAGAGCGGCAACCAACAGATTGGGAAAAGATATTCACCAACCCTACATCTGATAAAGGGCTAATATCCAAGGTATACAAAGAACTGAAGAAATTAGACTCTAGACAATCAAAGAACCCTATTAAAAAATGGAGCACAGACCTGAACAAAGAATTCTCAACTGAGGAAGCTCGAATGGTTGAGAAGCACCTAAAGAAGTGTTCAGCATCCCTAGTCATCAGGGAAATGCAAATGAAAACAACACTGAGATTCCACCTCACACCAGTCAGAATGGCTAAGATCAAAAACACAGGTGACAGTACATGTTGGCGAGGATGTGGAGAAAGAGGAACACTCCTCCACTGTTGGTGGGATTGTAAACTGGTACAACCACTATGGAAGGCAGTCTGGCGGTATCTCAGAAAATTGAACATAGCGTTACCTGGGGACCCAGCTATACCACTCCTGGGCATATACCCAAAAGAAGTTTCAACATACAACAGGGACACATGCTCCACCATGTTCATAGCAGCCTTATTTATAATAGCCAGAAGTTGGAAAGAACCCAGATGCCCTTCAACAGAAGAATGGATGCAGAAAATGTGGTACATTTATACAACGGAGTACTACTCAGCTATTAAAAACAATCAGTTCACAAAATTCCTAGGCAAATGGATGGAGCTGGAAAATATCATCTTGAGTGAGATGACCCAATCTCAAAGGAACATACATGGTATGCACTCACTGATAAGTGGATATTAGCCCAAAAGCTCACAATTTCTAAGAATCTTCATATAGACCACATAAAACTCACATAGAAGAAGGAAGACCAAAGTATGAATGCGTTGGTCCTTTTTAGAAGGAGCATCAAAAGTTTCAACCAGAACTCCCAAAGTCTAAACCACCAACCAGAGAGCACAAAGGGAGGGACTCACGCACCTGTATAGGGAATTGAGGGTGACCTTGTTAGACTCCAGTGAAAGTGGAGAGCCAAGGTCCCCAAAAGTTTGGATCCCTTACTGTGTTGGAATTCGAGAGCAGGGAGATGGGACTGGGAGGATGTTTGGAGCACACCATCACAAAAATTAGGAGGAAGGGGTAGGGGATAAGGGATTTGGGGGGAGAATGAGAAAGGAGACAACATTGAAAGGTAAATACGTATAATACCCAATAAAAACCCCACACAGATAAAGGATTTAAAAAAAAAGGAAGTCTATTTATTTTAAATTAATTTCAAAAGTTTCTAGGAGATGCAAATTGGCTAAGATACTATTTTAAGCTCTCCACAAAAGAATTTAAATCTCTGTTCAATATTCTCAAGAGAGAGGTAAACCCTAACTTCCTCAACAGTTAATTGACAAAAGAGAGGTAATCTCACAAAAAGTAGAAAAAGCTATTTCTAATCGATATATCATATAGTCTGATTAATTGTCAGTGGAGCTATAAAAGTCCTTTGACAAAAGATTATTAATATAGATTTATATATCCTTAAATAAGGCCTTCATGACTCTCTGAGTGTGGAAGGAGCAACTGTTGGCGCTTCTGCCCTGATTTTACAAGAACGCTGAAAAATTGGCTTTAAAAACAAAAGAGGGGGAACGGTACCCCCTCAGAAGGAGTCCCCCTGAAATACTCTCCATCATGCCTTGTTCACTTTTCTCTCTCTAAAGCTGAAAGCTCATGGCAAATCTCTTGCTGACCATGTTGGTGACCTCGGGCACCACCAAGACCAACAAAACTTTGCCACAGATATGGGGAAGGACCCTCATACCCATAAAGGGAATGCCCCAGTCCCAGTTCCCTTATGGAGCCGAGGACTGATATGCCTGTCCAATACCACAGAAGGCACAGCTAACCGGCTACCACAAATATTAATGAAAAAAATAGATACCCTCACAAAGCCAGGCCCAATCATAAATACGATGAATAACAATTTACATCCAGGGAAGAGAAATCTCCCTGAGAATCCCCTTCTTTTTTCTTTCCAGGTAAAATTGAATCACCCATGATGCCTGCTATTAGAAGTTCTAACCCAGATGGACCAGAAGCCAGGAGCCTCGCCCTTACCCTCACCCCCTACCTTTTCCCACCTGCACAAGGTCCCCTGAAGCTGGACAACTGCAAGATCCTGCTTGGCAACTGCAGATAGACTCAAAGCAGTGTACCATATCATCTGAAGAATAGCAGGGAGACCATAACTCAAGCAGTGTACCATATCTTCTGAAGAATAGCAGGTTGCAGTCCTCCTCGCCCCCACGATTAACCAGGACCCGCCGGTCGGGTCAAGTGGCACCCAGACGTGGGGCTCGAGGCACGGACCCATCCGGACGGACCCTCATTGAGAGGATGTGCGCACGACATCAAGATTGAGCAAGACAGAGATCATCGCCCGTGACCTGTCGTCCGCGGAACCAGGTTGATGCTGCCATCGAGAAGGCAGTTGAAGTTCATTACCATCAGCAGAAAATTGCAGAGGATCCAGAAGTGACTCCGCAGGAGACTGACACAGCTGTCAGCTCCCCTGCCTCCCCCTACGGTCGACCCCTAGACTTCCATGCCCTCCAGAAGGGTTCCTGGTATGCCTGGCTTTGCCCTCATTTCTCTCGCTAGAGAGCTTGGCCTCTTGATCACCACAACAAAAATTGGCTTTTTCCTAAACCAAGGCCACCCTTGATATGGCCGCTAACATTGGGGAGCCTTCCTTTATGACAATATTACACCCCAAACTGACAAATGGTTGGTAACTTGAACATTTACAAGAGACTAGGATGGCTGTGAGTTAGCCCAATGACGGGATTATTGTAGGTCCACTTCCCAGGGGCCCACCCAATGCAGCCGAAAAGGAGTGCGTGGTGCTGGGAGTGGGTGCAGCCTACATGGCCTAAGACAGGGCTCTCACCCCCCTTTCACCCACATCAGAGTCCCTTGACGTTGCCCATCGTCGACAGCCTAAAGCCTTCGACCATCTATGTGACTCGTCTCACATCAGTGTTTTGGGGTTGTGAACTTGTCTAAGACCCCCCATAATTAGACATCCAAATTCAAAACTCACATAGTTGGGATTGAACATAAGACGCCTTCTCTAACTAAACAGAGAAGGGGGAGATGCCAGAAGCCAGGACCCTCGCCCTTACCCTTACCCCCTACCTTTCCCCACCTGCACAATGTCCTCTGAAGCTTGGCAACTGCAAGATCCTGCTTAGCAACTGCAGATAGACTCAAATCAGAGTACCATGTCTTCTTAAGAATAGCAGGGAGACCATAACTCAAGCAGTGTACCATATCTTCTGAAGAACTGCAGGTAGATCATAATTCAAGGCAGTGTACCATATAGACCATGACATGTTTCAAGGCACAGGCCAAGAAGATTTTGTACTTTTCCACCACCTGGACCCTCTTACCCCCTCCCCTTGTAAAACATGCTATAAAAAAAAGCATTTCATGTTAAAAAAAAAAAGAAATAAAAAAAAAGAAGTGGATAAATAAAAATTTAACTAATAAGTCCAACTAAAATTTCCAAACTTATTTTATACTAATCTTCAGTGAGTACTCCTGATCAAAGCTGGAATGAGAAAACAATGCATTAGAGAAAGAAGCAGCATAGAAGGTGAGTTTGCTGTGAAGAAGCTAACACATAAATACCCTGTAGGAATTCTTTATTTGGAGAAAGAATCTAGAGAACCTGTCAGGACTTGAGGTGGGAGGGCACTGACAGGGAACAGTACATCAGAGATAACATAAATGTAGTATTTAAAGGAAAGAGAAGCTACCCTTGAAAATTTGGGAAGAGGGAGAGCTTAAGTATAAAGTACCAGAGAGGCAACCATCATACATACGGTAATGTGGTAGGGTCAGGGTTATGAGAAGCCTTCTAGGGAAACAGGCCCATAAAGAAAAGAACTAATTCTTATATTCTTTTGGGGATGGTGAGAACTTCCACACCACATGATTTAGTTCAAAATAGCTTACAGAGAGCTCAGAGGAGCCATGTACAATAAGCTGGTCAGTTTCAGTCTCATTCACTTGGTGCAATAAAACAGTCTGACAAAGAGCATCTTTAGAGGAGGAAAAGATTTATTTGGTTTAGACGTCCAGGTCACAGACTATCAGGGACTCAAGGCAGGAACCTGAAGGTAGAAACTACAGAAGAATGATATTTTCTGGCTCACTCACGTGTTCCTCCCCAGCTAACTTTCTTATAACCCCACAGGACCAATTACCCACAGATGTCACTACCCACATTGATCTAGGACTTTCTACAGCTGCTACCGATCGAGGTGATGGCCCACAGACAAACTTACAGGTCAGTCTAATCTAGGCAATCCCACAATTGAGACTGTTCTTTTCCACATGATTCTTGGGTGTGTCAAATCAACCATCAAAGCTAACTTTGACCTCATGTTGCCATAAATCAAGAGCTGTTAGGCCACCACTCAGCATGGCTTCGTAACGTTGTGTCTCAGAGAGAGACCTATAGAAGGCTGTAGCCTGATTATTTTCAGGCTATGGAGTCTGGTCTCTTGGAGTGACCAGTTTCTTAAAGGGACAGACCCATGACCTAAAACAAAGAAATTAACTTTTAAGAGATTATAGCCTGTAGTTAATGTTAGAAAGAATTCACATACTTTTGCCCTCCTCTCTCTCTGAAAATAGTCACTTAAAAAATAACATTAAACATGAAGGCCTGATGGCCTATGGAATTGGAGAAGAAAATAAGAATTCTTCTCTTGATCAGAATGTTTCTCTCATTCTTCATAACACTATAATGGTAAATGGTGTTCAAGGCTAAGAAAGAACTGGCTTCACAGCTTCTCTGTAACAATGAAATGAGCTATACAGGAGCGGCCCAAACAGGTTTAAGGCTCTGCTAAGGGCTATTGTTTCTGGGATTGAGTTGGAAGATCAGGGAAGGATGACACATATCCAAATCTGTGTAGACTGAGGTTCTCAAAACACTGAGTATAAAATTCTGAACTGAGCCCTCAAGGCTGGACTATGAATTCTCCTTGGAGGGCAGCAGTGTAACAGGCTGCAGTAGTTAGTGAGCATAAAGTCTTCCTCACAATGAAGTACAAGAGCCAAAATTTAAGCACACCTCCAGGATCCTAGGCTTTACAATTACCACCGTTTTCTTTTTCCATTTTGACACTGTATACTCTGTTCTGATGCTTGGCTGAGGTGTCTGGCTTTGTGCAGTGGAAAAACCTATTACCAAACCGTTCCAACCAAAACGTGTGATCTTATTCTGCACTAGCACTTTCCTGCCAACTATAAGCTGAACAATTCCTTCCTTCATTCTCCTCTCTGAACATATCTTAGAAGGTTTTAGGCAAAGCTAAGCTAACTAAGATGGAAAAAGTTTCAAGTGAGTAATCAATCTGCATTTCAATTATCAGAGGACTGGTGTTTACTTAACTCATGCTTGGCACTGGTTATTGAAAACCAGGAGAACCTGAATTTGTTCAAGGGGAGAATACTAACTTATGTTCCTAACAAATGTACATTGTTCATTTGCATTTTTGGCCCTCGCAGAAAGAATCAATATCACAATATGGTTTGATAACTCCACCCAAAATGTTTGCTTTTCTCTCCAAAGGCAAGATACAAAAATCTCACAGTTCAAGAACAGAATATTGAGTAGATTTCTCAGGAATCGTGGCTAAGTCCCACACAAATTTTACCACCCTATCTTGTCTCCTCTATGATCAATGACACATGTTTTTAAAATGTGTCATATGAGCAGGGGTCACAGACAAGTTATGGAACAAAAATAAATGTTTCAGCGTTAAGCCATCAGATTTATCTAGAAAAATGCCCATAACCCATAAGCTACAAATATCTATCAATTGAATCCATGTGTGTGGGAATTCTTTGGTAAGGAATACTCTTTGCAAATGCTAATCATGATCCCACATGCAAGATGGAATGTTCCTTCAGAGAAGGGGTAACGTCTACTCATCCCTGTAGCACAGGTTTCTGAGAATTGAAGCAGGTCTGTTTACTGGCTAAGCACACTTAATTAAAGCTCAGTTAGGCAGAGGACAGTGGGAGTCTCAACCTGATTTCTTCAATAAGCCATATATCTTAAACTCATGAAAAACAGTTGTGTCCCATTTTCATTGACCACTATCTAAAAGTTGTTACTGCCTTAAAGAAAATGATCTTAATTATAATTTAATTACAACGGTTCTCCATTCCTCTTTGTGAGCTGAACGAAGAAGGCACTAGCAAACACGCCAAACTGGACAAAGGAAATGTATTTATCAAGCATCAGCTATGAAACAACAATCAACCTCAGGCAGCTAGAAAATAATGTCATTTTCAAAATTAATTTGACATAACAAACTATACACATGAAGAAAAAATGTGAACTAAATCCCATATTGAAAGCTTATATTGCTTTTTTTTCCTAATTAAAAATCTATGTGCATGTTATATTAATGCCTTTAAGGGAACTTAGTCATGAATTTTAGTAATATGTCTAAAAATTGTTGTAAAACACAAAAAGCATTCCCTATCAAAGAACAGAATAACTCTCAAGTTTTAAGAAAAAGAACAAAGAAGAAGATAGAAAGTGCTCAATTTTAAACTAATTTCAGCTTAAGTATGACCAAAAGGCATGCTAAGGTCTTCACAAAGCACATTTCTCATTAAAAACCTCATACCATTTAATTGTACATTCTATGATTTTTCAGAATATCGGTGATCGAATACTGAACTGGCTACTGCTTTAAAGTGTGTTTGCTTTTTTTGAATGATTTCCTTCACTTTTAGAGCAAGACACACTTTCACCATACTCCAGATGCAAACGCATGGGCACTCAGCTGGGCTGCACTAGCAGTTGTATGCCTTAGGTGTAAGCATGAAGTATGCACAATGCCCAACAAGAATCAGAGTTGCAGAAGACAGTTACAATAAATCCCAAACCACTTGATCATACCAGTAAAATACATATAATGGGTTTCCAGGATCAGAATCTGATCATATTCGTTGTGAGATATTGTGAAGGAAAATATGAGTTAGTAATCAGTAATGGATATGTGGAAGTAATGCCACATACACACTTTACTCAGTACAATTAAAATAACTGCTTTTGTAGCATTTTAAAAACAAAACATTTAAAACAGAATCAAATAATAATATATATTGAAAGTGTTTCGCTTGAAAGTATATTTAACGTAACATATTACCTGAGAATTAAAATATTATGTTGCCATATTAAGTACACTGCATTTAATTTTTAATATAGAATATTTCAAAGCAGTATTTCAACTAGAGACTCAGTGTCTTATCCTGTTATAGAATTTATTCAATAATCTATATCAACTACACAGCAATGGAGGAAACTTTTCTATCCCAAAGTACATTAAATGTTAAGAAAGCAGTTTTCCATCTGTCTTTGAAACACAGTGTTCCAGAATGCTAAAACAGGCATGTGGAGGGAGTCACACACATGAGTCTTGGGCTGCACAGTCCGCCTGAGTAAAATGTCTCTGTTTATGTCAGGCAGGCAGAGCAGGAGCTGCACATGGAGAAGAGACGAAGGTCTGAGAGTCTGAACAGGTGAGCACAGTGTAAGTAACTCTGCAACCGTGGGGACAGAAAGTCAACTGTGGAAGATTTTCACAAAATGTAAACCATTGGTTTTTCAGGGACTAGAAGTGAAACTGGAGAAAAGTCTCCCAGGCAATAAAAACACCACTGTTAAATTTACATCCTAATCATTTAATTGCATGAGCGGTTGCAAACTGTATACACCATGTTCACAGATAACTAAGACTCAAAAACAAAACAAAAAACCCACCCATAAACAACAACAAAACAAACAAACAAACAAAGCAAAACAAAAATCATACAGTCAAAGGAAACATTAATTACATTATTCCTGCCTTCATACTTGTGACATAAGGAGGGGTGTATGTGAGTGTGTGTTTGTGTGTCTGTGTTTACACATGTCTGTGTGCATTTCTGAGTGTCTGTGAGTGTATCTGTGTATTAGAGTGTGTGTGCACAGTGTGTATCTCTGAGTGCCTATGTGTTTGTTTTGTATGTGAGCGTATGTAAGTGTGTGTGTGAGTGCACATGTGTGTGTACAGACATGGTGTGGTAACTTCTGAATGTCTGTGTTTGCATCTGGTGTGTGTGTGTGTGTGTGTGTGTGTGAGAGAGAGAGAGAGAGAGAGAGAGAGAGAGCGAGAGAGAGAGAGAGAGAGAGAGAATGTGATGCATAGGTATCTGGCTTCTGCCAGAACAAGTTGTCACGTGTCCGTCTCTATTACTTTTTTCTAGTTTTTGAGACAGAATCTCTCTCCAAACCGGGGGTTCATATTATCCAGCCAAGCTGGAAACCAGCAAGTCCTACTGTACACTCTCTTCACTATTATGTGTCAGCATTATAGGAATCTGCTAGATAATCAGTTTAAATGGATAGTGTTATCCAAGGGCAGGCCTCATGGTTGTCCAGGAAATACTCTTACCTGCTAAACGATCTCAAGCTGTTTGTGTGTGTGTGTGTGTGTGTGTGTGTGTGTGTGTGGTGTGTGTGTGTGTGTGTGTGTTTGTGTGTGTGTGTGTTGGGGGTGGGTGTTCTTACTTATATTAAAACTTCTCATTGCTTCATCTTGCCTGAATTTTATTTTCCTTTTGAGATTATCATAAAATAATTTGACAAACAACCTTAATATTTGAAAAGGGAAGTCGAGTGAATCAATCTGCAAAAGAATATCTTTATTCTGTTTTTAAGAAAGTAGATTAGAGATTACCAGGAAATAGGAGAGTGGGCCTTACTAGTTATGACCATTTTCTTCCTTCCTTCCTTCCTTCCTTCCTTCCTTCCTTCCTTCCTTCCTTCCTTCCTTCCTTCCTTCCTTCCTTTGTTCCTTCGTTCCGTTCCTTCATTCCTTCGTTCCTTTGTTCTTTCCTTCTTACTAACTCTTTATTTTTGAAACAGGGTTTCTCTCTATACACTTGGGTATCCTGGAACATGCTCTGCAGACCTGGCTGGCCTCAACTCACAGATATTTGCCTGCTGAAATTAATAGTGTGTACCACAACCACCTGGCAACTATAGAGTTTCTATTTGTGGTATTAAAAAAAATTGAAAACAAAAAGTGATGTTGATTGCATAATATTGTGAATATAATTAATATCCTTAATCTCTATACCTAAATGGATAGTGAAAGTTTCATTTATTTATTAATTTCATTTATTTATTTATTAAATATATTTATATATATTTATTTAACCACATTTTTAACGTTTTTTGCTTGCTCTACCAAATTCATTGATTTGTATAAATTTGCAGAAAACACCTATACCTTTTCCTAGTAGCTAGAGCTGTCAACATGAATCTGATGAGGCAGTTTCAATTCAGCGATTGAATTACATATAAACCTGGCTCTCATTAATCCATGGCTATGTTTCTGAGGAACTGTACTGATTGCTAATTGACATAGAAGAGACTGGGACACTGCTGGTGGTGACTTCCCTAGGCATCTGCTCCTGAGCTTTATAGTCAGGCTGGTTGAGAGTGATACCTGAGAGACAGCCAGTTAGCAGGTTTCCTTCATAGTTCTAAAAACAAAGGAGCAAGCAAACAAACAAAAACATAAATGTAGGAGCCTGTGTGGGCTTATGCATGTGGGTGGGTCTGCCCATGAAGTCTAGAAGAGGGTGTCAGATACCCTGTAATTGGTTTTCCAAATGATTATAAGCCACTGAATAGGGGTGCTGGAAACTAAACCTGTCTTTGCAAGAGCTGTGAATATCCTTAATCACTGGGCATCTCTCCAAGCATTCTCCATGATTCTTGTTTCTAACTTCCTGCCTTGAGTTCCTGCCTTGGCTTACCTTAATTGTGACCTGAAAGTATAGCCCAAATAAACTCTTTCCTCCCCCACTTTGCTGTTAGGTAATATTTTATAACTCTAGAAGAAAAAACAATGGAAACATATCTGAAGTGAGTAATTTTTAAGACCCAATATCCTCTCTTATGGAAAAGTAGCTAATGAAAAGACCTGATCTTTCTTGGATGAAACATCCATCTCTTCCACATGTGGAGGATTTCTCGGACTAATTTTCTTCACAGAATACTGAGGTGAGTACCAGAAACCTTCCTTGGGATTCCTCTCTGATTTTAAAGAAATATGACAGGGATTAAGGGCTTACTTTATACTCCAGAATTTACAATGAGCATTTCACAGCATTTCCCATCAAGTATAAAACTGAACCAGCATCATGGCAAGAAGGAATGGAGCCATTACAGGCTCTCTGGAAGTTCATAGATCATCAAAACCTTCATGGTAAAGCAACCCAGATTACAACTGAAAAGCCATCAGTAAAACAGCACAATAGAAATACTTAAATTAATTAACTGGATTTATACTATTTTATTCAGAATGTTAGAACACTAAGTCATAACTTTAAAAAAAATGTTGATTATAAAATTAGGGCTCTTATTAGCAGTCACTTTGAAAAGAGAAATGCAACATGCTTTGTTTTGTTTGTTTGCATAAATGGGATATTTTTCATTAACGATCTTCACCTCTGTCTTCTATGTGGAGTATTAATTTATCACTGAGTCCAAACCCAGTGCTGTTTTCAGTAGTAAGAGGCTTCTGGTCTAAGTGCATAGGCAGAACCAGGACCTTGTCAAGAAACCTGTTTTGCATAAGAACAATGCATTTCCTCTAACACAGATTCATTTGGAGAAGCTAACTATGAAGAAAACAGGGAATGTTAAATAGCATTCCCCTCTTGGGTTACAGAAACATTTGCATTTGTCTAATCAACTTCTGTCAAGCATGAGACCCTAGACATGTTTTCAGGCAAAAAAAAAAAAAAAAAAAAAAAAAAAAAAAAGAAAAGAAACACAGGCCTTTGAGAGGAGTAAGAAAAGCTCAGTTTAAAACACACTTTATTGAATCTAAAGTTCATTTAGCTGAATATATACATAGGCACACTGATAATAATATCCAAGTAAACAAATTAAAAGGCAAGATCATTGCAATAAAAACACTACTATGATTTAAAGTAGTTACAAGCAAGCAAACACCAACTTCCTTAACATGCCTGGAGAGTTGGTAAATGCTGGTATGAAATGGCTTTTTTCGTTAATGACACTATCAAACAGTGAACACTGAGAAGACTCAGCAGTTTGTAATTATTTGTGTGTGCATGTGCATGTGTATATGTTCGTGAGTGCACACATGTGTACTGCATGTGCATGTGCAAATAAGAATGAAAGGGAAGAGGCCATTGATACTAAACGGGGGCACACACACAGGAGGGACAAGGGTCATATAAGGGAAGTATGATGTAATCATACTTCATTAAACCTTTTATAAAAAAAATACTTCTACAGTTCTGAGGGAAAATAAATCCAGATAGATATTACAGATGCTAAAAGCCCAAGGAAGCACAGCACACCTATTCTTTGTGAATAGCAACGCCCTGGGCTATACCCCTGTTACTATATATATATATATAATGCATGCCTTTAAATCTTAAACAGAATTAGTGAAATATTCATTTCTCTAATGCACCTTAAATTACCCAGTGATTTATTCTAAGACAGAACACATTAGCACTCTTGGGGCTGTTGAATTTAGGCATTTAATAGCTTAATGCTAGAGTTCTTGTATCCCTGGGTTTAGTCCCAAGCTTGGATGAGGTATACTTCAGCACACTAAATTTTATTTGTTGTTTATCTATTTTATGATTTGTATGAATATCAGATGTATGTTTGGGGTATAGCTACATTTTGAGTGCATAGATTCCAGAGGAGCAGACGAAAGGTGAAACATTGATCCTTCACCTTAGTCCCTTGAGACAAACTCTTTCATTGAATATGGAGATAAGCTGGTGGCCAGTAAACCCCAGTGATCTTTCTATTTTTGTCCTCTCATTGAATTGGTAGTATATCAGGTACTTATTTTCACCCATAGCTTTTTACCAGGATACTGGGGATTTGAACTCTGGTCTTCATGCTTGTACAACAAGCAGTATTTACTCACTAAGGCATTTCTCTAGCAATATCCATTTTATTTTTATATAGCAATTTTATATCCTTTTCTAAAGACTGCTTTCCTCAATCTCTTTAAACACAGTATATTTTAAGGTCTTTATCACAATGTTCGAAAGCACTCCCATGTCCTTTTCAGTGTCGGTTGTTGATGCTGTTGTCTAGATTGGCATCAGACTTCTTCATCAGAGTTATCATTTTGTGAATTTCTTTTGCTGGAGTTTTTTCTTTCACTCTGCATCTATTTTTCTCAATTACTTAGCTTCATAGCCAGGACTCCTTCAGTCTTAAAACCATGGCTTTACCCCATATAGTCTGTTTGTTCATTTTCGCCTGGATTTTCTTTCTTTTTATTTGTAGTATAGTCTTATACATCTTATTGTTCATTGCAGAGGTTCACAGTTGTTTGATAGGGAGGTCAGTTCCTAAGATATTCTAAGGTAGTGGTTCTCAACCTGTAGATTACAACACCTTTGACAGTCTTCTATTTCCAAAATTATTTACATTACAATTCATAACAGTAGCAAAATTACCGTTATGAAGTAGCAAAGTAATTTTATGGCTAGGGATCACCACTGTATGAGGAACTGTATTAAAGAATTGCATCATGAGGAAGATTGAGAACCACTGCCTATGATCTGATATCTGCTGGATCACTGGGCCACAGGACACTCCTTTAGTTCTGTCACATTTGTTTCAGCCTTGAGCATTTAGTCTGATTCAGACCCTCAGTAGAGTGTCTAGTCCTGGAAGTTTCTGATAGCTCAGAGTGGTATGCACATCCTGTCTTCACGTTAGTAGCATTCATTGGTGGCCTTGCTGTGTTCAAGGTCAGAACCCTCATTTCTGTTGATCAGGATCTCAAAACAGTGGGAGATGAATATACCTGGCAGAGGATGTTAACATTCAGACATGGATGGAGAGGAGCTCTAGAACCCTATCTACACTGTCACTGCTGAATTATTGGCAACTGACAGGTTCTGAGAAAGCTGTCAATTATTTTACTTGTTTATACACTGATGGATCCAGCAGGATTTAAGGAATATCCCCAAAGTTTTGGTCATGAAGATTGCCTTGGTTAAATTCAATGAGTCAAAAAACAAAGCACAAAGAGATGACTCTTGAGAATGAGTTTGAGGGGAGAAAGGAAGTGATATTGGTTGAAATGTGTAGCACATAAGAGAATATAGGAGAAAAGCAATCATATGACATTATATGTATTTATACAGTTTTCAAAAAACACACAGTAGATTAAAAAATAAAAGATATTACTTGAAAAGTTGCAATTTTAAAGTTGAAACTAGAATATACTTATTTGGGAAATAGGTCCAAAGAATATTTAAGGAAAGGTCAAGTAAAATTTTAAGCAAGGAGATTAAGCTAAGGCATGGAGATGTCATAATAAAAATTTCACTGTATAACAAAACATTTCTGCATGTTCTACCAGACAATAAAAAGTTTTGTAGAGCCCACATGATAAGGTAAGACATGGGAACAAACTGTTTCAACTTAAACTTTGAAGCATGGTTCTCCTAAGGATAGACTACAGACAATGCAGTCACCAAAGAAACCAGAACAATAAGGGTTGAAAATTTATACTTCTAATTACTTTGTAATCTACTGCAAAATTGTGCGGATCTATTGGTGGCTACATATCATTGTTCTTTTTGGATTTGTTTTAAGTACTTTGTTTTTATTTATGCATATGTGTGTGAACATGTTTATGTGTGTATGTGCATTTACCTGTGGGTACCCATAGAAGACAAAGAAGGTATTGGATCCACTAGAGACATCAGGTATTGTGAGCCACCCAATGTGGGCACCGGAAACTCAACTCCAAATCTGTGAAAATCCAGTAAGTTCTTTTTAACCCTTGAGCCATCCTCTTAGCCTCATCTAGTTGATCATATTGTTATTAGAATGTATTACATTATAAAATAGTAGGTGCCATTGTGATATGTTCCTGCATGTTTATATTTGATGTAATTTACTTTCCATTTTTCTTGTCCCATCTTCCATTTTCCCTCACTTCCCAATTCCTTAGTTTGTACCAAGTAGTCAGTCCATTTTCTATTTTCATACCCTTAAATATTATTGAAATTCTGCATATGAAAAAAGAAAGAGAGAGACAGACACACAGACAGACAGACAGACAGACAGACAGTAACTGTTTCCTGATTGTGGCTATGTTCTAAGATCACAATTTTTAAAAAAAATCTTTTTAAAGATTCACGTAGTCATAGAAAGATGTTGTGTTAAATGATTCATCTATGAAAGTAGAACAGTAAGAAATTACCCAGTCCCATAACGCGTATGACTTCGTTATCAATTCCAATAAGTGCATTTACCTACACACCCATTGATTACAGTATCTTTCCTCTAAACATACTTGGAACTTTGTTCTCCGAACCTGTAAGTAATTTATATAGAGCATTAATATTTTCCCTCTAAAATCTACATTTGAATGAGGGTACTGTGGAACTTGTATATTGACTTCAATCAAGATAATTTTGTTAGCAAAATTATGGAAGAATGAGATGAGATGACACCTTCATTATCATGTGTGACAAAATTATAACAGCAGAAAATGGCGGGTTTTAGAGTTTATCATTTCTAGCAATTTGCTGACATAGGTGATAGACAGCTACATAAACATTCAAGCTGTTGAGTTACACAGGAAATAAAGGGTATGACAGAGGTGCTAGCCTTCTCTCTTCTCATCTGGAGCAAGTGAATACCTAAATGACTCCACCAAAGCTGTCATATTAGCAGGTTTCAGAACAGAACCAAAACATTTTAGTATGCATCTTCAATTCAAAATAAGAATTCTGAATTCTTTATATATTTATTTAAACTGTTAATCTCTTTGAGCTTACTGTTTTAAAATTACTTTTAACATGATATTATACAACAGTTTCCATAATCATGAAAATTGCAACCACCAGAACTATTTACATACCCTAGTTCTTTTGACAATGCATGCTACCATGGAAAAAAGGAAAGTAATTACTCATGTAATTCACAAAATGAAACAACTGAACACCTCATAGAACAACTTGTTAAATTTACTGAATCAACTGAATAAAAAAATTCCAGTTCATATTTGACTTTATTTGTCTAGCTAATTTGCAATGTGAACCATTCAAATAAATGCATCATAATTTAATTTGGATGCATGCATTTATAAAATAGTATATGTAGCTTCCCGTGCAATTCTTAGTGCTTGTATGTGACACATGTATGTTCATATAAATCTGTATGCCTGCATGTGGTGTGTATTTAATTATGTGTACTTGATGGAATTGTATGTGAATGTTAGAAGTTGACATCAGATGTCTTCTTTAGTTCTCTGTGATTTTGTTTCTGTTTGCTTTGTTTTCATTTGTTCATATTTGTATTTTAGGTAGGCTGACTACACTCAAAGCTTGTCAACAAGTTAGACTGTCTGGGCTTTACACACCAGGGATCCTGTCTCTGTCTTCCCAGCATAGGCATTCCAAACATGAACATCTATGTTTAGATTTTCATGTGATTGCTGGGTTGCCAAATTCAAGCCTTTCTTGTTTTATGACAAGTATTTTACTGAGCATCTCACCAGCCCCTATAGAGTCATTAAAGCACTGACTGTGGCAGGAAAGCATAAAGAATTAGGTGTGTGTGTGTGTGTGTGTGTATGTATACGTGAGTGTGTATGCATTATGTGTGGCCATATTTATATAAATAATTTTCCCAGAAAATTCTTGTAACTCAAGGAGGTACTATGAAATGTATAAAACAGTATTGTAATTTAATGTTTGCAGAAATGTCTAGAATACTACTATATTAAATCTAAACAATACACCATGTAACAAAGAACAAGATTTTTCTTCATTGTGCATAGGTATATCCCAAAACTGTGATAAGATTATCATCAACTGTATTATCAATATAGTTGCAACAATATTAATACTATTGTTGCTAATAACTGCAAATTTTAATGAAATCTTCTATGAGTTATGCATTGGCTTTTTACCTTGACATTTTGCTTTCTATTCTTGCTTCTTTAAAAAAAATACTTAATTTTTGTAATCTGTATGGGTGATTTGACTGCACGTATTTCTGTGTACCATGTGTGTTCCTGGAGACCAATAGAGGGCATGAGATCCTTTGGGATGACAAATGACTGGGAGCTAGCTGCCTTGTGAGTATTGGGAATCAAATCAAGGCCCTCTGGAAGAACAGCCAGTGTGCTACAACTCTGAGCCTCTCTACTCACCTTTAATCATAGAACTTGGAACTTGAAAAAGTCCAACATGCAGAAAAGTCTTCATAAGAAAACAAACATTACTCAAAAGGAACTCCCTTAGAATGTGAAATAAATACAAAATCAAACATATACTTATGAACAGAGAAAAATGGCGTGGATAGTATTATCATAAATATGAAAATTATTCTTGATTGTAATCTATTTTTTTTAGAAGAAAGTACATTTATTTTCCACTGTGGCCTTTGCTCATCTGGTCAAAGCACCAATGTGTTAAGTCCACAGCTGTAGATGAAGTTTGTGAGAAAAGACATCAAACCTGCAACAGATTGACTATCCCTTTTATCTGAAATGATAAATTAAATAGAAACCATTTTAGAGTGTTTGAGTGAATGTAAGAAATTGAAAGCTGATAGGAAACATTCAGAAATTAAGCACAATTTTTGCTAACTAGATGACACATTTTTAAAGCCAGAAAATATATTTCAGGGAGTATCTCTAAATTAGACACTAAAAAGCCTTCAAATAAAGTCAATGATCATAGTTTTTATTATTTATTGAAATATACTTACTCATTTCAAGTGAGAAAACCCATAAAGTGGGTAGGTATTATATTTACTTCACACTAGTAAAACTGAATCAGAGAGATTAAGTAGTTTAAATTTAGAGAAGAAATTGAAGATAAATATTCTAAGCCAGGAAGTTTACTAGGGACTCTTTGCCCTTTAAAAGAAACTTATTAGAATTTAGTTTTAATATAAATAGTTTAAATCTTATTTTAGATAGGAGAAGATGAAAACACTGGTTATATTACAATTTTACTTCTGCACATTTTTGTGTATGTGTGTCTGTGTGTGCGCACCTGTGTTTTGTCTAGAGATAGAGTGTCGCAGAGCATTCTCCCAGGTTAGCCTTGAATTCTTGAGCTTCCTACATCAGCCTCCTGAATATTAGGATTAAAGATATAGGCCTTCATGACTGATAGTGTCTCATTTTAAGTAAAGAAATAAGAAGGAATAAATAAGGGTGACAACAGATAAGGAGTCCGGTGTCAAAATATTAATTGAGAATTAATGAAAGTCACAGTTAAAAAAGGTAATAGAGATGTATAGTTTTCAAATATCATTTTATAAAACTATTTACTATTAGAGCTGAAACAAAGATAATCCTACAGTATTCCTGTCAGTAGATTATCTATTCTTAAGACAGAGGTATCTAGTCAACTATGTCTTACAACAGATATGCATAGTACTTTTAAGATGAAAATAATTTTAATGAGTCTGTTGAAAGTACTTCATTATTTCCCTACAGAATAAGCCATGTGACAACAAGAATCCTAAAAAATGTACAGTGATTACATGTACCTGAAACACATGGTTTTCTTGAAACATTAACTTCAAATGTTTATTGATAGAGATGTAGCTCTTAATCCATTATGCATTATAGGAAGCAAAAAATTAATGTTCATTACGGACAAGGGTAGAGCAAGGTAAGGGAGGAGAACTTTAAATAAATATAACCCAGTTGGGATATGCTTTCCTTCACGTGTCACACCACTTATGCTATGTGCAGGCGAATGCTCTTGTTCTAACCACAAGTGAGCCGTGTGCCCATTTTAATTAGAACATTCATGCACTTTGGTAGACTGACATAGCTGTTTTATTTTCGTGTACTATTGCAAAGTCTGTTAATCTCTTACAACATTTTTTAACAATTGACCCTTTCCTTTCATATGAAGGAGGAATAAGTACTTTGATGTGCTTTTGAGAAATGCATTTTTTCTCTCTTAATTCCACTTTTATTTAAAAAAAAAAAAGAATTTCACTTCCTTCTCAATTGGAATAGAATTGGATCACTTTTCAAGTTCCCTGCTCCAGCTCCTCCTAGCTACTATTCTGAGAAAAAGTTCCTTTGAGAGTTGGAAAACCCTTCTCAGTCTGTCCAGAAAGACTGTGTCTCTGCTGTGTGGAATGGGAATGGTGCTGTGCCTAAGGTCTTGGCTGTTCCTTCGCAGCAGTACTATACATGGAAGAGATGAAAAGAAGACATGGGAGAGCATACAGAAGTGGCTTCTTAACCTTTTCCAACTTGCAACCCTTTTTCTCTGAAAAAAATTTACATAAGCCTGTGAATTAACTAGTTTTCTGTTGTTCTGATAAGACGCCATGACCCTGACAACTTATAAAACAAAGACTTTCGCGGAGCTTACAGTTTCAAAAGGTTACAGTCTGGTGACCAATATAGCATGACAGAAGACAGGCAGGCATGGCGCTGAAGAAATTGTTGAGAGCTTACTTCTTGAAACACAACCCAGAGTCAGAGAGATCTATCTAACTGTGAAGAGTGCTGGCTTTTAAAACACCAAATCTACCCACAGTGATATATCTCTGCCTATAAGGCCATACCTTGCAATCCTGTCCAAACAATTCTAAGAATTGGGGACCAAGTATTCAAATATATGCACCCATGGGAGCTGTTCTCATTAAAACTACCAAAACATGCATGTATATATGTATATATGCATATGCGTATATATGTATGTATGTATGTATGTATGTGTGTATGTGTGTATGTGTGTATGCGTGTATGCATGTATGCATGTGTGCGTGTATTCATGTATGTGTGTATGCACATATATGTATATATGTATATGCATATATGTGTATATATGTGTATGTGTATATGTATATATGTGTATAATTATATATGTATATATGTGTATATATATGTATATATATGTATGCATATAAGTATGTATAAATGTATATATGTATACATATATATAATTTAAGAGGAATCTTTAATATTAATATAATTTTATTGTTTAAAAATGAAAGTCAGCATGCATGCCAATATGATAGATATTCTTATTTATTTTATGTAAGAATTAAAGCTTGGCTAAATAGGTTTCAAAGAGTCTAGTTAGGGTTCCTCTGCTGTGAGGAACAACTATAACAAAAAAGCAAGTTGGAGAACAAAGGATTTATTTGGCTTACACTTTCTGAGCACTGTTAATCATTATCAGATAGGAACTTAAGCAAGGCCAGAACCTGAAGTCAGGAGCTGATGCAAAGGCCATGAAAAGGTGCTGTTTACTGGCTTGCTCCTCATGGCTTGTTTAGCCTGTTTTCTTATAGAACACAGAACCATCAGGCCAGGAATGACACCATCCAAAATGTGCTAGGTGCCTCCTGCCAATCATTAATTAAGAAAACACCTTAAGCCAGACCTTATGAAGACATTTTCTCAATTAATTTTTTTTCCTTTCAGATACTTCTAACTTGTGAGTCAAGTTGGTACAAGACTAGCTAGCACACAAGGTTTCTCAACTGTTTGATTTATATTAATAAATGCTGGAAACTCTTCTGGATTGACAGTTTATAAGCCATGGTGAAGAACTTACTACCATTATTTTGCTACTGCTAATGACTTACTATTATGCCTATAGATAAAGCATTACTCAATCTTCATCTAAGAAACTTCTATTGGCAGAAGATGATGATTAGCACAGAGACCAAGAACTGTCAATTTGTAGAGAATATGAGACTGTAGAATGCTTAACTATAAATTAAATGTATACGTCTCACCTCTTCCTCCCAAGGCCCAGGAATCATTTTAGAAAAGGGCCAGATATAGTGTAAGAACAAGAGGTGGTGAGAACTATCAGGGAAAGGTGTCTTTGAGACACAGTTAAGAAGCTGCACATATGAACTCACATGTTGTTTTATCTCCATACACAAAACATTTGCAAAGGTAATCCATATCAAATTTCAGCAAGGTGATAAGAGTTGGCTATTGTCAATTGTTAACTGAGAAACAGTTTCCTTTAAGAATACAGACACTGTTAAGTCAATTATGCTCCAGTAGAAGACCACACATCCAAAAATATTTGGGCAGCACAAATTTGACTTCATGGGAAAAAAGAAAAAAAAACAACACAAAGTTGGGTGACTAAGGAGAGACATCATTCTGGGAAGAGATGGGGATTGGGTAAGTATGATCAAAACATACTGTATGAAATTCTCAAAGAACTAACATATTTATAAATAAACATATATGGAAGGCAAAATGGCAGAGGTATGTTTAGGGCCAATTAAGATATTGCTGGAAATGTTGTCCTAAATCCTAGCCAAATTCATTTTAATCATTCATGAAATTCAGGTCAGGAACTCAAAGAGTAATTTCAAAATCAAATACTCTAAAATGAAGCAGTCCGAGGTTTTACTAATTCATTACATGTTGAGCAATTACAGGAGGCAGATGTCACAAGACCTTATTTGAACTCTGCAATTGGTAAATACTCAGAGCTGAGATGTTTCAGGTAGAACCTATGCTGCCTGGCATGGTGGTATGTTCAGAGCTAAGAATGTAGTCTGTGTTCAGACCCAAGGTTGCTATGAGATTATATGATCCAATACAGTCACAGACTTCCAGAAATTCATTACACATTTGATTCTGAATAGATTTTTAGTCCCGTGTGTCACGAAATTTCTACTGTTGCCAAGTTCCTCATGGCCTTCACATTCAGTGAAGGACTCCTGGGAGGTCACAGCCTACAATTTAAGAAACTGGGTTCTAAAGGGAATGGAATGCAGGTGACAGGCACCGAAGATTACGATTTAAGAAGCGAGTTACTTGATTTTAAAGATGAGTTTTGAAATCAGAAACCAGAAAATTTATTTCTGCTTTTGGAAATTGCTAAATGTTTCATTATGGGCTATGCAGAGCTCACCGAAAACACTCATGGTCCATTATAAGCATTCCACTTTGTACATACTTAAAAACATTGCTTGAACATCAACTTGTATATTATCTAGTTAGCAAAGAACAATAAATGCAGTATAATAAATTCAGATAGCATTCATAAAAAGGTTTTAAAATTCAAGAATAAGGGGAAGAAAAATAACAATTAAGTTCAGTCTGTTACTCAAGTGTGATTTTATTTTATAGTACTTTTATTTCATAGGCCAGTTTATTGCCCTGTACTTAACTAAAGTTGTATAATAATGGCCTGACCTCGAAATTCTTTTCTAGTCCTAAATTTTATAAATTTTGATGTCTTCTTGTAAAATATGCTTTCTCAGACGTTAAACCAGAATGCAGGAAAATGAAGACATTAAGCTTTGTATTTAGTTCAGGTATCCCTCTTCAGGAATAAACAATAAATTCATCCTCTATATAGTGGATGCCGCATTACCTCCCAGCCATAATGGTGGGTCCCAAGACCTCTGAGGAATTCATGATCCCACAGATACTAACACACTCCCTGATTTAATGTTATCTTTGCTGAGTGTTTATCCCTCACTGCAGCTAAAACTTTTGCAGCTGGGGAGGCAAAAGAGAAAGAAGCATATGGGTATCTCTCCTTTTGCATTATTCCATGACTACAAGTTTCATGCTTTCTGTATGCTTTTAGCACTTGGAATATGTAATGTCTTTTTTTTTATTAAATTAAGAACTTCCATCTGCTCACTTAATTAAAGCATTTTATATCTTTTCTTTGGCATTTCCAAACTGCCAGCATGACTACTCTTGTGTTTTGAAACCATTGTTAAGTAAAATAAAGTTTACTCATACAAAACATTGCGGTACTGTTGTAGTTAGGGTTACTATGGCCTTGATGAAACACCACGACCACAACAACTTTTATAAAAGAAAAGCATTTAATTGGGGCTTGCTCACAGGTTCAGAGGTTAAGTTCACTAGCATCCTGGCAGGAGGCGTGACAGTATACACACCACCATGGTGCTGGAGAGGTAGCTGAGAATTTGACATTCAAATAGGGAGGCAGCAGGAAGAGAGACACTGGGCCTGGGTTGAGCAGCTGACACCTTAAAGCCCACCACACTTCCTCCAATAAGGTACCACCTACTCTAGCAAGGCTGCATATCCTAATAGTTACAATTTCCTGTGACCAAGCTTTCAAACGGTTTTTTGTGCCATTTTTATTCTAACTACCACAGATAATATGAATGAAACTCATAGGCAAAATGACTTTAAATGATGACAGCACCAAGGGCATACGTAATGTGTATTCTGGACAAAGATGCTTCCTATATAGGGTGGGAACAAACAGAAGAAACAAAATTATGCCATGTTATTTAGAACAGTATATAATTTTTAAGTCCAATAGGTTCTTCATCTCTAGAATTTTCTGTCCTGGTTCAGATATGAAATATCTCACACAAAGTGTCAGATAATTAGTTTCCTGCCTGTGGGTCTTGGGAAAGTAATGGAATCCTGAAGACTCTGGCGTAATAATTGGCCTAATCATTTGAAGGATTCAAATAATGTCATTATTGGCAAGATATTAAAAAAGATCTAATTTGTTTTTGTTTCTTATCTCTTTAAAAAACTACCTATCTGTCTCTCTTTTCCTTACTAGATACATTACTAGAGAGAAGGGACCTTTGTTGATCTTTGCACTTTGACAATTTCATTAACAAGTATTTAATAAGTATTAAACAAATTAGTAAAAGTTAGGGCATCTTTGAAATGCCTAAACATCTCCGGAACACTATAGGCAGCCTGAGTCACTCCCCTAAATGATGCCAGCTGTTATGCAGGTGCTCTGAGAGCCTTCACAGTGTTACACAGCTGGTGGACAGCCCATGGCTTGGGTGGCGAGTACTCAGGAGATGGTATTTTCTACTTGTGTACCAATTTAGGAACTTGTCCTTGTATCAGGCAACTAAGCTTAGACTTCCAATCTAGTTCATCAGAATGTCATAAGGTTTTTCAATACAAATATTCAGCAGTGTAAGAGAGCTAAGATAAAGTCTCCCCTTGTGCTAGCCCCTGATGTGCTTAATAAAATACCTCCAGGAGGTTAATGTGACTCATTGCTTCCTACATTGTGGCCAGAACTTGGTAATTTTTAGAACTCTCAGGTAGAATGAGAGATTGTATTTTTCAAGCATGGTGATATATGTCACACACATACACACACACACACACACAGAGAGAGAGAGAGAGAGAGAGAGAGAGAGAGAGGGAGAGGGAGAGACACAGACGCACGCATGCACACACACACACACACACACACACATACACAGTCATATTTCAGGTGTCTTCCTTTCAGTATTCTATTAAAATACAGCATAATAAATCCTACAGTAAAAAGTTAGACTTATTGGTCTTCTTTCCTTCTGAAACATCAGTAGAAATTGTAGCTTTCTCTACCAACAAAACACAGAGGAAGTGTTGCTGAACAGCATACGACCTTAACATGTAAAAGTCCACATAACTTCATGGCTTAGTCTCTTAGACTATTTGCCTTTATAACTCAGCCATGTTTTAAGCAAGTATAAGCTACATGGAGGTGCCCCATACAGATATTTCAATCAAGATTTACAATAGTCCTTGCAATTCTGTGATGCAATAAGACCATATGTCATTCTAAACCATTAACATTTGAGTTTTCTGGAAATTCTAATAATAATAGAAGTAAGAGATTGTCATTGCTATGTTTAAACCAACAGATTATGAGATGACTTCTTAGGTATCAGTAAACAACCTATGGATCTGGAGGATTGCTTGGACTTTGGAATATCAGTTTGCAACTAGAATTTAGGAAGTCTGATATGTTCTATTCATCATGCATATATTTATTGGCAGAAAATATCAACTTGTATTTCGTATTCCTACAGTTAACATCACCATTGAGGATATATAAAAAATCATTTTTAAAAGAATGTATAAAATTTCAAATTCCTAATGACGAAATCTTTCAGGTCATCTCTGAAACCCTCTGCAATATTTTTCTGTGTTTTACAACTATATCTTTGGGTTTGAAGTACATGTAATGTTACCATTATTATCTTGTTCTGGTTAAAAATGTATCTTTTTCTGTTCAATAAATAGAAATTATTTTTGTTAAAAAATGTACAGGCATATAAAAGCCAAACTCAGGTCCACTCAGATAACTTGAGTTAGGAACTCATTTCCCTGAAATACAACTTTGCTCCATCACCCTGTAATTCTCTTCTATTCTCTCTTTAAACCTGTGGCTTATCACTACATTCTTTCTATCTTTTCTTTTATTTAAGCTCAAAGCTTTGAACATAAGAGCCTATGGATGTTTGCATGCTATGTAAACACTCCATCACCCAGGTCCTATGGCTCATCCTAACAGCCACAGTCCATTTACTTACCAACAAATACATCCACAGATGTTCCCTAAACCTTCTTGAAACATGCTGTTCCCATTTGCTAAATAGTATAAACCTGAGGCCAATATAACGCAAATTCTTTTCCTGCTTAGAATTATATTTAAATCTATGTTTCAATTCTATCTCTAATTGCGCCTTGTTATTAAGGTTGTCATGGGAATGAAGGAAAAATATCAACTGAAGTGTTTATATAAAATATATTGAATTAAGTCTACCATTGTGAAGATAAGTAATAAAGATGAACTCTGAAAAGGTCCCTTATTCTACCTTACCACTGTGTCCAGGGCAGTCACTTAATGCCAATTATATATGATTTTACACAGATAAAGTGAGAACATTAAACTCGTAAGTTATTTATTTGAAGGGCAAAAAGGAGATATTCAAATTCAAGAGACGGCTGTGAATTACGATAAAACAAGGAAAAGGTGATGTTCCCAGCACCTGTGCAGAATATATTCTGACAAAATACATCGAAAATTGAAAAGGCACATTATAATGGCTTTCTAGAAAAAAATAATTTCATGAAACAGAACTACATCTGCGAGAAGCTCACAGAACAAATTCTTCCCTGAAAAAAAAAAGTGCAACTTAAAGCTCATTTCAAGGTGCTGAGAGAATAAAAAAACAAAGCCACTTTTATCAGTCTCTGATGATGATCCTAACACCCAGGAGGGAGAAAATTTGCATCAAGGAAGGAGATAATGGAAGCCTTGGTAATGTGCAGGTGAGGAGATTATACACAATGAGAGGTTTGTAAACATAATGCTTACTTTGTGAAAAGTGAATCTCCATCTGAATGGCCCTAATCAGTGTCATTACAGGACTGTCTTGAAAAGATAGAGTAGAGTGAAAGAAATTAAAAAGGAAAAACCTAACTGCTCGCAAACACATGCACTGTGGCTAAAGAGCATCCCCAGTAATCTGAGCTCCTAGTATGAGTCCTCCAGTTAAATAACAGATATAACCTATAGTAAAAACCAACGTAGGCAATTTTTATTGAGTTAAAGAATGAATGATTATAACTACTTGTTTTTGACTTTTTGTTTGGTTTTGTGATCGTAGAGACTGAGCCCAGAGAATACCAAACAAGTATTGAACCGCTGAGTCACACTCCTGGTCAGAGTTGATAGTTTTTGATCATGTATAAATGGATACATTAATATACAATCTCTAAAAGTAAAACTTCTGTGTTAGAAACAGCACACACGTTTCATATAAAATAGATTGACTCAAAGATTAGAAAGAGTACTCCCTTGGTGTCTCCGTCTGTCCTGTGTATCACAGTGACAGACACATGCCTACAGTGAAGATAATGTTCTTGTAATTACAGCTCATTTACTCGGTATAATTTTGTATAATAGTAAAGTATTTACACTGAGCCATAGGACCAGAAACCTTTTAATGTATTATGCTTAGTGAGGACAACAGTTTTAAAATAATATGATTGTATTGCTGAAAAATAAGGGGGGGAGAGTCTTTAGATTTGGTGTTTATAGTTGACTTTTTCCTCTTAATATTTTGCTAGTTTTCAAAGTATTTTTGGTGTTGTGTCTAGCTTCATATTGATTAGTTTTTAATTTAATTCCCTCCTCTTGGTTTCTTCATTCCTTCTCTCTTCTGTTTCCTCCCTTTATTTGTAAGTTACCACACTAATTAAAAGTCTGATCTAAATAGTTCGAAATTATTGGGTTTGCATAACATTTTAATCATTTTTTTACATTGTGAACTTCATTCTAGTCTGTAAGACTCACATAATTATATCATCTCCAACTCTTATTTCCAGGGAAATCAACTGGTTTTGCAGAAATAAAGGTCTTCCTATTACACCTGACCTGTAGCCATTATTCAAAAGATAATAGGCTTTGTCATCTTCTACTTCTCATCTGACCCACTATTAACAGGCAGAAGGCATAGCAAACATCCCATAACCAAAGCATACATCTGTGAATCCTTTCATGCCTCATTGGCTAGTGTGAAAAGATGCTTAAAGGTGCTCTGGGGAGCAGCATTCATAACACGGTGTTTCCCCAAATATCAGAAAGGTATCTACCTCTAAAAAGATGAGTCCCTAAAATATATTAGAACCTGAAAGTGTAAAATTTGATGTGAAGTTCCACAGCCTCTGTTCCAAATGCCTATTCTTTTTTATTCTTCTCTTCATAGTTTATCTAACTAGAGTGTCCTCTCACTACTCTCTTCCCAGCCCCTCATTCTGACACTCCCCAGACTCCTCCTCATCTCTTTCCATTCAGAAAAGGGCAGGGCTCCCAGGGATATTAACAAAACATGTTATAACAAGTTACAATAAAACCAGGCGCATACCTTCATATCAAGGACGGACAAGAAAACTCAATAGGAGAAAAAATGTCCCCAAAATATTCTAATTGTATAAAAGTTCACTAAGTTGAAAATTATATATTTGGGGTCTGGTTGATTTGGGGGTGTGATATTTTTATTTATTTGCAAGTCATTTTTATATAAGTTTATAAAATCTAAAATAATAAATAATCAGAGCACATATACCTGTGAAATGGGAAGCTGCCTTGAATTAAACATTGGTATTATTTCTTTGCCACTTTATTTTATGAAAACTGAACTAACTTACTTGCAACCACATTGTAACCTATGAAGACAAAGGCTAACAGAGCTCACCACCTAGACCTCGGTGGGCCCCAGCCCTAACTCATCTACGTTTGTTGTTCTTGTTGTTTTGGGATTTTTGTTTGTATTGTTTTGTACTGTTCATATTTCATTTTAATCTTTCAGAGATTACAGTCCTTGCTAACTGAGATTTCTTGTTAGTGATTCCTTAACATTGATATAGCATGACTGCAAACAAGGACACTTAGATAAAAATACAAAAACTCTATTTGCTTCAATTTCTTTGTTAAATTTTCAAAGAACATCTTTGGAATACAGTTTTCTTTTATCTGTATACATGGCTATATATAATTTCAAATGAATCACATTTATGTGAGTTCACAAGATTATATAATCATTTGTCCCCACATAACCATTTCCTGGAATCTATCCATGTCTTTCTTCCTTTCTTTCTTTCTTCCTTCTTTCCTTTCTTCCTTCCTTCCTTCTTTCCTTCCTTCCTTCCTCCCTCCCTCCCTCCCTCCCTCCCTCCCTCCCTCTCTCTCTCTCTCTCTCTCTCTCTCTCCTTCTTACTTTCTCTCCTTCTTCCTTTCTTCCTTCCTTCCTTTCTTTCTTTCTTTCTTTCTTTCTTTCTTAAATCTTTCAACAGACTAAATTAAATTGGATTATAAGATTTCTCTAGTGGGGAAAAGTGAAAAAATATAAATACACATATATTTAAGTTTCCGTGTTCACACACACGATAGGTATGGTGTGGCTCTACAGAGTCTGAAGACCTGAAAACCAAGAGAATTAAGAATGTTAGATTCCAATAAAAAAATAAGAGAGTCAAACTCGAGAGTGGCTGTTATTCCCATTAGATTCTAAAGGCAGAATAGAAAGGTTCTGTGGGACAATTAGGCAGGCATTTACAACTATTTATCTGAGGTCAAACATTATATTCTATTAGGGACTTTAGCATTAAGAACGAATGCTTGGAAATTAGGATGGGTAATATGCTTTACTCAGTCTACCAGCTTAAATGGGTTGAGAAAGGACCTGTGGGAGACAGAGCTGGGGTGACCAATGAGGTCTACAGAATATTGGAAAGAAGCAAGAAACTCTGAATTATTACCATCAAACATTTTAACTTTAAAAAATATTAAGAATGCACACTACATTATAAAATACTAGGTGAAAGGATGCTGGAAGTCTTACTAGAAAAAATGATAATCTTTTAAGGATATTTTAAGTTATGCTGGATTTAAGCCTTATTCAATGCATGTATGGCTCTCAATTAATATATACAAGGTAAGTTTTCATGAACAGTAGATATTTAAAAGTAAAATAAATTGATAAAAATTAAAATACTCTATTCTGTTATTTCTTTATAAAATAAATAAATCAAGCTGTGGAGGGCAGACACAAAATATATAAAAATTTGTAGTTACTTTACATATGAGAATTGAAGAATTATTTAAATCCAAAACAATCATAAGCATTTTAGTAGTATAGCTTATGGAATTTCTTTCTTTGAAACACTGAGTGGCTTAGAGACAAATATAGTAATGTACTCATATTATCCAGATTCAACAAGACCTTATTTTTATAAATGTAGGTTTATGTGTGAGGAGGCTGTTATGGGAAACTTAAAGCAAAGTGGTTTGAACATTGTGCACTGATTTAACTCTGATGAATAAATGAAAAGGAAACAGAGACAGAAGGACACTCCTAGATGCAGGAAGCAGTAAAGAGATGGCTTGTGGAGAAGTGTGTCTCAAGGTAACGTTGTTACTGTTCTGGTAAGCTTTGAACTCTACCTGATACATGCACATGACACAAGCCCATCTTTCCAGCTCTCTGTTCCTGAGTCTGTCTTAGGACCTGCTTATTTATGTACCTACTGTATTAAAGATACAAAATACATCTTTTTAAGAGAGGGCCCTCGATTTTTAAATGATGAAATTTTTTTCATATTTCAAAGTTGTTAAACCCAATATAAACATAGTGTTTATATTTAACTTATATACATTAACTCTACAAATTAATATTTAAAAGGTACCTGCTATTTGTGATATGAAATATAGTGCTGGTGGCATAGCAAAGTATAAAGCTAACAAATGAAAATGAAGACTGAATGAAATCCCTCAAGGAAAGGCAAAAAGTGTTATGCTAATCAACACATCTGACTAGGTAAGTTGACTTAGAAGTATCATATTACCCAAAAAAATGTTTCCAGTAAACCCTTAATAAGAAAATGATCTTAAATATTCATTTTTAGTCATTATTTTTGTATCAATAATTTCCTATTTCCTAGATAAAAATGGAAGAACAAGGCAGTGGTATGGTTAAAGTTCCATGCAGGGTGAAACTGTTCTGTTAAGGAACACTGCATAAAAGTAAACTTTTATTTATTTATTTATTTATTTATTTATTTATTTATTTTTATTCAAAGAAGTAATTTCAGGCAGGAATATAAATCTTAGGCTAGAATGAAGAAGTAGGCTTCAGGCATGAAAATGACTTTGGGCTAGGACAGGGAAGTAAGATCATATATTTTGGTCATCCTGATAAGCCCTTAGAAATAGTGATCACTGGACTATGTTTATTGTCTTGCTTGTTCCTTGTCTGTTTCCATCTATTGTATTGCTAGTTCCTCAACCTAGAATTGCCCTTGATACTTGCATGAAATTAAAATGGTAAAAAAGCAAAAAAGAGATGGAAGTATGGAATAGGGGTTTATGGGGGATGGGAGAATGTGATAAGGGGATAACATCCGAAATGTAAATAAAGTATCCAATAAAAAATCGGTGTACTTCTTAAGACTCGGGAAAGGCTTTATTATTTAAAAACATTCTCTTCTCTCAAAGAAGAGCTAGTGTAATATATTAGGTCCAAATGATCTTCCTTAATTTTCCTTAATTTTTCTAAAATTCAATAAACAATATTTTTTTATACCATGAATATCCAAAAAGATACAATGCATTTACACTTGGAAAGTGAAGTCAGCTATGAAACTTACAGGCAGCTCAAGAAACAAATTATGAACAAACTCCAGAGGTCCCCAGAGGACTCACTGTTCTATTTCTCTAGAAATATTACCAGACTTCTTACCTCCAACAGAAGGCAAGATGCTTTGGAACACACCTAGAAGTTTGACTTAATATGTGCATTATTTTTCAAATTTTATATAAATTAATTTACATTTTATATCTGAATTTTGTTTGATAAGCATATGAAATATTAAGAGTAAAGTATAATGAAGCATAGGATTTGTTCCTTGGTTTCAAAGCATTGCATTTATCATACGCCATCCACTGTACTCTGGGTTGTTTTAAGTAATCCTTCTATAAATGATCATTTTTACACTGTTGCATAACTATTTCATACAATTTAAGCAATGTTTACAAAAGGAAGAGGGAAGGGTCATAAGACAAGGAAGCTAACGAAACTTACAAGACTTAAGAAACTGTGGCTCTTACAAGGCTCACTAGGATGTTCCTAAAGTTGTACAGGCAGCAAATAATTAGTAAGGAAATAGAAGACATGAGGGAGCTGCATGCCGATTGGCCAGGGATGCAGCTCCATTGATAAAGCTTTCATGAGTTTTCACCCATACTATCCTGACTTTGAGTTCCCCTTCAATCACCCACGCTCCCTCTAAGTAACTCCAACAAGTTCACTGGTCCCCCAAGTTACACGGCTAGAATTGCTCCTTCTTCTCACATTAGTGCTCTATCTGGGTGAGCAAAGGAGTGTTCACATGTCTCCATGAATATTCAAGCAACAGATTAATGACATGAACAAAGTGTACTGGTATTACTTAGAGGTAGCATTCAGTGTATCATTATTTGTGTTTCAGTGGATGCTAAAACATACATTTCAAGGGACCTAAAAATTTATATTTTCACCAACAGTATATGGTAGTTCTAATTATTTCTTTCCCTTACTATTTCATACCATCTATTTCCTAGTCTTAATCATTCTGGCAAATGTGTAAAAGTACTGTAAAACCTAGGTGTGGTAACTCACATTGACTATACTTCCAATACTTCTGAAACTGAGGCAGAAAGCTTATGTGATTTAAAAGCCAGCCACATGCCTGGACTACACAGTGGGTTTCAAACAAGCTCAAAAGAAATTGAGGCAATTTGTCAAACAGAAAGAAGAAGGAAATAAGGGAATGAAAAGAAAAGGAAATAAATAAAGTGATAATTTTGTTTGTGTACTTCTTTGAATAATGAACTTGAGTAGCCTCTCACATTTTGTGGTCATCTGAATGTCCTCATTTGGAACATGACCAGTCATACCATTTGTATACTTGGAATGGTTTATCTTTTCCAGCTGGTGTTATCATTGATTTTTAGATTATTATATTCTGGAAATAAGCCCTTTCTCAAATATCCACCTGTCACATGCCTCTCCCCTTTTGTACATTGTTTTACTATTCTATTACTTTTTCATTAAGCAGTGATTCAGTTCAATCCAGCCCAGTTTATTAAAGCTTTTCCAACACAGTTATAGCTATCATTTTTAAAATTAGATTTTAAAATTACAAAGTCATGAAAATGTTCTATTTTCATTGATAGTTTTACCTTTCAGTTTTAGAACTATAATTATGTTGACATTACTTTGTAACAATCTAAAGACTTAACTTTTGTTATTTCTAGTCTCTATCCACTTGATATAGCTAAGTTCTAGACGGTATAGTTAATGTACAAATGAAGAAAAAATATTAAAGTTAGTTCTGCTACTTATTAAAAAGTACTTAGAAGATAATTTGAATTCCTACAAATTAACAATTTATTCCAATTCTTTTTCTTTTCTTTTTTTTTTTCTTGTTTTTTTTTCGAGACAGGGTTTCACTGTGTAGTCCTGACTGTCCTGGAACTCACTCTGTAGACCAGGGTGGCCTCGAACTCAGAAATCTACCTGCCTCTGCCTCCCAAGTGCTGGGATTAAAGGCATGCACCACCACCACACGGCTCCAATTTTTTTTCTAATTGTATAATTTCAATGATAATTTAGAAAAAAAAGTTTGAGATCTCTTAGAATCTACCACACACATATATTTAGACACACTCAAAAGTTTTTCTATAGATTCTCAAAGTGTTTTCTCAATGGAATGTTTTTAAAAATAATTTAATAGTACAGAATTGTTTCTTTATAAAATATTTAATAATAAACTATTAGTATTGAATATATATAAAATTTAAAATAATTACATACATGAATTACATTGATTTAAAAAAGCTAAATGCCATATATTCATAGGAGAACTAAGAATTTTTTAATTAATTGATTCATTTTTATGTATATGTGTATTTGATCTGCACGTATGTCTATGCATCACATGCATGCTTGGTGCCACAGGGGCTAGATGATGTTGTCACACTCCCGGAAACTGGAGTTACAAATAGTTGTAAGTAGTCATGTAGGTGCTGAGAATTAAACCCAGGCCCTCTGGAAGAACAAATAGTGGTTTTAACCACTGAATCATCTCTCTGGACCTTAAGTATATATATTTTAACAGTGAGAAGTAATAACAATCTTTTACCAAAACACTAACTTCAATATATAAGAACAGTTTCATTTAGAAAAGAGTATATTGGTAATTCAAGTATTTCTACTTACAGGCATTAATTCTTGACCTGGGATTATCTGATGGATATTCTTTATCTCCCTTAAGCTTTGCTATTTTTAGTGTAAAAACAAGTAACTAAAAAAAAAATCAAAAATTCCACAAGTTTTAAAAATCCTAAATATTTATATTTTCTAATTAAAATATGTTGCCCTTCCTTTATACCAAAGAGAGGTGGGAAAGCACTCCTTGGAGGTAGAGAACCCTAAAAGGCAAGCCACTGAACACTATATTCCATCACCATTAGATGAGCAGGAACCTTCAAGTAAAAGTCCAAATAATATTTCAGCTAGATTTTAGAGAGATCACAAAATGATATAAAGTTTTAAGCATTCAAAAACATGTTTGTTTCTGATCTCATTTCTCAAAATAAGTCAATGGGAGGTAAGTTATAAACTTTACTTCACTAAAATGCAGTGAACTCTAATGAGGGAAGAGAAAGGCTGGTACTCAAAGTCCCCAAGGTGTAGGCCCTGCCAGGCTTCCACAGTGACTCTTAACAAATGATCTTTGGAACATTAAGCAATTGCACAAACACACAATGCCTCAGTTCCACATGAGTTAAAACCCAGTGCTAGTGGTGTTTACTTCAGTTTATAGGAAGTCTGCTGTCATCATTTATGATTTAGGCTTATCCTCTCCATCACTGTCACTCTAGTCAACCATGTAGCATCTGCATGGATGGTTCTCAGGTATCCTATCTGCCAGCTGAATATGTTTTTTTGTTCATTCTGCTCTTTATAATGTTCTACTGAATCAGTCCAAGAAAAGTTTGAGCCCTTTCACTACAAAATCAGCTGCTGAAATGCAAATGTCTTCACAGTCAAGGCAGAAAATAGTCAAACAACAGAAAATTGTGCAAGCTGTGGCCATTTGAGAAATATTAAGTCCAAGGGCTTTCAAATTCAACTGTTTCTAATAGGCTTGATAAAGGGAGTTATTCCTTTTGGTAGTATTAACATAATAGTAAGAGAATGCTTCCAACTGAGAGTTTAATTTGAAATGATGAAATCTCCTGTATTAGGGAGGAAGACAACCAGAAATACATTCAATATTCAGAAACAATCCCTGTCGATATTTTTTTTTAATTCACAGGCATTCATTTTAGCAGTTGTAGGTAAGTTGATGTAGTGGAAGAAAGCTTTCTATGTACCTTGGAGTTGGAGAATTAGCCAGGACAGAACAGTGGCATTTCACTCTTTGGCAGACTGCAGGCACACTGGAAAATGTATCATGGACTTTGTACACACTAGATCTGCTCATATGCTCTCCTCACATTGCATTTGAGAACATGTCCCATAGACTTTCCTTTTCACCCTAACTGAAGCAAAGTAGTACCTAAAGAAATCATTGGGTTCCAACCAACAAATGGCTATTCCATTTTCAGCTTTTATCTAACAAACAACAGAACACAGAAATTAGATCATGCCCATTCCTTCAGATATTTCACTAGGTTCCTGAACATCATGTTCCTCTTCTTCTAAAACATGACCTACTTTTTCTTAGTTCTCTTTATTAGTTTCTTCTCATTTCTGCAACCATTAGCATTTGAACTTCTCAGAGGCTCAGTAATTATACCCCTCCCCTCATCCCTAAGTGAAATCCATCTAGTCTAATTAGCTCAAAGATATCTATAAGTAAACAGCTCTCTCTGTTCCGACTACTTTCTGGAACTTTCATATATCTCATAGGCTACTTCTATGTCTGCTTAGAATTCTAACAAGCAACACAGATTTATACAATCAAAATGTAGCTACATTTCTTTCCTACAATGTTCTCACCAAGAAAATCCCAAACTTGTTACTGTTAGTTGCTTGTCATAGCACCATTTATTTTTGTTTTCGTATGTTCAAGCAAATAGCAAATAGTTACTTATAGTGAGTTATGAGGCACACCAACACAAAAGAATAGTGAGGGTCCAAGATGAAAATGGTAATCACTTAGCTTTGATTATTAAGCATTAGATTGAGCTGTTATACATCACCTATAAACATGAAATTCTTATGTGTCAGAAATAAACCTAAATAATATGTTATTAAAAATAGCAATATCACAAGCTGCCCTGAGCAGCCTGCTATCCCAGGGAACCCTTATTCTCCCGCTGCCTCTCTGCCCACCTTCATCAGACCTGAGGCTGCTGAACCATACACAACTACAGGTCTGGAAACACACAGCCTAAGGAAACCCATCAGAGGCCTGCCATGCCACTACCATAGCAGTTTAACCCCTCCCAATACCTACCACAAGAAGAACAGTTCAAAAAAATCAAGATGGCAAAAGGCCCTCAAAAGAACACAATCAACTAAAGCTAGGGCAATATGATACCCCCAAAGCACAGCCACCTACTACAACAAACCCTGGATATCATAACATAACCAAAACACAAGAAAATGTTCTTAAATCCAATCTTATAAAGATGATAGAGGCCTTTAAAGAGAAAATAAATAAATCCCTTTTAGAGACATACAGGAAAATACTATTAAACAGGTAAAGGAAATAAATAAAATTGTGCAAGACCTGAAAGTAGAAATGGAAGCAATAAAGAAAACACAGTCTGAGGAAATCTTGAAGATAGAAAACCTAGGGAAGAGAACAGGAACAACAGATGCAAGCATCACTAGCAGAATATAGGAGATGGAAGAAAGAATATCAGGCATAGATGACACAATTGATACATCAATCAAAGAAAATGTTAAATCTAAAAAATTCCTGACACAAAACATCCAGGAAATCTGGGATACCTCAAAAAGTTTTAACCTAAGGATAATAGGAATAGAAGGTCCCCTTCAAATACTGGAGGTCAGGCCTCTATCCCCGCCGTCGCAAGTTTAGAATTGCCACAGCCCTTCTATACTTAGAGAAGGGAGGAGGTGTCAAGGGCAGCCCTGCTCACCAACTGAAGGCCTAAAATCAGCCATAGGCCTAAAATCAGCAATAGGCCTGCCATACATGTATACTAACACCAAGTCTTGGGTCTCTGTGGAAAAACATTGAAACAGATGGCTATAAGCTAATGTAAACAGGCAGCTTTTGTGGAAATTTACAAGCCTGAGTAGTCATAGACCTTGTAAATAGGTAGCCTGGGCAGACAATGCCACCTTAGCTAAGGACAAGCGAGTCATAGGCAGAGTCATAGTGACTTGTCCCCTGAACCTTCACCCAGCTGATACCCGGTTCTGACGATATCTGTATTCCCTCTGATCACCCACACTCCAGTGTCATTCCCCTTCCCACATCCTGCCTTTCTGTGTTTATAACCCCTGTGTGAATGAATTACGATTTGAGAAAAAAATAAATTATAAAAAAAAAAGAAGAAGAAAGTGAAGAGTCCCAGCTCCAAGGCCCAGGAAGTAGTCTAAACAAAATTTAGAAGTAAACCTTCCCAACCTAAAGAAAGAGATAACTATAAACATACAAGAAGCTTATAAAACACCAAATAGTCTAGAAAAGAAAGGAAAATCCTTCCAGCATATAATAATCAAAACACAAAGTCTACAGAACAAAGAAAGAATATTAAAAGTGGCAAGGGAAAAAGGTCAGGCAGGAGCAAGTTTCCCCCTGAGGGATTCACCTAGCATCTGACTCAGCAGACACCCACAGCCAAACAGTGGATGGAGCTTGGAGATTCTTACGGATGTATAGGTGGAAGGATTTTGGGCCCTAGGGGATAGGAACTCTACAGAAAGATTAACAGCATCAACTAACCTGGACCCTTGCAGCTCTCAGAGTCTGAACCACCAACCAGAGAACATGGGCTAAGAACATGGGCTGAACTTAGTCCTCCCTGCACATATGTACCAGTTGTGTAGTTTGATCTTCATGTGGGTCCTAAACAACTGGAATGAAGGCTATCCCAAAGGCTGCTCCCTATATGTGGGATATGTTCTTCTAGCTGGGCTGCCTTATCTGGCCTCAATGGGAGAGGAAGCACCTAGCCTTGCAGAAACTTGAAGTGCTAGGGTAGGGGAACACCAGTGGGGTTCCCACACAGAGGAGAAGGAGATAGGGGATGGGGAAGGATTGTGGGAAGGGGTGACAAGGAGGGGTACAGTGAGCAGTACATAAAGTGAATAAGTAAAAATGAATACATATTAAAAAAATAACCATATGTAAACACATCAGCCACATGAATGTCTTTTTCTAAACACAAAAGACCACAAATGTGATACATTTGAATGCCATAACTGTTTACAATGTTCACTACATCTTATAATCTTCTTTCCAAGAAAACCTGTATCACGACAGAGTTTTCTTTATTCTGTCAATTTTCATCTACTTCTAACATGCATATTTTTAAAGTATAGAAAAGGAAAGAAAATGGCATGCTGTTGCTACATGGATATCCTACAGATTTTAAAGAATAACAAAAAAAGTGCTTTAAAATACTCTGCAATTATGTAAAACACTGTAATTTTACTTCATCTAAAATAAAAATTAGAAGCATGAAAATAGATAAAAACTTGAATGCATTGAATAGTGTCAGTGTGAAAAACAAGTGACTTCATTAATGGTAACAATATATACAACAACAACAGTCCAAACAGTGAGTTAGCAGCTGCTCCCAAAGTATCTTGTAGAACTATGGAAGTTGCAGACATACACCACCCCATTTCATGAACAAACAGCCTACTAAAAAATTTTTTTCTACATTTTAGAAAAGATATTAGTAACACTATATTACACTTCATATATTACAATATATGTTAAAAGGGTAGGAAAGAGAGTGGTGTGAATGAAAGATGAAAGGGAAGAGAGAGAATGAAGACTCTCTGAAATCTGAGTAGACTCTGCAGTGATATTAATTAGTGGAACATGAAAGTGATATATACCTAGCTTTTAGATCCAAGGCTTGAGGCACTGGTCTGTACCACTCTGGTTCATAGTGAACTTGTTTCTGCAGTCATAATGTTTGGTAAATTATCTGAACATCATGATGGATAAACCACATGAGAGGCTGCTGGACTACATGGAAGAAAAGAAGGACTCAATGAGACCTAGCTTTCTTGATGTTCCTATAAGTATGTGGGCAAATCTGCTTTAGATATTCCAGACAAGCCACAGTCAAATGGCTTCAGGTAGATGCTCATGAAACAGAAATGTCTACAAGAGAACTCTTCCCACATCCTTTAAATACAAAGTACAATACTTCATAGAATATCTGTTATAAATATCACTCTTTGTAGTATAAGGTAAATAACCAGATTGTGATGATTGAATGAGATGTCTCCTAGAGTCTTGCGTATTTGAACACTTAGGCCAAGGTTGGTAGAGCTGTTTGGGAAGATTTAGAGGATGCATCCTTGATAGAGGATGTATATCACTTGAGGCTGGCTTTGAAATGAAAAGACCTTAGATAATTCTAGTTTCCTCTCTCTGTTTCGTGCTTGCAGGTCAAGGTGCGTGCTTCCTGTTTTTGCCACCATAACTTCTACCTACTTCCATATACTTTCAACCATTATGGACACCCAGCAGCTAAAGCTGGAAGCAAAATTAATTCTTCCTTCTATAAGTTGTCCTGATCATGAGGTTCTGTTACAGCAACAGAAAAGAAGCTATCATACACATCATCCTCTCTTAAGGTATGGTCAGGCCTGGTTTTAACTGAGTTTAAAGATGCTGGAGGGGTGGGGCAGAAGAGGGGGGTTGGTAAGGGAGCACCCTCCTAGAGGCAAACGGGAGGGAGGAGAGGGAGGTTTAGGAATTGGGGGCTTATGGAGAGGCAATCAGGAAGTGGGATATCATTTTGAGATGTAAATGAATGGAATGATTAATTAATAAAATTTAATAAATTTAAATAAATAAATAAAATCATTTTATAAAGCAAATTAAGTAACCTCTGATCACTTTGATTCCACTCCTCAATTTTTTTCTTCAATGTGTCCTGCCAATCTGTTAAAATGCCATTAGTTTCTGATCTCAACCTTGTAGAACAGTTTTATCCCATTATGTTAACAGCTGGATCTTTAAAAGATAAATTTGTTGAAATCAGCCTTCTCTAATGATCTGATCCTTCCTATACTACACATCCCCAAATCTATAGCCTTTCTTGCATTTTGTAATTAAAAACAAATATGGAAGAAGAAGAAGAAGAAGAAGAAGAAGAAGAAGAAGAGGAGGATGATGTTGAGGGAGGGGGAGAGGGGGGGGGGGAGGAAGAGGGGGAGGAGGAGGAGGAGGAGGAGGAGGAAAGAAGAACAATAACAAAAAACCCGAAAAGAATAAAACATACAAGCAGAAAAACAAGGATGCAAAGAAGCACGAGAAGACATATACACACAGAGACCCACACTTTGGCAAACACAGAAATCCCATCAAAACACAAAATCAGAAACCATAATATTTAAACAAAAGGATAAAGGAAAAAAAAAAGAAAACCTCCAAAAATACCGTCTAGTTCATTTTGTGTTGGCCACACAATGCTGGACATGGGGCCTATCCTAAGAGGTGTTTGTATATCCATAAAGACTCTTGGAGAAAACTGTTCTGTTTATTGTTTGCTTTTTGTTTTTGGTGGGTTTTTGTTGTTTTGGGTTTTTTGGAGTTTTTTGTTTGTTTGTTTGTTTTTTTATTTGTGAGTAGTTTCAGTTGGAGATAGCTTCTTGGTTACAGATTGGGGCTTGTGTCCATTTCCCTTCTCAGCATTGGGACCCCATCTGGCCCAGCCCTGGCATGCGGTATGCATGCTGCCACAGTTGTAAGTTCAGATGTAACCTGGACCTGTTGTGTTTAGAAGGCCTTGTTTCCTTGGTGCTTCCCACCCCTCTTGCTCCTACAATCTTTCTGCCTCCTCTTCCATGGGTTTCCTTGAGCCATAGAGGGAGAAACCTAGCAGAGACATCAGTGGCTGCCTTTTCAATGTGTTCTTTGTTTTTCCTACTGGAATTTGAAGAGTTACCTATGATAATTCTACTCCATCTCCATTTTAAGCACTTTAGGAAGCAATAGGATTAGAACCGTGTGACAAAAGATATTCCCATAAATTCTATTTTCTCTGTCTACAGCTGCTAATTGGGGGTATGCAGGGAATCCAATTAGGTTTATATGCCTGGACTTCTGAGAGGAAGAGTTTTATTTTCATAATAGAAAAATATGCCTTCTTTGCAGTTGATAATGAGCAATATGACTTACATTTAAGGTGAATCCAACTCTGACAGCTGGGATGTTTTTCTGAGATGGGAATCTCATATTATGCTAGGTAGGCTTCAAACATCGTCTTTCTTCTACCTTTCATGAATTTCTCAGGCAGGCATCACCATGTCAGATGTCTCTGAAAACTTAAACTCTCATGATTCCATACACACACCAGTAATTTTCTTCACCTGAAATTCCCATTACTTCTCTCAAAGCAGGAATACTGCCACCCTAGTAGAATCTCTAATTGCTTCTTTATATTTGCCCTTACCTGTTGTTCACTGGTGGACCCTCTGATATCCAAACACTGTCCTGACATCTCTTACTTTCTGTCAAGCCAGTGCCTGACCACATTGCATCTCTTTCATGATGATATCACCATATTTTTCTGCTGTTCTGTGTGGAGTAATGTTATGCTTGTATCACTCTTTGGAGACTTCTATTTCACTGGATAATTTCTCATGTCTTGTAGCATGCTTGTCCCCTTTGTAAAATGTGTAGGCTTTCAGAGATCATGAATTTTATTTTGCTATTTCTTCCAAGGCAGTAAATACTTATTAAGTAAACACACTATGTTTACACTTACTCCACTGAGCAGGAGAATTTCAGATTCCAGCTTCTGTGTCTACAACAGAGAAGTCCATGTTGTGTACAAAACCCTTATGTTCCTGACACTGTTAAAATGAAACTAGCAGTCCTAGTGAAGATGTCTCCCCAGAGAATTTGTCCAGATGTTTTCACAATGTGTCCATCACTGTTGTGAATCTACACAGGCGAATAAATTGCTAGAGTAGAAAATAAATCATTTTAAATATAAATCTTCTTGATGGTTAAGGAAGACAAAACACATAATTTATTTTTGAAAAGTGTTTTCTGAATGGCCCAGCATATTGGCAGGTGACTGTAATTTCAGCATCTGGCTTCTCCCATGCTGAGGAAGGGGAAGGGGAAATTGAAGTTAGCCTGGACAGCATGGCAAAGCACTGCCTAAAAAAATATTTATAAGTATGCAATAGAAACACTTGGTTTAATTGACAAAATGTTTATAAATATTTATTTACCAAAAGGTAAACAAATAACCCTTGACAATAGATTGTGGTGAGCACAAGAAGTACAATGAGAGACTAAAACATGTGATCCTCCTACAGCCAAGGATAAGTCTCTGCCATCTGAGACATCAAATGGGAATCACATCTTGCAGAGATAGTTTGATAGTCTATCATATCTCTCAAGAACTTGCAACAACAACATTCTAAAAATACCTGACAGCTTTTTTAAAATGTGCTGAATTTATTTTATAAAATTCCTTCTGAGGTGGTCGGCTCTGACAAGGTAATCTCATCTACCAGAGAGTTAGTGTTAGCTACAAAAAAACAACATTCCATTTAAGAAAACATATTTTCCGGTTCAATATAATCTATCATTACCAAAGAATTTGTAATTCTCTACTTTGTATTATCTTTTCACTACATATAATAAAAATGTGGTAGAGATGAAACAGCAAAATATCTAACAAGATTTTCTACTTACAGGTGTTTTTCTTTGATTAAGTGGTGGGGAATGTGAGAAAACTGAGGATGAAGAGTCATCTTTATATGGTGATTGTATCCAATCAAAAAATAGCATTTTCCCAAATGGCTTTCATTTGCTGTCTTTCTGGAATGCTGTTTCCCATAAATATTGTTCCACTTTCATCAGTTACAGAAAGTTCACCCCTTGCCCCAAAGTACACTTAATCCTCTCCAGCCTCACAGCCTTGTTTACCTATGAAAATTGTAATACATATACATATTTTTGGGGTTCTGTCTCAGCCCTGTTTGTTGATCTACAATCTCACTGGGTGGAACATGGAGAGGTGTGCTTTTCAAAAAAAAAAAAAAACAGCCTGGAAAGGGCATATCTTGTCATTTTCAGTCCTTGCTATTGCTACAAACTGCTTGCCTTTGTGCCTCAGTTTTTCTGGGCTTTATAGGCCTTAGATGATGAAGTATACGCAAATAAGGAACTGCATCATGGTGCACTTAATTAACAACTGAAACAATGAGGTGTTCAAGTATATCCGTTTAATTGTATTCAAACTTCCGCTGTAAAATTTTGAAAATGTACCTTTTATTGAAGCCTCATTCATGGATATAGCTGAGGAGGGTTGAGTGGGGAATGGAGTGGATATTGATGAAAGTGACCTTGCACCAAAGGGATCGATCATTTGTTACAAAAGGCTAATCCATAAAAGATAGTAATTTCTATTTCTGAGCCTGGCCTCTGTGAACTCAATTCCATGTGAACATTCTCATTCAGTGAATGGAGCTCCATGACAGGCAGGAAGGCAAAATGAAGAACCATGTAAGGTCCACTCCTCTGGGCAATAAGTCCTGAGAGGTAGGTGAGCAGCCAGGACTCCAGGCAAGCAACCTACGCACAGGTCAGAAAGACAAAAGCACAAACTCAGCCACACAGGTAGGGTATGTATTTTTTTCATCCAAGTTTCTGAAACCGACTCTTAGTAGATCTGCAAGTATCACTTCAGGGTCAAAAGGTTACTGTGAGATATTGGACTTTGGACAATAGTTTTAATCTTCTACATCCATTTATATGATGTGATAACTTGAAAAGTATAGCACAGTATATCTTAACAAGAAAGACCAGAAAAAAAATGCAGAAAAACTGTATACCTTGTGCAGGAATTGAATATGCTTTAAAAAGAAGAAAAAATAGTTGAGAAAAATTCAAGAGCATGTAGGAAAATAACTCTTTTTGTTTTGTCAACTTAAGAGCACTATAACAAAGATCAGAGTGAAACCAGAATAGAATAACACTGGCTAAGTTAGAGTAAAATACTTCGCTGACTGAATTCATAGAGAATTACTTCTAGACTACAGGAAACATTTGGCAGGCATTATTGCTCAGGGGGAGGAAAGTATGATTGTTAACACTGGAAAAGTTGTAACACAAAGTTCCCACCATTTTGAAACTTCTACATTTCAAAGCAAGTGCATGTACTCACTGTTTTAAATGAAACACTGTTAAGATAAAAAGTAACTATTTCTCTTTCTGTATGATATGAGTGTTGTTTATGTGTACAGGTGTGTGCTAACATCCTCATATGCAAAGCCTCAAGTAGAAGCCAAAGGCTCACATCAGCTGTCTGACTCTAGTATTCCCCACATCATTTTATGAGACAGACTTTTTCACAAAACCTGGGACTTAGTGTTTCTTCCAAACTGGTTGTCACTAAGCCTCTGGGTCACCTGTCTGATTCCTGACACTGCTCTGTAATATGCAATTGTTTGCATGGCTGCTTCCAATCCAGACTGAGGGCCTCATATATGTATAGACAAATATTTACTACTCTCTGTTCAATGTTTCTCCTGGTCTTGTTTTGCCATCCATTTATATAACCATATCTTAAATCATGTCAAAAAATATTTTAATTGATGAATTACACTCCTATTTTAAAGATACTATCAAAGATTATAAGGTCAAAAGGTTCCAGAATTTTCTTTAAAATAAATACCAACTTAATATATAAAAATCAGGAAAATGAGGCAATCAAATGTTTTTATAACATCCTGTGGAAGGTAATAGGGGATACATCCTTGTCAGTCTTACTATGTTCTCACATAATAGAATTCTCTGTGATCGAAGTGCTATGTGCAATTCGACCTTGTCAAAATTCAGGTGGGAGCAAGACCATTTGAAATAAATTGAAATGTCAAAATACTGTAAAAGAAACCCATGCATGATATAATTGTAAGTTTAATTGCTCAAAACAACGAAATAGAATGAGGTTTTTAGCAGGATTGGGCTTTGAGAAGATAAGTACTAGGTCTCGAAATGTGTGGTGGAATTAATAAAGCAATATTATACAAAGGGGTCTACTTTCTTGTATCAGAGAATGCTTTATGCCATAGGTACAAGTTTTACTTCTTATATAAAAGAAAGATTAACGAGAAGTCGCCCAGCCAGCAAGTGTTAGAGATGGTTCTAAAGCAGTAGCTCTCACCCTATGTGTCACAATCCTTCTGGGAGCCACATATCATGCATGTCAGATATTTATATTACAATTCATAATAGCAAAATTACAGCTATGAAGTAGCAATGAGATAATTTTATGGTTGGGGTCACCATAACATAAGGAACTGTTTCAAAGGGTCACAGCATTAGGGAGATTGAAAACCACTGCTAAAGACTCTCCCAGTTTTCTCCTCCAAGATTTATTTCTCAAACATGTGTCTGTATGCAGGTGTGTGCACTGTACATGTATATGTGTAGAAAACCATTATTTTTAACTTAATAAGCAATGATAATACTTTAATTCAAATATCTCATTTTCCCATATTGCATTTTAATCAGTTTGAAAGAAAATATGGTAGAGCCCGTCTTTTTGACATCATTAAGTCTGCATTTTTCTCCATATTTATGCAAGGTTAATAATTTGAACTACTTTGATAACCTGGTTTCCTCACAGAGAACATGCCATCTTATCTCAATGGAATGTATAATTAATTATAGTAGTCCCTAGTTTATAAACAAGGTTACTCAGACTTCCTACATTAAAACTTTTTCTTGTTCTAGTTAACTTATGACAGGTCACACATGGAGACCTGGAGCATCTCAACACAAGGCTGAAACACACGTGATTGAATGGCTCAAGAGACTCTGTAACTGTCCAATAATTTTTCTCATCCATCATGCCCTTCTACAGATCAAACCTTTCCTTTACTAATATGGAGAGAACTGTTTATTGGGGAGAATTAAGATCTTTTTAAAGATTTATTTATTTTATTTGTATAAGTACATTGTAGCTGTCTTCAGACACATGGGAAGAGTGTGTTGGATCCCACTACAGATGGTTGTGAGCCATCATGTAGTTGCTGGGTATTGAACTCAGGATGTCTGGAAGAGCAATCAGTGCTCTTAACTGCCATGCCATCTTTCCAGCCTGAGAGAATTAATTTTAAGTTCGATTTGAAATTTAAATATATTTACTTTCTTTTCCATGAGAAGTCATATAGTTTAGATAAGAACCATTACCCAGAGCCTTGTGCTTGAAAGCACTTAGACCTCAGCAGGTGGTGCACTGGGAGGTTGTTGAACCTGTAGGCATGGACTGCATGTTTAATGACTAGCCTTATGTGTTACGGTCTCTAGCTACATCTATAGACATAAATACATGTAGTTCTAGCTCTATACCTATTCATTCATATATTAATAATGTGTGAATGCATATGTGGTTGTATCTACATTATTCTCCACTCCTCATATTTTATTTCACGTACATGGGTAGAAAATGAATTTTAATTTTGTTCCCTTTCCAAATTGCTTCAAATTATCACTACTGACACAATTAACTGAATATGCACTTATGTGATGACAAGGTAAATGGGTTAGACTTAAAGAAACTTGGGTACAAAAAAAAAACTTGACTCAAATAATTATCATAAGTTAACCTCATGAACTTGGGAAAACCTCTGCTACTTACAGGTAGTAATTGCTTCATACAAATGAAAAGTTTAGTTATATGAGGACTAATGGTTTACTTGTGAACTAAAAATGTAATTTTAAACCATAAATACTTAATGTAAGAAATGCTAATCACACATAAGAAATACATGAATGAAAATTTTAAACTATTTAGCATATCTTAAAATATTTTTTTCAAAGTTAGATTTTCTGTTCATAGATATGCATTATGAAGACCTCCTTAGCTTGGAACTCCTTCTATTTGAAACCTCAAATACTTAGAAATTATTTCAAACTTTGGGGTGAGCTGCTTCCCAGTGGGTTAGAATTTCCATTAGAAATTATAAAAGCACCATCATATTCACAAGCATAAGTAAATATCATTAGATTTCTTAATTCACAATTTTCTTTAATTTTATATATACCAAAATTAAGGCACTATTGTTTAAAATAATCTAATCTTTTAAGAAAAGAGTGAGAGACTGCAGTGTTCTCCATTTAAAAGCTGTAGTAGACAGACCATGCCCTGAAACAAACGTGGTGATGGGATATCAAGATCTTGGTACAAACAGAAAAAAACTCATGTATAGACACTTCTTTGTAGATGTGAACAGAGCTTATTCTTATATACCATCTCACAGTGTTTTTTCCATGTCATATGGACAGTCTCAAAAGCCTCTGCCTCACTACACCAGATCCTTCCTAACAAAGAATTAAGAAGGATTTTGGAAGTTGGATCCAAGACTAATTGGAAATTGGCCTTTGTTGCTTGAGCATCATGTATTAATATACCTTGTATTTATTTAATGGACCTAACCAAATGAAGAACAGGAAGCCAAAAGAACAGGACAAAACAGATCAGCTGTGCAAGTTCAACTAAAATAGGGCATATGTGTAATTCCTAGTGTGTGATTTGCTGGACAATTACTCGTATGCTGCCTCATTCAGTCAAATGTTGCCCATTCGGTATACTTGTTTTATTGAAAATGAATACATGAATGATTACATCAATGAGAATGTTATTTCAAACATGATTGGTTTAACATGGAGAATTAAAACAATACTAACCAGAGTGTGGAAGGAACAAAAGACAATGACAGTATACCTCGAAAGATAGAAGAGATTTCCAGGATGTAAAAGTGGATTCTGGTGTTGTTCTGGGTTTGAACTTAAATTTTCAATGTAAGAATGTCAATTAAATGAACATGATGCTCAAATAACCCTTCAACACATTATGAAGTATGTCATATTTACCTATAAACATTAATTTTGAAAATAAGTGTTAAAAAGGCAAGAGAAAACATAGGGGAAAAAACAAAAGCAAAGAAACTGCTGTCTACACTGTAGAAAACACCAGAGGAAAACATCCACTGAAGGCAGGAAGGATTGGTTCAGGCTCACGAGTTCCAGGATTTCACTCAATTTGCGTGGTTCACATCATTACTGCAGGTCAACAGGAAGCAGATAGAGAAAGCTCACCTACAATAGCTGGCTTTTTCCCAAACCCTGTTTTATTCCCCTCAGCCACCTAGCTATGGGATGGTTCATCAATATCATCTCCATGGTAAGCTTTCCTTTCTTAAAAATTGAATCCATTCGGGAAATGGCCTGCAGACACCCTCGAATCTCTGTGTTAGTAACATAAGTATCATTCAAGCCAATCATTACCAGACAGTAATGAATAACCATCATGAAAAACCTCAGGTTTGTATATATCATTTTTAGAATGATCAAACTGTTGATAAACTGGTTTAAAGTTCAAAAGAAACACTTTTTCTTGAATTTGGGAATAGTTTCATTGTGTAACAAACAAATTATGACCCACTCTGCTAGGTGCCTCTCTAATCTAACGTGTGTTAGGAGCCGCGGCAGAGCTGACAAAGTCCGCCATCGCTAGGTGG
>NW_021604719.1:8547763-8553030 GCF_004785775.1 Grammomys surdaster | reverse complement strand
GGTTTAGTATTCATCCTTTGATTGGTTTGCGAACTCATAGCTCAATAGAATTTTGGCAAGGCTATTATTGGCCAGGCGTTTGTGACCAAAGTACTAGGGGCTTTCCCTGCAGTGTAGCTTTCACTGCTTCGAAAATGAGCAGTCCTCCCCTTGCGAGTGGTGGTGCTAAATGTTAGGCCATCAGCGTTGCACCCCAGAACATTTGCCCTTTACACTGGGTCAGTGAGGAGTCTCGGCCTGGCTGATTCTTGTCTGTATAGCTGTGGTACCTGAGTTTTGAGACAAACAGCCCTTGCACCCCTAGGAGATGACTCCATTGCACAGGGATGGGTGTTTGCATCTCTTTCTGTTCCCCTTAGCCCTTGCACCCAGAGGACTTGTGTTTCCATTGCACCTGGTAGGGTAAGGGAGACGGTTTTAAACTGTTGGTTCTTTGATCGCTTATTCCCCCAAGATGGAATTCGCTTGATCAGGCTTGAGTTTGAGACGTAACTGGTACCACACTAGACAGATTCCTCAGCCACTGTAACCAAGGGCTTCTGGTAAAGACACCCTGTAAAGCCTCAAACATTTCTATACACAGTCCCTGCCCACTAAGGTGTTCGTTCCGCGGATAGAAGGTCTGGTAAGTCAATAACGGAGTGGACGGATAAGGCTCGGCCACCTAAGACAGGGCAGCCTCGGGTGGGGAGGCTGACCCCGTGACGGGTAAGAGTTTGAGCACCGCCCTCTAAAGAGACTCCGACCCGCCGTGAGACCCCCCAAAATTGGGAGTTACGAAACCTTCCCAGGGACCTTTACCACCCTCTGCTTTTAAAAACAAAAAAAAGGGGCAGATGTTAGGAGCCGCGGCAGAGCTGACAAAGTCCGCCATCGCTAGGTGGCGCTGTCGCCCGTAATTCTTCCTAGTACCAAGTAAACTGCGCATGTGCCATGGTAAGCCCGCCAAGCTAAGCCCATCCCACGGCGTTTGGCGCGCTACGAGTAAGCAGCCAATCAGGGGGTGAATACCCCGCTCTGGGGTATATAGGCAGTGCTTTCCCACGCCTTCTCGTCTTCTTCCACCATCTTGGTTTTGGGGAAATAAACGTGTTCATACGGAAGGATTCTGGCGTGTGTGTGATGTGTGTGTGTGCGCGCGTGTGTGTATGTTTTTTGCCGGCGAGACCACTACACGTGCGCCCCGCACAAACGTGTGGTTCAAAGGATGCAATTGTCACTAGTATTGAATTGAAACATTACATGAGAGTGATATTTATTGTTCCTGGAGCAACAACACTATGGCCTAGTCATCATTACCTTCTTTGGCATCAGATTAGGGTATAATAATGGGTTTATAAAAAGTTTATAAGGGCATTCACCTCTTCACATACATAATAATTTATGATTATAACATGGAAAGATGAGCTGTGATTCAGTACTCTGTGGTATGTGTCAACTGCTGAGGTATGGAAACAGGACTGAAGCCAAGGTCAGACCACTTAGATTAGAGTCATGGGTCTGCTGCTCAGATAAATGTGTGTTTGAACAAGCCAGTGAAATCACCAGGGCTTTCTATTGAATGACAGAAGTTGTCTGAGTTTTCTCAGCTGTTCTCTGCACCGTGATTGTGGAAAGTTGAATGCCTTTAGTCACGATCAGGAAACTGGTTAGCTGTACAGATGAGCTAAGAGCTTAGCTCTTTTAGCGTGTATTCTAACAACCTTATAACTAGACGCATACCCTGTACATCTCTAAAAATCAACAAGAAATTCATGTTGAAAGCTTTGTAAAGATTGAATTTTATACACGAAAAAACACATATCTTCTGCAAAATTATCAAAGAACTAAATACAATTTTATACAAATAACAAAGAGAAGTACAAGGTTTGTCTCACCTTAGAGAGTTACAGAAGAAAGTTTTATATTAATTAATATCATAGCAATATTTCTAAATTAAGAACCAGGTTGTACTTGAAAAATATTAGTTTCCAAAATGACAAAAATTTGCAAAAAAATAATTATTAGCTAAAAACTCTCCAAAACTACATTTATTTTTCTACCAATAATAGTTCATTCAATTAGAAAATACATTCCTTGTTAGTTTATATTAAATAGAATACAAATATAATCAATTCTGAATTATAAAAGAATAATAAACAAATGTTTCATTAACTGCTTTACAGTTTCTAACTTTATATACTACATTTCAGCACCATAGCCAGAAAATATGCTTATCATATTGTTATTATGTTTATGATAAAATGTAAGAACTAGAGGTGATACTATAAATGAAATAAATATTTACTACTAAAATCAATGCCATTAGCCATGCTGACTTCAGAAGCCATTAGAAGCTTTTGAGAGACACAAATTGATTGTAGAATCAGTATAAACTGCAGAGATTCACTAAATTCTGTATACTTGTAGCTGGACATGTGCTACAGATCTGTGGACACGGCAATCAGGAGGCTGAGGTAATCAGATCCTAAGTTTCGGGAAAGCCTGGGCTACACTGTAACTTCCATGTGAGTCTGGACTAAAATGGTGGGCCTTTTTTCAGATAAATCAAGCATACAATCTGCTATGAATTAGGAGTGGGGGCACCTGTCTAAAATCTTAGCAACAAGGGTGGCCTGAGATTGATTAGTTACAGGACCAGTCTTTGCCTTGTAGCAACATCTTATCTCAAGTAAACAAACATAACCTTCTTCTTCAATACCCTTCTATTACTATGATGATTACTTGTGTCTCCAAAATGTCCCATGAGATTTGGAATTGGAATCTGAAAGGTTGTGGGAGACCAGCATTTAAGTTCCTAACAGTCAGTAGGAAAGATCTTGTGTAATGCTAAATGAGTGAGTCCTCAGATATTCTGTACATTCTAGGCTGGGTTCCTGGTGAATTTCTCATTCTACCAATCACACTGTCACATTTTTAAGGGAAGGTATTAAGTGCATTTTAAGGACATATGGCGCCAATACTAGAGGCTTCTCTGACTTTGTCATAGAAGCCTCGTGTCTTCCCGATGCTTCGCCAAGAAATCCTCTGATGATGTCTCTACATGCATTCATTCGTGAGTTCTGCAACAACTGCAAGTCCTCTAACATGACTTCCTTTTCTCTCTGTTGCATGTTCATCCAAGGATTCATTGGCATTTGCTCACAAACACTCAGATTTGAACATAGTGATTTTTGAGGAAGCAGAATTTTAAACTCGACTGTTCTGCAACATTCAAGAGAAACTAACATGATTTATCATGCACTGATTACGTGTCATGCACTATGCCAGCAGAACAGCAACTTGATGAGAGAGTTCTTATCTACCCTTAAATAATTAATCTAAATCTAAAGCTAAATATGTGAACTATACTCTCACTGTTAGTTAATAAAGTAAGCGAGTGGCAAAAATGGACTGCTTGTTCTCACATGTGGGATTTTTTTAAATACCGAACTCAGAGAAACAGAGCAGAGTGGCTACCAAGAACTGAGGGTGGAGGCAAAAATGAGATGTTAGCCAAACAACTTATATACTGCAAACTGTATACACTGAAGGTATAATGTGCCTTGTTTGTATGTATGTATGAATACATAGAAAGTACTATACTTTATGAATATATATTCATATATATGAATATTTTGTAGTACCAGGAGTAGAATATAGGCCTGTCTGACCAAGAGACAGCACATTCTCAGACACACTTGTTTGTCCTGTGCTGGGCCTGTTTAATGCCTCTATCAGTCCCAGTCCACACAAGAGGCAGAGGAAATGTTCTTGCTCTCATACAGAAAGGGATCCATACCCACTTTCTGGAACATTATCGTATTTCTCCTTATCACCAAACTCAAGAAGTCCCTAGTGAGCACGCTTCTAAGTTTATGACACTTGTAGTTTGTCCTGTACTTCTCAACACTGTTTTACCTTTGACCTGAGTCAAATTACTTCTTCTCTGCCCACTCTCTGAAAAAACTGAAGCAAAGTATTCAAACTCAATGAACAGGACCATTATTTCTCTGAAACTAAAGCATAATGCCTTGAAGTATACACTTAGACTTGTTATTAAGCAAAGATAAAGGAACATGTGCCTCAAGATGTTTGCAGTAACAATGGGAATGGGTGTTGTGAAATGTCCTGTGGAGTACTTCTGCTTCCTGATGAGGTGCTGTTGGTGTTTTCTGCCTAACATAGATGTTCCTCTTCTTGTTATTTGCTGAATTTCACTCCTTTCATTTTTTTCCTCCTCTGAGTAAGATTTGTTCTCACTAAAGTGTTTCTGACTCAATAAATCCCTTTATGCATCCTAACTGTAGTCCTGGCAGAGACAATCAAACAGTTCACTGAGTGATTATATAACTTTCATCCTCTGGTGTAAAATATAAGTTCTTAGAGGCAAGGATCTAACGAGCTCTACTTAGTACTGTATCTTTAGTTGCCTAGCAACAACCCTGTGTATTGTGGCTTCCCAATGAGTATATATTGAATTAATTAACTTATACATGTCACTGGCACTAGTATGTCCATGGAATGATGAGAAATGCATTTGTATCAAAACAGTGTCTCACTCTATGCCCATTAGCGCTGACTTGGCTGCATCCTATATCTCTATGACTGTGTGTCAGTTTTCCCAAAACCAACAACACAAAAGTTCATTTTAAGGAATCAACAAGAATATGCTCAAAACCTCCACACACATGACAGCATTCAAAAGTATAAGAAATATAATCCACAGATCTTTGTCTCAGAGCATAATTAATAGCAAATGTACTAAGAGGCCCAGAGCAAGGTGAAGACATAAGTACATGACAGCACTAGATAAAGAGTAATAGAGAGAGAGCTCACTAAGGAACAGATGTGGGGTTGTCAGACAGTGACACAGAGAGGGGGCGTGTGCCATGCTGGAGGATTGGAGAAAACACATATGAAGGAAGGAAAGGAGACCTGTTTGGTTCCTGTGTCGGTGAAAATACTGTGAAAATATTCCATACAAAGACAAACTAGGATGTAATAATGTTTATACTGCTCACCCCATGATCTCAGCTAGTGAGGAAAACCACAAAGAACTACTTCCAATCTTCAAGAACTTCTAATCTAGGAAGACCACTGTAGTACATTTCTCTTCGTTAAAGGCAAAAAATGCAAGCTTAGGAGACATGGAAGTATGAAGACAAGCAGCAGTGATTTTTTTTTCCAAAAAAGACAACCAGGCTCTATTATAGAAAAAAAGAAACAAGATTGTATAAGTCTCTCTCTCTCTCTCTCTCTCTCTCTCTCTCTCTCTCTCTCTCTCT